>NC_081769.1:19038185-19644303 GCF_963082965.1 Carassius carassius | reverse complement strand
GTCCCTTCATTAAATGTCAGCAATTATAGTCAATGTTTGGACACATTTCTGATTCAATTTACACTGTTCCATATATTTGAGTGATATTTTAATTACTGACGTGACATTCAGCCAAGTATGGGGACCCATACTCAGAATTCGTTAAATTAGAATTAAAGAAAATTGAAGCTGCTGTTCAGCAGAGATGAACTACTCCTTTAAACCAAGAAGCCAGCTACTTAGTTGTAAAACAGACCAACCAGATTATATTTGATTACACCATAATAACTACTGATGATTGTGTGGTGGTTCAATAAACATTTCTTTATTAGCTATATGGTTTACTAGAAAACAGTAAAAGATGATTTAGCAAATATCTGTATTATTATCTTTTTATTTTGTAGAGGTCAACAAGACATGATATAGTACCTTTGTGTTGGAGCTACCTTTATATTATTAATTTGACAAATTGTCAACTCAAGCTATATCTGGTCAGTTGAGAATTCAGAAGATGTTTATTGGAGGAACCATATGTAAAGTTTTCTTAAATCAATCCAATAAAACAAACAACAAAAAAGGCAAAACTAAAGTAACTGGTGACATGTTTTACTTTATGTATACTGTAATATCAAGGCCAAATTCACACACTCTGAATTTTGAGTCAAATACTGTCAGCTCCTGACCTGTAGATATAGCTGTTATAGATTCACAAGATAAATCCAAAACCTCATTAGGGGCTGTATTTAACCAAAACATGCTGAAATTCCTAATCCAATGTCTCCATAATCATAATTACTCATATTAAAGCTCCAAAAAGCAGCATGAAAATAATAAAAATTCACACACACACACGTATATATATATATATATATATATATATATATATATATATATATATGAAACAGAACTCAAAACAAAATTTTAACTTTAACATTACTAATATATGTTTTTGATTAGGTATTTTTTTCCCCCTCACCGTTTATAAGTGGTGAACCCCCTTTGGGACTACCACCTAATATTGGTTTCAGCCACTATGAAATGGCATTTTATCACATACATACTTGACAGGGAGGTTGGTCTCCAATCATTATTACAAAATCTAATTGCCAGTATGAGAAAAATCCTGTATAACAATAGCTTATACTTTTAATAAGATTCACACCAAGTTACTGACTGTTTACTTCATTATAAATTAGTCTTCCTTAGTGAAGCCATATTCAACTGGATATAAAATGTGGTTCGTTGTGACCCATTACCTCAAATCATTCCATAAGTGAAAAAAACTGCTCAAACAACAAAATAGATTTAAATGTTTTTACTAGTTGAAGGAATTCAACATTACCATATAAAAGTCAAACTAAACACAGGTTTTATAGGCATATATGTCAGCACTAATGTAGATTAAAACATACAGAGTGGATACAGAATTGTCAAGCTCGAAGTTTACTTTTTTTGAGGGAAGCCATTCAAGTTAGACTCCTTAAGAAAAAGGTAAATCTGGATTTTAATGTAATAGCATTCACATCTTGTGTAATAACCCCTTAACTTGACCTTAAATGTTTACAGACAAAAAAAGAAAAGAAAAATAACAACATGGCTGGGCATTACGATGAAACATTAACATTCATCTACAGATTTCCTCTAACTTTCATAAGGATATTTAAAGCAAGGTGAAAAATGGAGGAATGACGCAGGAATTACTATACATCCTTGTGAACTGTACTGTGGAATATTAACATCAACTGCATTCATGCCTATAGTTCCATACATCATCTAGATTACATAAATGTAATTTACATCAGCCTGATTATTGTACAAAGAAAAATTAGTGAGCAGTTCACAGAACTGTAGAACGGAGTAGATTGTATGAACATTAACAGACCAATTCTGAACTAGGGTAAAACACCAACATCATATTTCAAAGTGGATAAAAGCAGTTAGGCCTATATAAAAACAACACTGAATTGTATGTACAGTCAATCTTAACAAATAACGTTCAGAAAACTGAATGATTTTAAACAACCTGCATTGCAGGAAATGGAGTCATCAGTAATAGGAAAAATGGGTTGGTGACTGGGACTAAAGAGATTCTGTAGAAGCAGCACCATGAGTCCTCTGATGTTCCTCCAAAAGATTTAGAAAAGCAAAGGCTTTGTCACACTCTGTGCATTCATAGACCACTTGTCCCACATGGGTTTCTTGATGCTTTTGCAAATGAGCAAACATGGTAAAGGATTTATAGCACATATCGCATCGGTATTCTTGGTTGTCCTCACTCAGGCTTTGATGTTCAGCATGTTTCCTTTTATGTTTTGCAAGATCATGTGCTGTAAGGTAGGTTCTGCTGCATATTGGGCACTGGTGTTGCCTTTTTGCATCATGAATTTTACAGTGCGATACAAGAGCCGTCTCTGTTTTAAAGGATTCTGAGCATACTTCACACTGGTAAGGGCGTTCACTGTGTATCTGCTGGTGCTGCGTAAGATAACGTTTCTTTGTGAAGCCTTTTTTACATACCAAGCACTTGAAAGGACGCGGATCCTCATGATGCTTTTTATGATGCTCCATTAAACTGCTATTGGAGGAGAACCGTCTTTTACAGATAGGACAAATAATGAAGTCTTCTCCAACATCAACCTCTTCCTCTTCTTCATCACCCGCTTGAAAATGACTGCCTGAACTCTGCTTCTTGGAGGAAGAGCCAGATGGCTCTGAATGGTGCTTTTTTGGAAAGGTCATATTTCTATTACTACAGTGGTGTTTGCGAAAAGCATCACTTCCAAGAAAGCTGTCTCCACATTCCGTGCATTCATACTGAGTAGCAGCAGTCAGATGGCATTGTTCATGTTCATCAAGGTCTTTCTTAGTGGGAAAAGTCATGTTACAAACACTGCACATGTGAGAATGAACAGATAGGTGATTCGCAAGGTCCAAAGCTTGATAAAAACTCTCTGGACATATGGGGCACTGGTAAATCTTGTCACGCTTCACAAGTTCCACACGGAACATCTTTTCACTGGTAGGAAAGTTAGTGTTCTTGGAAGCTTTTTCATTCCCATGGCTTCGTAAATGAGTGAGAAAAAGGTGGTGGTGGGTGAAGCTCATGCTGCAATGATTGCACTGGTAAGACCGCGGTCCCGTCAACTGATGGCTGAGCTGATGCTTTTTCAGGTGTGAACCATGTAAAAAATGCTTGTTGCATTCAGGACATGAGTATGGCCGCTCTTGTGCTGGATTGCAGCCATGTTCTGAGAGCTGTTCTGGATCTGGAAATCTTACTTGACAAATTCCACAGCGATACTTGTACTGCTCAACATTACTTGTGATGGCAGGAGTCACTTGCATTGTTTGAGGTAGTGTGGGGGGAATCAATGGTGGAAGCTCTTCTTCTTGCTCTGTGTGCATCTTGCGATGCTCAGCCCGACTTGTTTTGCAGGAAAAGGTTTCATCACATAGGTCACATGGAAAGTTTTCATCACGGTGGGTAACCATGTGCTCCGCTAGTTCTGTTGAGCGTGTAAAGCTCAGGTGACACTTGGTACAGCGGTGAGGACTCTTTCTGATATGCGTTTGCTTGTGTTTGCGCAGGCTGAAGAGCGAGACAAAACCTTTACCACACATTTGACACTGAAACTCTGACTTGTGGCACCGCTGATGTTGTTGCAAGTTTGCAAGCTGAAAAAAGCACTTCCCACATTCTTCACACTCAAAGGGTTTTTCGCCAAGATGACATCTTTGATGATCCTCAAGACTTTCTGATGTTAAGAATGTTTTACCACAAACATGACAAGGAAAGTATGGTGCTGAATCAGAGTCATTGTCGCTGTCATCTTCGTCTTCAAAATTTCTGGAGTCTTCCTCATCTGATTCCTGACTTGCATTGCTGGAAGATTTTTTCAATTCGTTATCAGCGACGGTGATAAAATCCTCTTTGTGTTTTATTTTGCAGTGCTTCATGTATGACTTTTTTAACGTATAGGTTTTGTCACATGGTTCACACCTATATATTTCAGGCTGCTCCGTTCTTGCTTTCACACTAGATTCTTTTGAGTTGGGTGGTTGTGCATGCAAATGAGCCATCCTATGGTGAATGGTCAGGGCTTTAGCAGTCAAAAACCGCATCTTACAACTGTTACAGGGAAAGGGACGACTGGGGTCATGACAAGATCTATGAATGTCCAGGTCAGATGGAAAACGAAATCTCTTGAAACAAATTTCACAAGTATTATTCATCTTTTCATTATGTTGCAATTTCATATGCCTTTGCAATATACCAGCTTGAGCAAAGACTTTATTGCACACATGGCATCTGTGGATGTCTGATCTGCGCTCTTGATCCTCACGGCCATGTTCCTCCAAATGACTTATGAGTCTCAGTCCATCGGTAAAACTCTGATCACACTCAGAACACTGATACTTATGAATAGACACATCTCCTTTCTCTGCATCATTTTCCTGGTCTTGATCTTTACATGAGAATTTAGTCTGTAGTACTCCAGTTCCTGTTGTATTAGAACCCTTGTTAAATACTAGAACAGTATCGTTTAAATCACCTGCACTTTCCATCGCCGATCCATTATTTGAGAGAAGTGTGTGACCTGTACATTTTCTCCTGTGTTTCTCCATTGTCTTTCTGGTCCAAAACCCAACATGACATTTTGTGCAAGAAAGTGGGTAAACCCCCTTATGTATGCGCATATGCATACCCAGGCCAGTGCTCCTGGAAAAGCGCATGTTGCACTGTGGGCATTTAAGAGGCTTGATAAGGTCTGTGTTTGAACATGCACGTCGCTCCCGTGCATTTATCTGACTGCTGCTTTCTTGGTTCTGCCCATACCCCTCATCAACCTGCTCTTGCTTTATGACTTGCATGTGACTGGATACCAATTGCTGCTGATCATTATTTTTTGGCTGATCAGATCTATGCTTTGCTAAAAAATGCTGCTGGAGCTGTGAGAACAATAAAAAACGATCACTACAGTTAGCACAGGAAAAACCTTTTATCTTGGTGGGACTCTTGTCTTTATCATTTGTCTGTTGAGGTGATCCAGATGATTTTGAGCTAATGACACATGTCTTCTGATGTACAAAAAGTGCGTCGCGGGTAAACAGGTCACCACACTTGTCACAAAGAATTTTTTCTTTTTCTCCTTTTCCACTGCATTTAGCTAAGTGTCGTTTCAAATAGTCTGTTCTGATGAAATGCTCTCCACAGTTGGCGCAGCCATATGGTTTTTCCCCAGTATGAAGACGTATGTGTACCTTCAGTTGTCCTGATTGTTTAAAGCGTCGAGGGCAATACTCACATTGGTATTTAAATTTATTCATATAGTGCACCTGTATACGTTGCAGAAGTTTGGATGTTTCTCTGCATGGTTGGGTTTGTACATTATTCTTGGCAGATGGCACACTTTCCTTTGAAATCTTTTTGCATCTGATTGTAAGGTTGTGCCTACTCAAAGTCTTTTTAGAACTGTAAGTTTTGCCACATCTTTTGCAGGGAAAAGGTTTATCAGTAATGTGGAGCATGGCCATATGACGCTTCAGATCACTCGGGGTGGACAACCGCTTTGAGCAAACTTTGCATTGCAATGCGTCACCATCTTCCTGGGTTTGGCTTTGGGGACTTGTGCTCACGCTGTCAAGACTCATCTTTTCAACTCGTACCTCAAGTTGTCGCTTTCCTCTGCAGCGGGCTTGGTGCAGTTTTAAATGATCATAGCGAGAGAAACAACTTTCACAAGTCTTACACCGGTATGGCTTGACCTCTGTGTGAGTAAGAATGTGGCGTCTTAGGTATCTGGCCCTCAAGAATGATTTAGTGCAAAATTTGCACTTAAATGACTCACCATTTTCTCCAGAAACCACAGTGACCTCTTTATGATTTTTTTCTTCAACAAACAATGATTTAATTTTTTCAGATCCTCTTAAACTCTCCAATCTACGTTCCTTGAGCACACCATCACAAAAAGCTTCATGTTGCAAGTGTCGATCCTCACTGTCAAATTTCTGTCCACAATGCATGCATGCATATGCAATTTCCTTTGAATGAAGAGATATGTGTCTCTGGAGGAAACTGCTAGATCTGAAACATTTAAAGCATTGTGGACATTGCTGCTTAAATTTGCCCTTCTCATTTGTTTCTTTTCCCGTTTCGGTTTCAGCTTTGTTCTGCTTGCCCTGGCACTGCTTTTCATGACCATTTCTGTAGTTTTTTCTAGTAAAAATTCTCCCACATTTTCTGCAAGCAGGTTTTATCTCGTCTCCATTGCAGAGTTCAACATGATCTTTAAATTTCCTTTTCCTGTAAAACTTCCCACACTTTGTACAAGGGAAAACGGTCTTGGCCAAGTGGGCTCTCTCATGGAGTTTTAAATTGTTTGGAAAACGAAATGAATGTGGGCAGTATGAGCAATTATAGACGTTGCTGGTCTTTTTTGAAGAAGTGTCTACACTAGGTTCTGCCTGTATTTGTTTGGGACTTGACGTTTGAGGTGGTTGCTCCACTGTACATTTTTCCTGATGCAATTTAAGAACTTCCTTTCTATGGAAGTGCCTGCCACAAATTGGACAGGGAAAAGGCTTTTCACCAGTGTGAAGGCGGATGTGACGAATAAGTGCAGCACGACTTGAGAAATGGCTTTTGCAGAACTGACATTTGGATGCAGAAGGTCCAGGCATATGAGTTAAACAATGCTCGCTAAGTGCCTTTGAGTCAACGAAGGCTTCCTGACAGAGAGCACATTTGAACTCCTCTTTGTAAATTTCTTCTACCTTTTGAGGTGTAGCTTGATCCTTTGGAGGGAGAAGTTCCTTAAGTTTGCGTCTCCTCTCGTGCACAGCCACATGTCGAAGCAGAAATACTGGAAATTGGAACTGCATAGGGCAGTCAGGACATTTAAGTATGCCTTTTTTTGGATGGGACTGTCTGTGTTTTAACAAATCTCCAATAGACGGCAGAACTTCCCAGCAGACAGAACACTGTATATTCCGCCTGTGCACATTTTTGTGAGCCATTAGGTGTCCATGCCTGGCAAAATTTTTACCACAGTCTAAACAGCGAAAAGGTTTGTTTCCTTTATGAAGTCGTAAGTGCTTTTTTAATGAGTCAGGTGAAGCAAAGTCTCTTCCACAGAAGCGACAGGGAAAAGGAAGTCTTGCATCTTTGTCAGCACTTTTTTGGTTAGTTGGTCTTTCCACAGCAGAGCTTGAGTTTTTCAAATTAACAGCATTACCAAGTTTGTGTTTGACTCTCTTTTTGTCATGTCCAAGCAATTTATGCTTTGCTAGATGGCTGTAGTAACCAGACTTGCTAGAATACTCAGCTGGACAGTAAGTGCATTTGTACCGTGATGCTTTTTGTATGGACATAGTCAATAGTGACTCTTTGACCTCTTTTTTGGTACTGTCAAGTTCCTCCAACTCTTTTCTGTTTTTTACCTTTCCTTTGGATCTGTAGAGTTTAAGCTTAATGCAAGTTTGCTTAATGTGTCTATTGCGGTTGCCGGCCACAGTAAACATATCTTTACACAAAGGGCATTGATACTTGTCACCAATCCTTCCTTTGCCTTTTTTCATATATTCTTTGAGACACTGTTGACGCAAATGACGTGTCCGATTGTAGGAGTACTTGAAAATGCGAAAACAGATTGGACATTTAAACTTTGGTGGGAAGTTGTTATCTGAAACTGAAGATTTTTCATGTGGGACAATCTTTTGTGAACACTGCTCTCTTTTATGTTTGTTAAGATTCCAGGTATATTTGAATGCTTTTTCACAGTTGTCACACTTGAAGGGCTTCTCATCCGAGTGTGATCTAAGGTGTGCATTTAATTGTGCTCTGAGCCTGAAAGTCTTGCCACAAACTTGACAATGCATTTGTTCAGGTGATTGGCTTATCTTGCACACATCCATTAGTTTCACAAAGCAATTACGAAGTTCTACATTGGAGCCAACTGTTTCAACCACATCTGGTATGTCGCTCTTTTCCTGGATTGATTCTGGATTATCTGCAGTCTGTAAAAAAGGGTCTAGTATCAAAGGTGTGCATGTTGCTTTATGCTTGTGACTTTGACATTTGTGAGTATTAGGAAAGTATAATCCACAACAGTCACATCTATGATGTGTGACAACTCTGTGCTTCAGCTCATGATCTTTATGACAAGCTTGTCGAACAAAGGACTTGCTACAATACCTACATATGAACTTTGCTTTTTCCTCAGTAAGCACTTTGGTATACGAGGACGATGATTTTTTCTTGTCATTAAGTTCCACTTCTCCACAGAGATGTTGTAAAGCCAATTTACCACCAGTGAAGTAACCTTCACAAGAGATGCAATACTGAGACTTATGGAGAGAATGCATGCAGTGGTAGTGCTCAATTAGTTCATCTACATTTTGTGTTGACTCTTGGCACTCAAAGCAATGGTATTCTTTTCCATTACAAGTTATTTTCTCAGTTGTCTTAAGGAGAACAACAGGCTGCAGTTTTCTCTTTTGGGTCTTTAAATATGATAAAGAATCTTTGTTTATAATGGTACCATTGCCAGTCAGACATTTTTGCAGTTCAGGATCTAGCAAGGTCTTGGACACTTGGTCTGTACGGAGTACTGGTTCATCTTTTGATACATAAGTTCCCTCATCCATCTTCTTTTTGGATTCAACTGCATTGTGATTTAACAGACTGCACTCATTGACTTTGTTTATATGTGCAGGTTCCGGGTGTTTCAGTTCCTCAGTGTTCTGTGCTGTACTTCTTAAACCAAAACAAGACTCAAGGAACCCAAAACTACTCCGCTCAACTTGTTCATCTTTAGATGCAAAGAATTTCTGTCCTTCTAGCTGAAAAGAATTTCCATGGACAGGTTCTGAGGATGTGCTTTCAGGATTGGGTCTTTTGCTTTTCAATTGACAGCCATCAAGAGATTTTTTTCCATGTCCAGATAACACAATTTTCTCTTGAAAGTCAGGTTCTGAGGATGGGCTTTCAGGACCTGGTTGACTGCTTTCCAATTGACAGCCATCAAGAGAATCTTTTCCAGTGCCAGACATCTTAATTGTTTCTTGAAAGATGGGCTTTGATGTTGTATTTTCATGTTTCTTGCTCTTCAATTGACAACCATAAAGAGATTTTTTTCCATTTCCAGATACCCCAATTGTCTCTTGAAAGTCAGGTTCTGAGGATGGGCTTTCAGGACCTGGTTGATTGCTTTCCGATTGACAGCCATCAAGAGAATCTTTTCCAATGCCAGATATCTGAATTGTTTCTTGAAAGTTGGGCTTTGAGGATGTATTTTCAGGATTTGGGTTCATTACATCTAACTGGTAATCACCAAGTGGACCTTTTCCATCACCAGAAATCACAAATGTCTTTTCAAATTCATGTTTTGATAATGTGTTTTCAGTATCTGGGGCGGTCCTTTCCAATTGGCAAACACTTGAATCTATGGTTGGGCAAATGTTTTCATCCCCATTAGAAGTCAATGAACTATCAATATTTGCATGATTTGAGGCACAGTTGGAACCATCCTGAGAGGTACCAAGCTCTTTGCAGTGATCCAAAAAATATTCCAAATCAGTAATTTCCCTTTCCTCAATTTGCCCATCTTTTGACAAAGGCACTGCACCATTCATATTGTCCAAACCTTGTTCTTCTGTACATGGAACCTCAGCATTTGTAAGAAGTGACCCATCACTACAGTCATCGCCAGCATGGTTTACACTTTCATTACTTTCACCTGTGGTCACTGGAGGTCCAGTGTCCCGCTGTTGATTTATTTCACTCATACCTGCTTCAAAAATACTATGGCAGACCTCAGAAGAAGATAAGTGCATACTTGAATTCAGGTCTCCTTCCTCTGAAGACTGACCAGCCTGGTTGCTATCCATGTTAACATCAATGGATGAACTCAAATTGAAATCAAAATTTCCATCTGTGTCAGAGCAGCTGCTAATATCTGAATATTCTATGAGACTAGCATTTGACTCAAAAGCAGGTTCTAATATTGCTTTGTCAGAATGTGCTTCCAGTATGGATTCAACCTCTACTGAGTTAGGCAAGGGACAGGGTATCATGTTACCATTATTTTCTCCTTTATCCCCTGGCTTATCTTGTTCAAGGTCATTTGAACTCATTACATCTTGCCAAGATGATTCATAGCATGTGTGCTGCAAAGAACCAGACTCCAAGTCTTTTATGTCTGATTCATCAATGTCTTGCAAATCCATCATGCTTGAAAAGTTCTCCTTCTCAATTAACTCTTCTATTTCATGAGCAAAGCTTTCGTCAGATTCCACTGGCATTCCATTAGAGTCCATAGTTCCAATAGAATTTTCCGGGCTCTGGTTAGATAGAATCTGTGCTTGCTGAAGTGCATTCCATGTTTGAGCCATCCTGGTGTTAAGAGATTTAAGGGCTAATTCTACTAACTCTGAAAGACAAGAGTCCATGTTATTACCAAAAACACACTCACATTTATAAGTAAAAAATATTCAGTAAGAGAAAATGAAATGCTCACCGCACTTATCCACTACATATTATTGGGAACAATATAGCTGACTTGACCAAAGACCTGCATAAAGAAAAAGAAAATCCATTGAAACATAAGCATACAAACCATAATCTCTAACAAAATCACTGTTTTCATGAACTAATATAATTTAGCAAAAAGATCCCCATGTTCAAAACCCCCCCAAAAAATAAAACATGTGGATATTACTATGTAGTAGTACTGCAACACCATTATGCCAAAACAGCAGCACTGAAATCATGTGATCTGAAGGTAATTGAAGCATTAAGCAATTTAAGATTTTAGGCAGCTTTTGCAATTTGTCTTATGTTTAGCAAAAGTAATGATTATTAATGGGAAAAAACTTATATTTTGCTTTATTCTCACAAAACTGAACTATGTCTCTTTTATTTGAGAGTTGGACAAACTGAGATTTCCTCAAGAAAAATAAATAATACTCTGACAATTAATAATTAAAAGGGGTTGCTCCCTCATGTTGAGATCACATGAGGACCAGTGGTAGCTGTTACCACTTACCAACAGTATGAATAATACCAAGAACAACAAAAGTAAACTATATCATATAGTGTTTTTCCAGTGCTCGAGTAGGAAAGAGCAGTGCTTGTTGGGGTACACAGAATGCTTGGAGTAGCAAACAATGCCAGACAGAGTATGGGGATGCCAGATAACCAAGAAGAATGAAGCAGCACAGCCAGGCACCACCAAGAAATAACACCACATAACATTTTGTTGCTACTCAATCCATTTTGTGTCTAACAAATGAAGATGAACATCCTTTCAGCAAATTATGCATTTTCAGACCAAAGTTCTTTTTCAGGGAACAAGTAATGGGATAACAACTTAGCCCAAATCCAGAATCAGAAGTTTCTGAGAGTCAACATCTTGTGTGGAATTCAGCTTTAAGCAATTTTACATTGCAAGCAAACAAGACTCACTATAAACTATGAAAAGAATGCTTCAGGTTTAACAGGTCAGTTAGTAGAAGATGGCGTCAAGTATGGGCACCATGTTGCAAGTTCTGACCCAAACTAGCAGTGATTTGTTTTTGTATGCAATTTGGATGTTTCTTGTTATGGATATTGTCGCCCTAATTGTTTACAACAGACAACATTTCTGGACATTGGTTGTACCAATTACTCACCGCAAACCAGACTTTAAATTCCTCATCACTGACCTGTTGTTTACAAAACAACACTGCAAAGCCCTTTGTTTGGGCTGCCCGACCACAATGTCAAAAACGGAGCCGGAGGAGAAGAAAGAGCAGGCATCCTCGTCAGATTAAGACGCCATGCAGACCGACCAACACTTCCAAAATATACTACTGGCTAAGGTCCAGTCCCTGGATAATAATCTCTGTGAACTGAGAATACGGATTTCTTTCCAGCATAAGATCAAGGACTGCTCAATTATTTGCCTCACAGAAACCTTGATTTTGCCTGAGAGGTATCAGACTTCGAACCCACGGGATTCTCTGTGCATCATGTGGAAACCAGAAAACCAGATCTCTCAGGGAAAAACAAACAAAGGAGGTGGTGGTGTATCAATGATCAACAACTCATGGTGCGACAGAAGAATGTACATCCTATATGTAATGATACAAACTCCATAATCATCAGCAAGAAGGAACCGGCGGACAATCAAACAGAACTTTAATAATCAAAATAAAGACAAAACAGCGCCCCCCCCCCGAGCTCGCCCGTCCCCGACAACTCACTCCAGCTCACCGCCTCGAGCGTCCATGGCGGTACACTTCCTCGCCTGTTCGATGGCACCGCGGATTCACCACAGTGGCGAGGGATCTTCAGCAGCGCGTCCCTCCTTCTCCTGGGCTTCGGCACCAATGTAACGATACAAACTCCATAATCATCGGGAAGGAGGAGGCGGGAACCGGCAGACAAACAAACATAACTTTAATAATCAAAATAAATACAAAACAGCGTGTCAGCCCCTCACGGACGACTGACGCACACAAATAAAAACCAAACACAACTAAAACCCAGGCCTGGTCCTCTCTCATCCTTCACTGTCGTCGCTCCTGTTTTATATCCTTCCATCTCCTCCGTGGGACTCGAGACTGGTGGGTCGAGCAGGTGTCGCTCATTTCGCAATCACTCCACTGGCCTCGCCCCATTCCCACGGCCCCGCCCCACTCGTCACACTATACAATCCCTTTGTCCTCCTAAACCTGTAATAGCTCACGTGTCTGTGGTGGCCACTTTGGTTACTGAGGTAATGCATAGCGGTCATTACAGCTATTTACAAACCCCCTCAGGCTGACACAGATGCAGCACTCAAAGAACTGTATGGGAATTTATGCAAAAAGGAGACGGTGCACCCTGACACTGTGTTAATTGTAACCGGGGATTTCATCAAAGCTGATTTTAAGAGGATTGCACCAAAATTCTTCCAGCACAAATCATGCAACACATGTGGAGATCGGATTCTGGACCACTGTTACTCCCCCTTTCAGAATTTGTACAAGCTGAAACAGGAAACAACTTCAATTCAGCTTTGGTCAGACCAATCAGATTCTGTGTTACAGGAATGTTTGGATTACGTTTATTGTGATATGTTCCATGCTGCATCCTATGACGACATCGATGTTTACACAGACACATGTGCTTCATAAGGAAGTGCATAGAAGACATTGTACCGACCAAAACAACCAGAACCTACCGAATCAGAAACTGTGGATTAACACTGATTTTCACCCAGCTTCCAACTACAGAGACATGAGGCAAGAACTCCACAACATCACAGACTACAAGGATTGCAAACAACCTGCTACAAACACCGTTTCCTCACTGCCTGATGAGCTCAAAGCCTTCTACGCTCGCTTCGAACTCAGCGGCAACCCGATCCCTCCTGTGCGTGAATATCCACAGAGGGCCACATGGCATTCCTGGTCAAGTCCTTAAAACGTGCTCACCAACTAGCTGGAGTCTTCAACAACATTTTTAATCTATGCCTTTCCCTACCTAATGTCCCCCAATGTTTCAAAATATCCACTATTGTACCAATACAAAAGACACCCAACAAGCTTCTCAGAGATCACATCTGCTCAGTTTTTCCAGCATCACTTGACCTACTGCAGTATTGCCTTCCACAATAACCACTCCACAGATGACACAATTGCCTTCACCCTGCCCTTTCCCATCTTGACATTCACCTCACATAAGTGAGAATGTTGTTTGTTGACTACAGTTCAGCATTTAATACCATATTGCCCTCTAAACTTGTGGGGAAACTCCAGGCTCTGGGTCTAAACAGTTATTTTTGCAGCTGGATCCTGGACTTCTTGACAGGCAGATGGTAAGTGTTCAGAGTTGGCAGCAACATCTCCTCCCCGCTGACCCTCAACACTGGAGCCCTACATGACTACATTCTCAGTCCTCTCCTGTTCTCCCTGTACAAGCATTTCTGTGTAGCCACGCAGAGCTTAAGAGATTAATTTGCAGATGACACAACGCTGGTAGGCCTGATCACAGATGATGATGAATCAGCCTACAAAGAAAAGGTGCACACCCTGACTAACTGGTGTCACAACAACAACCTCTCTCTGAACATCAAGATAACGTGAAACTGGTGGTGAATTTCAGGAGATGGACCAATGAGCACTCCCCCATCACCATCGACGGGTCTGCATCTTAATGATCCTCTGCATTCACATCACTGAGGACCTCACCTGGATTACTCACTGTCAGTTGAGAGCAATGCCCACCAGCGCCTCTTCTTCCTCAGGCGACTGAATAAGGATTTTGGTCTGAGCCCAAAAATCCTCAGACAGTTCTACAGTTGCACTGTGGAGAGCATCCTGACTGGCTGCATCACCACCTGCTATGAGAACGACACTGCTCTCAACCAGAGAGCCCTACAGAGAACAGTTCAGACAGCCTACACATCATCGGAGTTGAGTTTCCCTCCCTCCAGGACATCTACAACCAAAGATGTGTGAGGAAAGCGTGGAAGATCAGAGACTCCTGCCAGCCGAGCCACAAACTCATCTCACTGCTACCATCAGGCAGACGGTACCACAGCATCAGGACCCAAACCAGCAGAAAGCAAGACAGCTTTTTTTCACAGGCCATCAGACTACTGAACTCCAGATACCTTTATAAGTCTCTTGAGTATATTCTGTGTATAAATGGAAAATCTGTGTATAGTATAATGTGTACAATTATTGATTCAGTATTGTGTAAAATGTGCATATTGTTATTTATGTATACAGTTCAGCTTTCATATCTTGTTGCTTGTACTGCCATGGCACAGAGTCTTGCACACAAGAATTTCACCATTGTTACATTTACGTGTACACGATGTGTGACAAAGGTGTGATTTGATTTGAAGTGCCACCCGTGGTTACTGAAATCTTTGGTTCATCACCCAAGGTTGTAAAATCTCAAGGAGGAAAAGACTGGTTTCTCTTACTGTGAATCAAACTGTTAGACCTAGGTGGTCATGCATTTATCATTCAGCTAAATACTGATTTAAAACATACATCCAGGCTATGTCAGATTTTCTTTAGAAGAAAATATGACTGTAGGCTTTGGGGCCATTACCATGTGCACTCCTAAATATTGTGCAACATCGCTTTGGGCAACCTGATTCCATGCCTCTCTCTCCTCTTCTATGGTAATAAAGACAAAAAAGCCCAAAATATAACTTAGCCAAGTAAAAAATACTGAAGGCTAGTCTGGGATGGACAGATACAACAACATAAAAAGTACAAAATATTTGTGGGAACTTCTGAAAAAGTGTTTCCATAGGCCTACTGTAATTTCAACCTACAATAAGACATCAAACAGTATTTCAAAAATAAAAAAAGGTGTTCTACACACAGTTTGTAGCTTCACCTCTACAGAGAGGTCCAAATACACCTACTTCCCTATCATACAATGTGAAATAAGCAGTACAACCGACAAGTTATATGGCCAAATATGGCAAATTCCCTAAAAATACCCTAATGACCTACTAGTGGGAGAATGGAAATTGATGCCTATACAGGGGCAAATGAATCATTTTCACTAGTTAGTGTAAAATGCCTACTCTTCAAGTTCCCATTATCCACTTCCAACACATAGCCTATAGAATTCATAGTACAATTTGGAAATATTTCCACTAATTATCAGGAAACAAACAAGATTTCAACAGAAGTACCGCAAATTGTGGTTTTATATTTATCCAGTAGAATATTGCATTCATGTTATTTGGTCCTTCTAAAATTCTGCTTTCACTCAACGTCTGTGAAGTGGAGCAACACAACGTCCCACCAGTCCTTGTTTAAGACTCATCACCAGAAGACGCGGGGCACTGCTATCTAGGGCTGTAGTCAACCAAAGAAATGCTTAGTCGACCAAAGTCCTGTCCTGCGCAACGATCAGTCGAAAAAAAAAAAAAAAAAAAAAAAAACGCAATGTTTGGCATTTTGATTGAACATTTATTAAGTAATTTTAATAGAGCATGTATAAAACAACAACGATAAAACATCAATAATACATAAAACAATAATAATAATAATAGTACAATTCTTTGAAAATTAAGTGATTTTTTTTTTAACTGCAAAGTGAGGAGCTCTGTCCTAGGTCTATGACAGTCACAATCGTGCACCTGACCACACCACATGCTACAAAAAATGTAACTGCTAAAACTGCTGGCAGCATCTGTTTGTCCGTTACCACTGACACCTGCTTCTCTGGTGGAATGTGGCAAGTGCCCGCAACTTGAGTCGCACAGCGACATTATCTCACGTGTGTGCTTCATCCATCTGCTTTGTTTCTAAAACAAATGCTATTAATTTTCTAGTCCGCATCGATAAAATGGGCCGTGACGGTCATGTATGCCTCCATAAAATAGCTTAAATTAAAGCATTTAAAGTTTTGGGATAAAACATAGGTTAATTATATTTAGAATACAGTCATATATAATGGCTAATAAAGGAATAAATATCAAGGAGTAAATCAATGAAAATTTCTTTATTGGTGAAAAAAAAAACTATGCAACTGGTCAACCAATGAGAATGTCAGTCGACCAAGACTGCATCGACCGATTAGTCGACTAAATGACTAAAGTTGACAGCCCTACTGCTACAAAGTACATAAATATCAAGTGTGCTTTTTATACAACATTATGTGACAACAGCGGGAAACTCTATATATTCACACAGTGCACGCCAGCATGTCAAAACAGTAAATCTGATCAGAAGCTTGTGACAAACATGCATATCAACCCGATCACTTGATTTAAAATTCATTCAGAATCCAGTCAGGGTCAGGATAGTGCCCTAATTAAGAAAGGTTTTGTTAGCTCCCAACAAATTTAGACCATATGAAACAAGCAACAACAAACAGGGGAGAAGAAAAGATTCTAGATGTGTGCAGTGAATCAAATGTTTTATTGGTCTTGGTGTAGAAAGCAATATCTGCAGCTCTGCACAGTCCAGGATACAATGCATGATCCACTTTACCAAACGCTTAACAATAAATGGCATTTATGCCCTGGGAGCCAGAAATTATGCTGGCAAAACCTCCTCAGACACAGCAACATACTAGGAATTACAAATTTAATTAAGAAAATAACGTAGGGCCATCTTCCTGCAGAGTTCCAACCTACTCAAATGTCTACTAATTCCAGAAACCTTAAATATCTGAGTCAGGTTGTTTAATATGGGAGCGGGGGAGGGGGGGGGGGTCTGTAGAAGGGTGGCTTTCCATGATCAGAACAGGCAATATCTGCCTAATATTTGACAGAAACAAGTAAGTGGAGAATGCAATTTCCAGCAAGTGTTGTTTCCGACTAGAGCTGGCAATCGATTTGCAGAACTTTGCATCATGCATGGCATTGTTATCATCCATCACATTTATCACATAATACCAATAGCAACATCACTTACCTCTAGTTCCAGTGCCTTCAACATCCTCTCCCCCTCTCCTGTCATTGTTCTTGTTTGAAAACAAAGGCCAATCTGTGCATCTCTGCATTGACCAGAGATGAACTGTAATTCTGTTTTTGTCATCCAGATCTACCTTATTCTTTTACTATTCCTGTCCTTATTATTCTGTAAAGCCTATTGAAGCCAACCACTCAAGTCACTCAACCTGCAGTAGTTAGCTGTTTAGACCCCTAAACAGTCCCAATCCAAAATAACCCTAATTAAAATTGCCCAGCCAAACCACAGATTAAATTAAGTACATAAAGTACATTCCGTATTTTGGACAAGACCTGTGCAAAGGGTAAAATATCAGTAAAACCTGAAACTCTGATGAAGCAGGAAAATAATGATGGACTAATGCCAGACACTTACTGCACGATTTGAGTCCTAATTTTCAATTGCCGACAAATGCTCAAAAAGGGAGGCAAATCAGTGCCTGTTCACATGTGTGACAATCGTGTTTTTTTGAAGCTTTGATTGTTTACAGTGTGCAATATAAGATGTGTTCATGTTTCGCATGTAAAAAAACACTGTTTTTTTTATATATGTATATTTTATATATACATAATTCACTTATCAGTTTACTGCTGTTTTCACTGTCATAAAAACGGGCCGATGACTTCCTTGTTCTATAAAGTCCCTCCTTCAGAAATGCGTAACGAGTTCTGATTGTGCCAGCGGTTCCCGTGTTGTGATAAACAACGCCTTCTCCAGACAAAGAGGGAACTGCTCCATCTTTCAAGAATAATCTTTGTGCGGATCCGGCATTAAACTATTTGAGATTGAGGAAGCTGTCCTCAGCAAAATGTGGTGCACATAGTTTTACAAGTGGATTATAATTTTTGGGAACCGAGTTAAACATATTTGTAACCATTGATCTCTAAGAACAGCGTCCTTGGGAAGGCCAAACAAAGATGATTGGATTCCAAGATGAAAATAACAGCGTTTCAACAACATGGCGACAAACACAAACGCAACTCTTCCTCTTCTCCGTCGGAGCGCAACAAGATCACGCCCCCTTTTTTGTGTATTCCTGTGCGGAGGTTAGTCAAAAAACAGTTTTAGTGACATCATTACTGCAGGAAGTAGAGGGATGTAGTCCAAGCTGGTCGTTCGATGTAGACAAATTCTGTTAAATAAAATATCTCGCTTGGCATTGAACTCTGAGCTTTAGAATTTTACAGATATTATTTATACTCTAACAACAACATTACACACTACCTGAAGTTTGAAACATGGGATCACGAAGAACGGGACCTTTAAAGACATGATCTGAGAAGAGCTGATGTGTCGCTGAAGACAATGAGATTTTTAGCAAGCTAAATATCTGGACCTGTCAGCGACTAGAGCATCTAATGTAATTTGACTAAAAATTACATTGGTGAAAAGCTACAGCCAATGAGAGACCATGATACAGGGCAAGGGAGTGGTCAGGGTGTGGACTCACAGATCTGAAAAAAGATATCCGCACGCCTTGTGCAAGCAACCAACTCTTCCTCAAATCCTTTTTTTTTTTCTCTCTCGCTGCAAACCAACATACGGACTTGTATTGCAAGCTTCTTGTGGGCTACAGTATCTAATGGGAAGAAATCCCATCTCACAGGAGAACCGTCTCACACGTGACCTTACGTTATTTTCTGCATCACTTCTTGTTGGTGATGGTTCCTACTGAAAGGTTGTATAAAGTGTGAAGAGTGTGTCATCAATCCATTGTGTAGCATGCGCACAAGAAAAAAAAAACCCAGGCGGTACCTCAGACAGTCATGCTGTGTGGGAAGAGCAGCAATCTGACATCTTTGAAAATCATGAAATGGGAGTCTGGCATAGGAGGCAAAGGCAGGGATTGGCAAATCTACTCATGTTAGACTGTTTTTCCACAGATTTTAGTTCCAACCATGATAAAACATGGCTGCCAATAAAATGCAAGTAATTTTTGAAGACTTTGTTCGGGTGTTAGGGTTGGAATTAAAATCTGAGATACATTGGCCCTCCAAAGGCAGAATTGTCCATTCTGTAAAAGGTACATTTTTTTTAAAAAAAAATTTAACTTCAGCCACTCCCAGGTATCCTTTGGAGGACCATGCAGAACTGCACAAAATATGTAGAACAGGTGCTACTTTGCTACTCCACATCCAGGGATGGCACAGTGTTATGTGTTTCCCATATCTTACTCTTAATCAATCACTAACTAAAGTATTGGGCAAAAAAAAAACTAAAAAAAATTGGGCAACAAATCTATGCAAAAGTTGTGTAAAGAATTCCAGCCTTTAAACTTGCAGGGAAGCAAGCTTCCAATGCTTTTACTTATGACTAAATATAAGGCTTAGCATTGGGGACTTAGACCAAAAACTGATGGGAGCAGATAGAGCAAAAAAACTAAAACTGGTTCTTAACTAAAGAGTACAAAAAAAAATAAAAAACACAAACCAAACAAACAAACATACCTTCACTTTTCTGCAAGGCTTCCAGTTGTTGTAAACTTGACCTTCTTGATAATGCATGTACTTTTAAACAATTTGCCTCTGGGTAGGGTTAAAGTGGACTGGGTTCCATGCAAAAAAATAAATAAAAAATAATAAATTTTCAACACAATGCACTATTTATCTCACTTGGCAAGAAGTGTGATAAATAATTGCAATTTTCTCAGAGCTGCCTTTCAGGCAATGATTGAACCAATAAACATATGCTAATGTTGAATTTGCTAATTAAAATGAAGTATTTTACTCATTTAAAAAAATATACAAAGAAATTATGTTCATAAGAGAGGAACTTTTCAGACCAGGGGAAGCCAACCCTGCTCCTGGAGAGCTACCTTAATGCAGACTTCAGTTTCAAGTTCAAACCTGCTCCAACACCTGTACTGGTAGATAGCATGTTTGTCACGATCAGATCCTTCAATGATTTTTCTGAACTGAATCAATAAAGGCTACTCTTTACTCGACAGTTTACTTGATTGATTTGACAAATGTAAAAGGTGGGTTAACTGGTCTGGGGTAAGAAAAGAAGTAACACACCCTAAACAACTTGAGTAGTTGGCTCAGAAGCACTTGATTAGGGCTGGATCTGAAGTCAAAATAGAGGCCTAGACCAGAGGTTTTCAACCCTGTCAAACAACCAATTAAAATCCATCCTTGTCAATTGGACTCACCTTCCATATTCCAGCAATTTAAAGGATTAAATTAGCGATCATGGGCAACAAAGTAACTTTAATTCTTCATCTTACACATCTGATTCAACACATCAGCTCACTAGCAGAGACTCCAGGACTCAAAATAGGTGTGTCCAACATGGGAGACAGCCATTATGACATTGTGTTGGGGTGTGGGGTCCTCAGGACAGATTTGAAAAGCAGCGGGCTTCACTTTGCTTTAAGACATACAATCGGTTGTATACAAACTTCCCAAAGCATTTTCCCCTCACAGCACTTCCCCATTGCCATTTTAAAGAATGTTCCACTTAAAGTATAAAATATTGCTTATTAAGCTCCAGACCATGGAAAATACTTGATCATACCCTTAAAGAGACTGTATACGAGTCATGCTAACAAAACAATGCATCACATCTTTCTGAACTTTTATTTCAGGAGCATATACAATGTGATGCGTTCTGCTTTCTCCAAAGTGCTCTGAAATTTACTCAATGTCATATCCAGAGTCCGTAGGGTTGCTGCCGGTTGTTTAGTGTTCATCTCGACATTCAACTAGTAATGGGATCGAGCAAGGTGGACACTAAAGTTGGTCATATTGCCACAATATGCCATCAGTGTATAGGCGAGTTTGCATACTGTACATTGGAACTATTTGACATTTCTAGGTTTAACAGGGATCCTCGCAGGTAGAACCACCATGTGCCTTTGATGCACTCTTTTGCTGTGCCAGTTCTATACACGTAAGTTTTAGCAGGGCAGGGCAGGGTAAATGGGTGGATAGGTTGAACCCCTCATAAATAGGGGAAGTCGAGGAAGTCGTGGCCTAGTGATTAGAGAGTTTGACTCCTAACCCTAGGGTTGTGACTGCTTCAATGTGGCGTGGCATGGAGGCAATCAGCTTGTGGCACTGCTGAGGTGTTATGGAGGCCTAGGATGCTTCGATAGCGGCCTTAAGCTCATCCAGAGTGTTGGGTCTTGCGTCTCTCAACTTTCTCTTCACAATATCCCACAGATTCTCTATGGGGTTCAGGTCAGGAGAGTTGGCAGGCCAATTGAGCACAGTAATACCATGGTCAGTAAACCATTTACCAGTGGTTTTGGCACTGTGAGCAGGTGCCAGGTCGTGCTGAAAAACGAAATCTTCATCTCCATAAAGCTTTTCAGCAGATGGAAGCATGAAGTGCTCCAAAATCTCCTGATAACTAGCTGCATTGACCCTGCCCTTGATAAAACACAGTGGACCAACACCAGCAGCTGACATGGCACCCCAGACCATCACTTACTGTGGGTACTTGACACTGGACTTCAGGCATTTTGGCATTTCCTTCTCCCCAGTCCTCCTCCAGACTCTGGCACCTTGATTTCCGAATGACGTGCAAAATTTGCTTTCATCCGAAAAAAGTACTTTGGACCACTGAGCAACAGTCCAGTGCTGCTTCTCTGTAGCCCATTTCCTGCACACGCCTGTGCACGGTGGCTCTGGATGTTTCTACTCCAGACTCAGTCCACTGCTTCCGCAGGTCCCCCAAGGTCTGGAATCGGTCCTTCTCCACAATCTTCCTTAGGGTCCGGTCACCTCTTCTCGCTGTGCAGCGTTTTTTGCCACATTTTTTCCTTCCCACAGACTTCCCACTGAGGTGCCTTGATACAGCACTCTGGGAACAGCCTTTTCGTTCAGAAATTTCTTTCTGTGTCTTACCCTCTCGCTTGAGGGTGTCAATGATGGCCTTCTGGACCGCAGTCAGGTCGGCAGTCTTACCCATGATTGCGGTTTTGAGTAATGAACCAGGCTGCGAGTTTTTAAAAGCCTCAGAAATCTTTTGTAGGTGTTTAGAGTTAATTAGTTGATTCAGATGATTAGGTTAATAGCTCGTTTAGAGAACCTTTTCATGATATGCTAATTTTTTGAGATATGAATTTTGGGTTTTCGTGAGCTGTATGCCAAAATCATCAGTATTAAAACAATAAAAGACCTGAAATATTTAAGTTGGTGTGCAATGAATCTAAAATATATAAAAGTTAAATTTTTATCATTACATTATGGAAAATAATGAACTATCACAATATGCAAATTTTTTGAGAAGGACCTGTATGTGTATATATATATATATATATATATATATATATATATAAATACATACATACATATATTACCTGTTTTATATATTTAATACTTGGTCAGTTTATTGATTTGTTTGGTTAACTTTGGATACATTTTTTATTTTAATACCGTGCAGTGCACAAAATTAAGATTCGAGTGATGGTTCAAGTCAGTGCTCAATAAATCATGATAAGTTTAGAAATGTTGTGCATCCACTTATTATTAGTGTTTCATTTTAGCATGTAAATGAAGCGGAAAACTTCAAGATATCGGCCCTAAAAATCGGCAGCACATATGGGCCATCGGCTGACCCTGACCTCTAAACATCGGCATCGGCTATAGAAAAACCCATATCGGTCGATCTCTAATTACATATATGCGACTAAATCTGATGTCTAATATTAGCCAGTGGCTAATAAATTCTCTGATTTTACTCACCAATGTGTAAGTTGGAGGCTAAGTATAAGCTATGCACAGATAGATTTTCACTCGCCGAACACTGACTGAGCGCTTCAGAGTTTCACTTTGTTAACTTGATCTGCGCTGTTTTTCAGTTCATCTCAATGGATGCACAGTGCACCCATGTTTGACGTACCGTAAACTCTAGTGTAACTCATCACCGCCTTGGAGAGAGCAGAGAGAGTCTTACATACATGCAGAATTGACACGATACACGTAAACAATATTCTTTGTTGTATTTTCCTGTCAAAATAACAGTTCCTTTGGATTTTTTCAGCTTTTAAGAACTTCCAGGTTTTCCGGTAGTGGGTGGAACTAATGCACAAACTGTAATCTCATTGGCTGGTGCTCACCTATTATCATTGCTGTATTTAATCTAATCAGTTTAAGCAAACACACATAACCTGATTAACCACTTCAGCTGTTATTTTGATTTTTTGAGAATTAGGCATATGCAATATTGGACCCACCGGTGGGTCCCCAGAGTTGATGTGGTTAATATTAATGAATCCAGCAGCTTGTTAATCCTTAGTCCATTTTATACTGTTCTTATTAGGAGAATTTGCATTATTATTTAGGGATGTCCAGATCCGATCACATGATCGGAAAACGGGCCCAGACCCGATCGGAATCGGACGTTACCTCCCGATCAGGACTCGGATATATATATATAGTCATTAATTTTTAACACATCTTTTGTTATGTGGTGGCACAGAGTTAGACCCTTTTGACTCCACACAGTCTACAACGTCTATTTCAGGGAAGGCCTTGTTTATTTCAGCAGGACAATGCAAAACCACATACTGCAGCTATAACAACAGCATGGCTTCGTCGTAGAAGAGTCCGGGTGCTAACCTGGCCTGCCTGCAGTCCAGATCTTTCACCTATAGAGAACATTTGGCGCATCATTAAACGAAAAATACGTCAAAGACGACCACGAACTCTTCAGCAGCTGGAAATCTATATAAGGCAAGAATGGGACCAAATTCCAACAGCAAAACTCCAGCAACTCATAGCCTCAATGCCCAGACGTCTTCAAACTGTTTTGAAAAGAAAAGGAGATGCTACACCATGGTAAACATGCCCCGTCCCAACTATTTTGAGACCTGTAGCAGAAATCAAAATAGAAATGAGCTCATTCTGTGCATAAAATTGTAAACTTTCTCAGTTTAAACATTTGCTATGTTATCTATGTTCTATTGTGAATAAAATATTGGCTCATGTGATTTGAAAGTCTTTTAGTTTTCATTTTATTAAAATTTAAAAAACGTCCCAACTTTTCCGGAATTCGGAATTAATTAATTAATCACATTCGACTGTAACATGCATTTCGTTAATAAATCTAGTCCCGTGATTAGTAGTAAATCTCCATCTCCAGCTTTCAGACTGAGCGGCATTCACTACACAATCAGAGTAAATATAAGAAATCTCAAAGATAAAAGATAAAAAAAATCCCAGGCATCCTCGGCATCCTGGCTAAAATTCGCCCATTGGCCTCTGACCATCGTGGCCTCCTAACAATCCCCATATCTGCTGATTGGCTTCATCACTACTGTCTCCTCTCCACCAATAAGCTGGTATGGGGTGGTTGTTCTGGCGCACTATGGCTGCCGTCGCATCATCCAGGTGGATGCTGCACACTGGTGGTGGATGAGGAGATAGCCCCTGACAACATAAAGCGATTTGAGTGCCTAGAAAAGCGCTATATAAATGTAAGGAATTATTATTTAATTATTATTATTATTATTCAAGAAAAATATGCTGTTTATATATTAAAATATAAAATGTAATAAATATATCAGTGTATATACACACGTAAATATTTTCAATATATATACTATTATATTTCAATATATACATTTAAGTAATAAGGTATGAGAGGCTGTGCTGTATCATGAATAAATCACGGCTGAAGTGTGTTGTTAGGCTATACAAATCAGAGTTAGAGGGTTATGTTGTTTTCATAAAATATGCCTATAATAAGCAAAACCAACAATATGGTGCAATCTTGGTTTTAAACACATATATAGTGAAGTGGCCACAGTAGCACACTAAAGCAATAATCAAGTGACTTTGGCATTATGTGTGTCCTATTAAAAAGTGGACTACATAGTTGAAGCAAGTAGCATATAGCTTGCCATGTGATATCAACATGGCAGCCCCCATGAGGCAACCCGCCCAATGTAAAACACATCAGCTTTTCTGAGGTTACTGGTATGAATTAGGGATGGGGGATACCACATTTTTTCCATGCGATACGATACCAATACTTTTTGTTACAATTTTAATGATACCGATACCAATACCGATACTGCTTATAATTTTAAAAGTGTATGTGATTTTTCAAAATAATCTTAATTTAATTAATGAATATATATATATATAAATAATTTTGCAGTTACCATGGCTACAAGAACGATGATTTGTGGTGTTATTGTTAAAATCATGGGTAATTTTCGTAAGGGTACCTGAAAAAAAAAAAAAACCTTTCACAGGAATGTTCCTGAAAGTGATAAACTGGCCTCATTTTTACCTAAATGTTTACATTTATTTTAATATATATTAAAAATTTATAAGGTGTTCATTGTAGCGGACACCTAAATGAACACATTACAATTGTTTTGACACCAAGTCTTTCTCCTCAAATGCTATTGAGCTTCAAATTTGTGTTGGAGCCCATGTGAAAAAGTAGCACAATTTACATATGATTTACAGTTTATTTTAATAAATATCAAACATTCAATTCAATTGTGCATTATAGCTGACACCTACATGAACAATTACAGCTGTTTTTATGACTGCAAATCATTCTCCTCAAATGCTACTGACGTCAGAAAAGTGTATACCAATATCGCATGTAACTTTAGAGACGACCAGCGTCCAGCGTCAAGCCAACTTCATTTTTTCATGGTTTTCTTTTCTCTGCGCCGGATTGGTGATGTCCTTTACCCAGGCATAGATGTCTATCCATCAATTATGAACATTCAGCCGCAAACATGAGGTGCGAGCGGTCGCGGATGGTAGAATGGTGCAGGTTTTTTATTTATTTATTTTTTTTAGCAACTGGGATGGTGCCCCCTCTGTGTTTTGGTGCCCTACGCAGACTGCGTTTACTGCGTATAGGGAGCGGCGGTACTCCTGTCATCTTTCGCGCAAGTCGCGACCGTGCATGCCGTTTTGTGATGGTGAATGGCACATTGCACTGCGTGCAGCTGCAGACCAATCGGTGTTAACGTCATACCACCGCGTCCGCGAGACCCTTCACACACCTTCCCGATTGGCCTGCATACACTGCTTAAAACATTTAGTTATAAAGAAATTATAAATATAATTAAGTATCGATACTTTGCAGAAAATATCGATACCAAAATAGAAGCTTCTGAGTATCGATATATCGATGCTGCAGCATCGATGTGCACATCCCTATATGAATACTAGAATATTCAGCTTGTTACATTTACAGGTTTTTTTTTAATGAAGAAACTTTTAAAATTGCAGAGAAGGAAAGGTCATTTGTTAATACGTTTACAACTGCTTTAGTATTCTCACTACCACAGAATAGCAAATTATATAAATGACCTGTAAAGAGACTGCTAAATATGTAAACTAAATGTGAGAACTAATAAATCTTTAACAATTTAAATACATTAAGCTTCACAGTGCTGTTGACAAGCAAAGCCTAGTCTTACCTATCCATATTAACATATAGACTATTCTATTATAAACAACTCATGTTGTCTTGGCACGTATGCACATGGCTGCATTCAAGTCACTTAAATGTGATGCTCATGTTGGATGATGGTGATGTGCAGGCAGTGAGTATGTCACCAATGACTTTACTGTAAGATCTGTTATAAAACACTAACTTGTATGTTATATAAATATGTATGCAGTCATGTAAAAAGGCACTGCTTTGACAGTGTAGGCAAAGTGTTTACACATTGATATTATTTTGTAAAATAAGATCACACAATAATAATTACATTCACATCAGGGGATTTCATCATTATCTGTGCATGAAAGCAGCTAAACATCAATAATTTCTATGAACTATAATATATATTGTGATTAATTAAAAACAGCCAACAAAAAAGGTAAAGTCTACTCACCCTAATATGCCAGTACACATTCCTAAAGCAAATTCAGTCCTGTTATTACGGTTTTGTCCATGGTCATACACTCTGTAAAAAAGAAACGCTTACATCATTATCAAGCCTTTATTTCTATGGGAGGAAATAAAAGTAGTATACAACAGACAGAAGAGTGTTTACTATAAAGGCCATCTTAAACATACTTGTTTCTAATTCTGTAAACTACATAAATATATTATTTTTACGCTATAACGTTATATCCTCCTGAGACCCAGCCCATTGACTTATGTCCACTGTAGTGGACATTTGAGTTTAATCCCTCTCCTTGGAATCTTTTGTGCACGTCTCTTAATCAGAGGTGGGTAGTAACGAGTTACATTTACTTCGTTACATTTACTTGAGTAATTTTTTGGGGTAACTAATACTTTTTGGAGTATATTTAAAGATGGGTACTTTATACTCTTACTTGAGTAAATTTTGGGGGGGAAATCTGTACTTTTATTTCGTTACTGTGGGCGACGCTCCTCTCGTTACTTTATCTTAATGCAATAAATGTTATAAATGCTTCAGTTTATTCCAAACGCGCCGTCTACTTTTCTCTGGGCAATGAGCGATGCCCATTCGCGAATGATTCATTCTTTTGAGTCAACTCTGTTCAAAGGCTTGATCAAACCAATTGGCAAATGAGTGAATTGGTTCATGAATCAGTTTGAATGAGTCGTTCAGTTCCCTGCCGCGCGCGCTGAGTGTCTGAAGCAGTTCACTCAGAGTTGTAACGTTTAACATCAGCAGCGTTGAAAACGTGGCTGGAACTGCACTGAATTGAAAGCAAATCTCCAAAGGCTATTATTTGCTTGCGATGGAGATCCTTATTAGATGAACACCGCGTGTGCTGTCTACTGTTCAACAGGTAATAACTTGGGCTACATTACAGTACACGATAGCACTGTGACATTAGTTTGTTGCACGTGTGTGGCTTATAACAGAGGGGAGTCAAGTTGAATGCAGCTTCCAAAAGACAAAAAATAGCCGACTAAGATTTTATTAATTTTAATACAATCACACCGGTGCGAGTATGTTCAGCAAGTCATATCATCAGCTGCTAAATTCAGATCCGTGTTCGCTTGCTGGCGCTGAGCCAGAGATAGATGCGTTTTTACAGCGCTGCGCATTATAACAAATCACACATGATTCTTTTGAGCTTATTAAAGCCAATCAGAGGTGTTCAGATGAGTCATCGCTAAAATGCCGTGCTTCCTTCACTCGCTCACTGACTGAATACCTCTTTCTGGCGAATTCTCTCGTCAGAAAAAACAAAGTGCAGATGTGTGTACGAATCTTTAATTAAGATATTGATTTCACAGTGTTAACAGTTTCAGTGATTTTAATGGGAGTTTCTGAGAGTGATTGAAATCTAGACTGTCAGTGAAAATGATCTTTAATAATGTAAATGTTATTTGCTCTCTTTCTGAACAATGAAAGATTAGTAGCAATATTTATATCACATTAACTTTCAATGTTAAATTCACATTTAATATAAAGTCAGTCGTATTAAAAATATGTTATGGCATGACACCTATATCTGTTACTTAAGTAAACAGACAGGGTTTTATAATAAATTACATAAATTGAAGTAAAGGCTGATGAAATATATACATTTATACACACACACATATATTACATACATTTTATCTATATATCTAAATAAAAATAGGCTCAGTATATATGACCCAAAGTAACTAGTAACTAACTACTTGAGTAGATTTTTTATCCGATACTCTTTTACTCTTACTCAAGTAACTATTCAAGACTAGTACTTTTACTTTTACTTGGAGTAAATATTTCTAGAAGTACTTTTACTTTTACTTGAGTACAGTTTTTGGGTACTCTACCTACTCTACTTAATTCCTGCTGTACTGTTCAGAGGACATCCTGGGTTTTTCAGTGATATGTTATTTGATTGGCTGGGAGGCCGGGAACCCCCTCAATCTTTCAATCCAACATGGACGGCATAGGAACAAGCACATTTTATGGAAAGATAAAAGGTGAGTAAAATATTGTTTGTCTATGGTTTTGTTACTATGATAATCAAATATTTTCTTGTTCATTAAGGTGTTAGGAATCATATATTTAGTTCTGATAGCAAATACATTATGTATCTTTTGAAAAATTTGCCATTTTATGAATGTCAACTATAGTGGAGATCAGGACTATCTTCATGTAAATAATGACTCCACATTGTTACAGGAAACAGAACTGGTGCAGAAAGAATTATTTACAAAATAGTCGAGGGAGATTCAGATTTAGAGTTGTCAGATGACGAGAGAGATGAGGATGAGTTTCAACCAGTGAGAGAAGACGGTGATGAAGAAGAGGAAGATGATGCAGAAGGCTCAGTTGAAGGGACAGATGCAGACACAGACACAGATACAGACAGGGATGAGCAGGAAACTCGACGCCCTCTGTGGGCCAGGAGCAATATGTATGTTTTATGCAGTTCCACAATTTTAAATTCAGCTGCATTGAGTATTTAAACTGTTATTATTTATTATTTATCATTTATTATTCTTTTTTCCTTCATATCAGATTTGCACCTGTGTTGCACCTGATTCTGACTGCACCTGCAGACTAGGAGCCATGCACATGCCTGAGATGATGGATACCAAGCATGCAGAAAGATGCAGAAATAAGGGCTGCAAGAGCAAGACGTACACGAGATGTACCAAATGATGTTCCTCTGCATTACCAAAAAGAGAAATTGCTTCCAGGACTATCACCACTAACAAAGAACATACTAAGAACAAAATGAAAAGTGAAGGAAAAACTAGATTGGATTCAGTTTGACAGAAGGAAAAAAATCCCCAAAAAGTTTTCCCAAAAATCAGTTTCACATTAGTTCTATGTTCATTGTTCAAATAACACTAAAAGGATTCAAGAGGACCAATAAAAGGATACGGACATAACAAAGTGTTAAGCTTTAATAGTAAAGATATACTTGCAAAATGTAAGGAAAAGGATTCAAGAATGATAAATGTGTCTATTGTATAATCAAAATGTCTGTATTCTTGGATAATAGTCAATTTAGAGCCCAAAATGTATGTATTCTTAGTTAAAAAAAACTTTAGAATCTGGTAAAATTTGTATCTACCAAATGTGTTTGTTTTCGTACTCAAATGATCCTGTTGTCCATTACAGTGGACATGCTGTAAAACAAAAATAAAAAATAAAAATGTCTAAATAGTAGGATGTTTTTTTTTAACCCTAAACATGTATGGAATCACAAAAAAATATGATTAGGAAAAAAAATATTTTCCTTGGTTCTCAGGAGGATATGCATGCACACACAATAAGTTCACCATGGTAACCTTCAACCAGCACGAGTCCCTCCTGGCTAGCTGTACTTTGACAACCCGGTGGCTGTTTTAAAGTGATGCAAGTGTCACCAAGACAAAAATCTACGATTAACGTTAGTCAGTAAATGAACAGAGGTGTCAAGTACAGTCACGTTATGTAAATACACCCGTGTACATGCTTAAAACGTTCGTGGTGTCATTTGAGTTATTTGGTTGTTTACATAATACTAACAGAGCAATCTGAAAGACAAACGCACGAAGCTAAGCTGGCTGGCTGGGAACATGGAAGTCCAACGTCACAAAACAAAATGGGCTGCATACTTGAAACCTGGAGTCCGAGCACACAAACAAGAACTCGCGAACCGAGAAACAACGCAAACCAGCATACCAATTTTAGTTTGAATCTTACCTAGTGCATTATACACCCAGTGTTATACTACCATTTATACGCGGCAAAGCGATATAAGCTTCTCCCTACGAGCTCATTCCCCGTTATAACTGCTCGTACTCACCGTCGTGGTCGGTTTCCTGCTGCTGCCGTTTTCCTTTGTACGACTACGCACCTTTCCGTTGCGCAATGCGCACTCAAGATCTTTCAAAACTTTCAGTTCAAATTAAAGATGCTCGTGACACTATTTATTATATAAAACAAAATCAATAAGGGTTCGATGTTAGCACAACTCGTTGCACATTCATCAAACAATGTGGCTCAACCCGGGATTTTTCGTGACACCCGACCACTGGAACCTATGAGAAGACGGCGAAACGAGAGAAAGACCCGCCTCCAGTTCTACGGGGCCTCCATTTCAATGTCTAACGCGTGGAAGCCTTTTTTGCGCATGGTATCTAAGGAACGTACCTTAAAATGGCTGCCGATCTTGTGGGAGGAGCTTGCTAGATATTCTGTTGACCGTCCTACATCGTGCCTTTGAGACTGTTGCAGGGTGAAGTCTTGGACCTAACAGTTTCTTGTCAAAGAACTTGAGGACGTCAGTTTACCCAAAGGTCCAACAATCCACACCACCTACCTTGTTCTTTGTTCTGTGAGATATTCCGTAGTTACCATACTGCTGCTAAATGTACAGGGTCAAAAAAGGCACAAAACCGATTTTGGAGCCAACCACACCTTTGGCATAGTAACCTACTGTAAACACTTAATAAGCAATGTGGACTGTTACCTGTGTTAGATGAAACATCTTAGATTTGAAAAAGGCAATTGCAATAAACAACTTATGATATTTTAATGTGGTTCCTCTTGCTTAAGGTGATACATCAGATTAATATGGAGAGTCTTAAAATAAAATAATTATATATTTAAAAAATCTGTCACTGAGACCATTACTTCACTTCTTTCCTTTGAGTATGTCGCAGGCTCAATTAATCTAAATGCTTGTCTTTTAACCCCAAGGGAGGTCCTGGCAAAGATGCATGCACGCACCACTTAGAAAGGCTCCCCTTTTGGTTTTCATTTCCCTCCTGTCTTCTTGATGTTGACTGTTCTTGATTGGCCAGAACACACATTATCCTTAAAAGAATTTAAATATTTTAGACGTAATCCGTCTCTCTTATTCCCAGAGTTGTACCTCCAGGAGCCATAGATGCAATACTAGAGAGCTGTCACTCATAGTAAAAGTGGACAATTAAACAGGGGAAAAAAAGTCAAATCAACACCATACATTCTGGTCATATATTATTATAAACAGATAACATGGTATCTATTATGTAATTACAGTATATTGATGTGTATTACCAAAATATAAGCTTGCATTCACTTTGGTAGGCTACAGACTCTGGCAACAGTTAGGACCTCTTATACCAGTTTACCTTAACGCAGTGTTGTTGTGCCACTTACTGAAATTGATTTAAAAACAAAACGAATCAGCCTTTACTCAATACAAAACATTTTAAACACAATACATGTACTTGACTCTGGTGGAAATAAGACCTGTCAAGGACTGTTAAGAAAGGTCATTGTACAAGGAATTGACTCTATATGGGAGGTAGGGGGCAATGTGTCAATGGATACAAACAGCTTACAAGAGACGAAAAATTTTATTTTAAAAATCCAGTGACACTCTCAGTCAGAAAGGGGCACATGGGAAAGTTTCACAGATCAGTTTTGTTCACTCTATTATAGCCCTTGAAAGTCCATTAGATACCTGATATCCACAAATGTTTTGAAGTACCAATGTCCCTTGTGATATTCTCTTAAGGTAAGAGAAAATTCTAGAGTCTAATCCCATTGTCTACCACACCTGAAATAACAAAAATGTCTGTGAATTGTGTGGAAATATTATATAAACTAAGATCATAGACAACACTATATAAGATCATACAGTACAGCATATAATACAACAATGTACAAATGAGCAAGTGTTATTCCAACAAGCAGTGAATAGTGATATCTTTAAGTTCACAACATAAACAACATAAATGCTTAGGTAGATGAGTAAGAAAGGACATATTTGTACAGAACAAAATATTACCATTTTATCAAGATCTAAAGCATTTAAAACCTTTAAATGGCTTTTTATGTTTTTATGTTGCCAATTCTACAGTGTAGAAGTATAAGTAACTTGTCACAGTATATATAGTCTCTTTCTGTGTATGGGTATCTGGGGTTTTGTCTGAATCTTGAGGATGGCTTGTACAGGACCAAGAACCAGTTAATACCTTACAGATCACAGCGGTAAGTAAATGCTTTTCTAAAAACATTAGGCCTATTTGTTGTATGTTTTGTCTAAGACAGAGTTTGAGTTGTAGTTGAGGTAGACCAATCAATGTTTTTAAGGGTTGAAACTGACAGCCAATTCCCATCACAGAACCTATTTATCCAGGTTGGATACTAAAGTACTTCTCAAACCTGTCCTAGGCACCCCCACTACTACACATTTAGGATGTCTCCCTCACCTAACACACCTGAATTAACTCACTAGTAGAGACTGCCAAACCCAAAATGGTTGGGTTCGATAAGAGTCATGCAGTGCCCCCCTGGACAGGTTTGAGAAGCACTGGGTCACATGATGTCAGAGTCGCTTCATGTATCTTTGGTTGCTTTGCCAGTTTCTGATGCTAATAGTATATGTTCTAGTATTGTTTTAGAAATATATATATATATATATATATATATATATATATATATATAAAGCCCCAACCTTAATAAAAATACACCTGAACCAGCTAATCAAGGTCTTCAGGATTCCTAGAAACATATATAGGCAGGTGTGTTGGAACAGGCTGTAGCTTAAATCTACAGGACACTGGCCCTCTGAGAGTTAGGTCACTCCTGATTTAAAACAGCAGTTCCCAACCACATTTCTGGAGCTCAACATTGCACATTTTGCTAGATCAACTTTATCTGACACACTTTTTGTCAGGTCTTTGAGACTGTGTCTGAAATAGCCCCCATACCCTTAAATAGGGCACTTTTTGCAGGGACAGCCATAGTTAGTGGTGTCTGAAACCACAGTGGACATTTCTGAGCAAATAATTAAATCCCATAATGCACTGCACTAACAGGGGTGCTTCTCATTTCTTATTTGTGCATCTTCGTTTCCTTTCCTCACGTCCTAGCTCCACCCCCTTAGGATATGATGGAAGGATGCAAGAAAAAGAAATGAAGGATGAAACAAAGTATGAACACTGGAATAGACTTAAAAAAAATAGACCACTCAAGCATCACATAAAAGAGTCATCAACTGCGCTAAAGGGATCTGCCCTTATGTTGTTAAAGTTTGTTACTTAAAGGGATACTCCACCCCAAAATGGAAATTTTGTCAATAATCACTTATCCCCATGTTGTTCCAAACCTGTAAAAGCTTCGTTCATCTTCAGAACACAATTTGAGATATTTTGGATGAAAACCAGGAGGTTTGTGACTGTCCCATAGACAGCCAAGTAAGTTACACCATCAAAGTTCAGAAAAGTATGAAAGGCGTCGTCAGAATAGTTCATCTGCCATCAGTAGTTCAACCTTAATGTTATGAAGCGACGTGAATACTGTTTGTAAGCGAAGAAAACAAAAATAACAACTTTATTCAACAAATCCTGTCAACAGCCTCCTTTGTGTCTCTCCACATCACTCAAACTGCCTACGCTCTTCTGTGTCAGCTGCGCCACAAGGATGCGCTGTTTTTACGTGTATTTATACTTTGATTTAAAAAAAAGAAAACACTGCTTGTGTGATGTGGAGAGGCATGGAGGAGGAGACTGTTGACAAATTAATTGTTGACTTAAGGCGTTATTTTTGTTTTCTCCACTTACAAACAGTATTCTCGTTGCTTCACAGCGTTACGGTTGAACTACTGATGGCAGATGGACTATTCTGACGACGTCTTGCATACTTTTCTGGACTTTGATAGTGCAATTTACTTGGCAGTCTATGGGACAGTAACAAGCTTCCCGGTTTTTATCCAAAATATCTTAAATTGTGTTCCGAAGATGAAGTAAGCTTTTACGGTTTTGGAACAACATGGGGATAAGTGACAAAATTTTCATTTTGGGGTGGAGTATCCCTTTAAGGCATTCATAATAAATATTAATAAAGCATGCACTGTTGGAATATGACATGTATGGTTTACTTGAACAGCAAAGGTAAAATATAAATCTAAAATATTACAACAGATGGGAAGGGGGAGGAGAATTTATATGCATCTGATTTTTTTGCCGAAAAAGACTTCTGCATAGGATACACCTCTGTATCCTCCTCACTCCTTGATCTTCACCTCCTCGTGGTGCAATTAGAGCATTGAGATGTCCTACAAGATGGCTGAGCTTGATCGGTTTCCGGGTCATAAGATGGAGGAAGGAGGAGTGAGGAAATGAGGAGGGATATTGAGAAGCACCCCAGGACTGCGTTCCACTCCACTTTTAGACATGCACTCTCAAACTTCCTTAGGCACTTTACCTTGGGGGAATCCCCACTGCCATTTTGAAGTGTGTTCCACTTCGTGAAGTGGACGAGGGAAATTTATATGGAGAGATCCCTCGACCCCTTGATTTTGACAGAGGGAGCAAGTCTGCTTCATAGGCACACTTCAGGCCACTCTATAGACCAGTGGTTCTCAATTCCGGTCCTAGCGACCCCCTGCTCTGCATATTTAGCATGTCGCTCTTTGTTAACACACCTGATTCAGATAATCAGCTTATTAGAAATTAGCTCCGTGCAGGAACTGTGTTCCTATTGACATGGTCACTACACAGTGTTCATTGCTCCCTACTCCCTGAGCAGGGGAAATCTGTTTAAGTTTACCTCACTTCCGAACATTCATTCATGGAGTTGCACTGCGCAACATCTTCACACATGGACAAGTGTGACATCATATACCTCTGTAAATAAATACAATTTAAAAATCACGTCGCGCACACTTCAATGCACTTTGAATGGAACATATACGTTCGCTTCGAACTGGAATCATGGCGGAATATCATGTGATGTCTACTTCGTAGGGCACTACGTTTGAATAGAACAAACGTCTGAAGAAATAAGAGAAACATACAAAATGAGCAGAGCAGGGGGTCGCAATGACTGGAATTGGGAACTGATGCCATAGATCACAATGCAACACTATTTCGGCATCATCGCAGATTGCATTTAATTAATCTCCACCCCAAACAGCTCTATAGTATATAAATTATTATTATTTTTTTACTTTTCTAACAGCCCAAGCATACCTATTTACATATAGAATGCTGCGCCAAATAAATTCATAAGGGGAAAAATGTTAACTATAAACCAACTCTATAGCGGATTCCAAGTGATCAAGGGCTTAGGACACTCCAGTTCAGCCCATTGCAAGGGTTTCACCAGTAGTGGGCACTCATGCAACGTAATCAATGTACATCCACGTAAAGGAGACGGAGGGAAGTTTGCGAGTGAAGGGCATAAAAAATGGACTGGAATGCAGCCCAGGTTTACAACCAGTACACTCAATGGCTACAAAATACCCATAATGCAGTGTGAGGGTCATCCGAAAATCAACTCCTGTTTCAAGGGCTCTGCAGCTGAATCATCCACTCATCCATTTTACAAACCACTTGTCCAATGTGGGTACAGCATAATATCAAAAGGTATACATTTCTTTTCAAGTGGGGGCCAGAAACATTGTTGGGAACCATTGTGTCAGGGTTTGCGAAAGGAAAGGGCAAGGACTCAGATGCAGAGTTCAATATGGGCCTTTATTTAATCAAGAATGAAAATAAAACAACAAAAACTATCCCGTAGGGGAAAACAGGATCAGTAGATGGCTTGGCGAGGGAAAGGCAGAAAAGGAATGGGCAAAAAAGGACAGAAGAGGGTAATATTGATGATAAACTGGCACTGAACTGAAAACAGAACGAAAATAGAGAGAGCAGACAAAGAAGGTAATGGGGGAGGACAGGTGGAGTAAACAACTACTAATTATGATAAATAATCAGGTAACAAGAAGTCAGGGTTAAACAATAGACAAGAGGGCACATGGGCACATAGAAACAACCATGAAAAGTCATGTGCTCACACAAGATGACAGTGGATTGCATTGTTAAGATGAGGTCTGAGGGAGAGGGATAGTGTGAAGGATTTTGGAAGTGACCTTGTACCACAATGTGATGGCACCATCATATGTTCTTTGACTAAATCCAGGGTAAGGGCGAATGCAGACAGAGAGGTGTTTTGGTTCATTAGCATCAGAGCCTTGAATTTGATGTAGATGCCTATAGGCAGTAAGTCAACTGAGATGTGACATGGTGCACAATTTTGGATGACTGAAGACCAGATGCTCTTAAACATTCTGGATCATCTGCAAGTCTTGACAGCTGGAATGCCAAATAGTAAAGCATTCCAATTTTTAATTTTGGGCTGAAAAGAGTCTGGACCCAGAACTACACAGCATAATCAGAGGGGAGTGTGCTGATATTCTCTATGTTAAAAAGCAAAAAACTGGGCATTTGTTTGGATGGTTGTTAAACACTTCCAAATGATGCCTCCTATTGTTGTTGGGTTAAGCTGTTTGGTGGTGGTGTTGTATACCAGTGGTTCCCAAACTTTTCCATTCCACGACCCACCTAGACAAGTGTAATATATTTCACGACCCACCAAAATATTAAAAAAAAAAAAAAACAACGAGTGAAATTACTTTAAACCTAATCTTACTTAAAATTTTTATGACAGAAATTAAGTATTTAAGAAAAATAACCATTTTATTTTAGAGTACAACTGAAAATTTCACTACAAATTTACAAGTTTTAATTTTTGTTTACTGGCGTTAAAATATGTAGTGTCCATAAAAACGTGAAGCAGGCTCACTCCAGTGAAGTGTGATCTGCGCTGCTGTGTTTTGTTGCATTCATGATCCTTCCGTGTGTGTCGGCGAGAACGGAGCACAATCCAACACTTTTTTAGAAAAGCATAAGAAGCAAAGCAGAACTATCTAAAACAGTTTGGAGATTAAAATAATTGTGAAATAGGTAAAAAAAGACCGATTGAACCTTTTAATGACATTGCTCTGAGACCTTCAAAACACGCAACGCACACGGACTTAATTGCAATTTGAAAATCACACTAAGGATATTGCAGTTCATTATTAATGTTGGTGGGCTATATCGTTGTGATGAGTGGGTTCCCAGTTCCCGCCTCCTTCTTCCTGTGATTGTGAAGATTTTAATGTTTTACACTGGTGCCGAAGCCAGGGAGGAAGGAGGGGCGCGCTGCCGAAGATCCTTCGCCGCTGGGGTGAATCCGCAGTGCCATCGAGCAGGGCGAAGGAGTCTGCCGCCGAGGGTGCTCGATGTGGTGGGCTGGAGTGAGTTGCCGGGGGGGGGGGGGGGGGGGGGGCGAACTCACTCCAGCCCACCGCCTCGATGACTCCTTCGTGGAAAGAGGTGGGAACCGGCGGACAATCAAACAAAGTTTTAATAACCAAATAAACACAAAACAGCGCGACAGCCCCTCTCGGATGACTGCCGTGCACAAATAAAAAACAAACACAAAATAAAACCCAGGCCTGGTCCTCTCTCGTCCTTCACTGTCATCGCTCCTCTTTTGTATCTTTCCGATCTCCTCCGTGGTTCTTGAGACCGGTGAGTGTTGCTCATTTCCCAATCACTCCACCGGCCTAGCTCTGTTCCCATGGCACTAGGCCCCGCCCCACTCGTCACATTCGTGCAGCCCTAGACTGAACTGTGTTAGTGTCTGTGTGTCATTGAAACGCAAAATTAGCTGCAGCCAAGTGACTTTGTGCGACCCACCTTGTTCCATTCCGTGACCCACGAGTGGGTCGCGACCCACAGTTTGAAAACCCCTGTTGTATACAATTGATGGCCTGGCTGATATGTCAATGAGTTCAGCCTTAGCAAGGTTAACATGGACAGTTACGTCAATGAGTTTAGCCTTTGCGAGGTTGACCTGGACATGACATTCTTTTATACTTTAGACAGAGGCAGTCATGGCCTAATGGTTAAAGATTCAGACTTCGAGGGCTTGGAACCAGAGGGGCGTAAGTGGCATTTTGGGCGAAAATGAGTTCTATATATCAAATTAAAGGTCTTGATGAGCTCTATTTAGTTGTGCCAAAAAGACGCATCAGAAATCAACTTGTATTGAATAAAGCAACAAAACAACAAAGACCTAACACAAAAGTTTGAGTATTGTTTGGAGCCAGAAGGGCGCAAGTCCACTTACGCCCTTCTAGCTCTGAACAATACAAGAGCCTACAGTATTTTTCAGAGCCAGAAGGGCGTAAGTGGGTTGGGCCCCTAAACAGCACTAGCTAAAATGGCTGACACCCATGCTGCACACATGGAACTGTCTGAGGCAGAACAAATTTTGATGAATATAATGAAGCAAACGGATGAATCTTGTGAAGAAGTGACAGATGAAAAGATGTTTTGTCCTGGGTGTCCACTAGTGGGCTCACTTCCCCTTAGGCACCTCACCGTAGGCACTACAATTCCCACTAGCCTTGTCCCTTCATCACAGTAATTGCACCAGGTGCCTTCACTTATTAGTCATTAGCCTCCCTATATTTTCCAGTCTTTTCCTGTTGTCTGCATGGAGTCCTTTCCTTCCTTACCTTCCGTACCCAGTTTTTCTCGTCGTCCGAGTTCCTGTTCCTGTTCCCGTTCCTGTTCCTCTCCTGTTTATTTTTTTTTTTTGTTTGGATGGATTTTTGGTTTTGACCCCTGCTTGTTCACTTCTCTTTGGAATACCCTAATAAAACCTACTGCTATTGGATCTCTCTTTTCCTGTGTCTCACTGGGTCCCGAACGTCACAGAAGGACTCCATCTACTAAGATCCAGCGGTATGTTTTTTGATGTTTCCTCCCCAGCCAACGAGCGGGACAGAAAGAGTGGTTTTGAAGGAACCCGCCTGGTCGTTTTCGTGGGACCAGGGGAGGTCGCAGAGGAGTGAGTGGTCGAGAGGAGGTCAGGCATTGCTCTTCACCATGGCCCCCCTTCGACCCTGGGTTCGTGAGGGACGGATCTGAGCCGCCGTCTCACCATTGCGGACGGAGAGGGGAGAGGAGGCCCAGCGCCGCTGCGCAGAATGGTCGCCAGCCCAGCGTCGCTACCCAAAGAAGGCCGCCAGCCCAGCTCCACTGCCCATAATGGCCGCAAGTCCAGCGCCACTGCACAAGATGGCCGCCAGCCCAGCGTCACAACGCAAGATGGCCGCCAGCCCAGCGCCACGACGCAAGATGGCCGCAAGCCCAACGCCACTGCCCAAAATGACCACCAGTCCAGCACCACGGCCCAAGAGGGCCGCCGGTCCAGCACCACGGCCCAAGAGGGCCGCCGGTCCAGAGTCATGGCACAAGATGGCTGCTTGTTCAGCGCCTCTGCACAGAATGACAGCCACAGTTGACCCTCCAGAGTCAAGTCAGGTTCCTGCTGACCTTCCAGAGTTGAGTCAAGTTCCCGTTGACCCTCCAGAGTCAAGTCAGGTTCCCGTTGAATCTCCAGAGTCGAGTCAGGGCTAGTCACCGTTGACCTTCCAGAGTCAGGGCTAGTCACCGTTGACCTTCCAGAGTCAGGGCTAGTCAAGTCACCGTTGTTCTTCATGGGCAAAGGCAAGTCACCATTGATCTTCATGAGCAGATTCAAGTCACAGACTATCTTCATGGGCAAAGGCAAGTCACCATTGATCTTCATGAGCAGATTCAAGTCACAGACTATCTTCATGGGCAAAGGCAAGACACCATTGATCTTCATGAACAAAGGCAAGTCACCATTGAACTTCATGAGCAGAGTCAAATCACCAATGATCTTCATGAGCAGAGTCAAATCACCAATGATCTTCATGAGCAGAGTCAAATCACCAATGATCTTCATGAGCAGAGTCAAATCACCAATGATCTTCATGAGCAGAGTCAAATCACCAATGATCTTCATGAGCAGAGTCAAATCACCAATGATCTTCATGAGCAGAGTCAAGTGAATTCCTGAATCCAGTCTAAACTCTGTGGAACTACCAGAGTCTCTCCACGCCTCTGCGGAACTACCAGAGCCTCTCCACGCCTCTGCGGAACTACCAGAGCCTCCCCACGTCTCTGCTGAACTACTAGAGCCTCTCCTCATCTCGGCTGAACTACCATAGCCTCTTCTCGTTTCTGCGAAACTTCCAGAGCCTCGTCACGTCTCAGCCGAACTCTTTGAGCGCTCGACTGATCCTGTCTTGGCCACGGAGGCCACCCTTAACTTGTTCATGTTCTCTGTTTCAGACTTGCCTAACCAGACTTGCTCTCCTATGTCATCAATCCCAATGTGGTGGTCTTCTGCGCCGCCCTGGGGGGCTTCTGTCTCGACCGCATGGATGTGGTGGTCTTCTGCGTCGCCCTGGTGGGCTTCTGTCTCGATCACACGGATATGGTGGACTAAAGAACTTAGTCCACATGTAAAACATGCAGTTCTTTATTCAGATACTTGTGGTGGACAGAACAGGAATGCTTTAGCACCATGTGCCTGCATGCTGTCAGCTCACCGACCCTCTCCACTATTGACCATAAATACATGGAGTCTGGTCACAGCCAGATGGAGTGTGATAGTGTGCATGCTGCAGTGGAAACTGCAAGAAGAAAAGTTTCTATTTACTCCCCTGATGGCTACTACACACTTGTGAGAATGGCAAGAAGGAACGACCCATACAGTATACATGAACTTGAACACAAGGACTTTCTGGACTTCAAGTCCCTCTCGCACCACATACTCAAAAACAGAACAAAAGATGAGGAGGGACAATCAGTTCATTGGCAGAAGATTAAATGGTTCCGCTACACGAAAGATGAACCAAACACAATCTTCAAGTATGATTTCACCGCCCCAAACTTCCGAAAACTGACGGTGGCACAACAGCCAACAAGCGGCACCAGAGGCACCAGAACCACACACCCCAGCTCATTGTATGAAAGTCCTTCAGGGATCAGCGCCTTAAAGAAAAAAGACCTACTCACCCTGTGCACCAATGGGAGTATTCCCCACTGTTATGTAGAGTTCTATAACACTCTGACAGTGGGCAGTGAGTGAACTTTTTAGTTGAACTAAAAAGTGAAATGTGTAATAAACAAGAGAAATTAAACTGTTTGTAATTAAATGTTAAACTGTTTGAAATTAAATGCATTAATGTGAACTCATGAATAAAATTTTAAATTTAACTGTTTGAAATTAAATGTTAAACTGTTTGACTTGAATGTGAACTCATAAATGAGAACTGAAATTAAACGGTTAGAAATGAAATGTTAAACAGTTTGAAATGATGAAATTAAATGACTATGTATACAGTATTTGAAATAAAATGAAAAGTAATGAAGTTAGAGTGTTTTTAACCAATGTTTTTACCAATCATTTCTGCATTGATCAGCAGATACGCCCTATTTTTCTTTAGAATAATTGGAAATGTTTGGTGCCAAAAAGGCGTATTTGATGTTCTTGCCATATTTTCAAGATTTTGCAAGGTTTTATAATATTTTCATTGTGTTAATATGCCATAATATGTTCTCTTAAGAACTTACTCGTATAAGTATGTAAGTGGTTGCAATGTTGTGGTTGAAGGTTAATAAATACAGTTGATTGAAGTGTGGTCAAAATTTTGTTTTGGCTCTCCTGTAAAGTTTGTCAAATGCCACTTACGCCCCTCTGGTTCCAAGCCCTCGACTTATAACCCAAACATTGTGAGTTTGAGTCTCAGTACTGGCAGGAATTGTCAGTGGAAGGGAGTGACAAGTGCTCCCAGTAAAGAGCAGTACCATCTATCCAAAATGCTGATAGGGTTGATAGGACATGGAGGGTTGGTGATGGCAAAGCTAGAGGACAGGTCAAGCAGATTGGTGGCAGTTGATCTTGATGTTTTTGCAAGGCTTTGGTAAGCACTTTACTTTAGGAGAGTATGATAGTCTTAGTGAAATGTCCTCTTTTGATGCCAGAGTAGTTTTATTCTGCAGGTTGCTCTGTGGAAGGAATCCAAAAAGTTGAAGAACATTTTTGTCAATGTTGTTGACAGGAATCGGTGGCAGTTGATCTTGATGTTCTTGCAAGGCTTTGGTAAAGGAGAGTATGATAGTCTTAGTGAAATGTCCTCATTTGACGCCAGAGTAGTTTTATTCTGCAGGTTGCTCTGTGGAAGGAATCCAAAAAGTTGAAGAACATTTTTGTCAATGTTGTTGACAGGAATCAGAATTTCAGAACTGATACTTATAATACTTACCAATTCCAGCTCAACTGGAAAAGTGACACAAACATCATTGGTTTGAGCCTTGAATTCACTTGTAGTCGCTATGGATAAAAGCCCTTGCTGAATACATGAATTGAAACTGAAATCTGCTGCAGTGTCAAGTATTGGTTTGAGTGGGGTTATAGTGGGGATTACTGAACTTAAATCTGGTGGGAAAAATTCCAGTGGAAAAAGATATGTTCATTGTGTCTAAGAGTTTAACAGAGATGGTTTGAGGAAAATGAGAGAAGGTATAATCTAGGAAGAGAAGAAAAGACAACTGGTTTCTACCTTGTCAGTGGAAAAAAGTGACAAAGACATAACATTTCAGAAAGGTAGGGGAGAAAGTGGAAACAGACAGAGTATAGAGGAGAATTTAGTGAAGACTTTCTGGGTGTTAGCAGCACACTGTGTGATACAGGTTGTTTATCCGATTCTCCAAATATTACATGGTTACACATCAAAGAGGGAACATAAAGCTCAATTTCAACGAGTTGGGACTCAAACTCTGGATGCCTGTAGCACAACAACACTATATGTCAACATGTTGCTCACAATTCTATTGGAACCAAGAGTGTTGGATGTTTTGAAATAAGAGATTGGAGTATATTCCCAGATTCCTCCACTAATGAACAGATGTGGTCACATCATATATTAGCCAGTGGAAGTTCTGTCTCTATCATCTGGATATCGAATATATGCCAAAAACGGAAATATTAAATCTACTGCATATAAGCTGCGCCACAGTATAAATCCTTGAAATAATTGTGTGTACTTGTCTTAATCATCTTAATCATGTTAGGGTTTTTTTAATAAGCTTTTACAGAAACCTTAAAAATTGTATCATCTGCAATTCTGTCTACAGTCGGATACTGGTCTTCCTGACCGACTTCAGCCCCGGACTATACCTATATGCATCCTTATTGTGTGCACCTGTATAGCTACTCACATCTTTAATTACATTTCCTAATGACATGACTGGGTTAATCAACAGGAACAGGGGTTGTCATTCTCCTAACATTAACAGCAATGCAGAGGAAATGATCAGTTGGTTCAGGTTGCTCTCCTTGCATATCCACTGATCTGACCTGCCCCCACAAAACCATAGTCATTCTAAAACACTACAATTTCTAAGAGTCCTAAAAACAGCAGCGCCGCTATGGTTTCTGGGCCACCGGAAGAGCATATTGACTTCTGGGCCCCCCTTAAAATGACATTCGGGGGTGGCCTAAGTTGTACTACTATGTCTGTGGTATCGCATATAAATGTCTAGTGTTTTGTATATTCCAAGACTATACTATGAGAGGATCTGCAAAAGTTAAAATGGTGGCTGACTGGGTTTTTGTAGGCCTGATTGTTTATCGGGTGCAGTCTAAAGTGTTCATGCTTTGTTTTTAAAAAAAATGCATACTTTTTTCACATAATTTACCTTTATAACACACGATCTGTCCCTTGTCTCACAGACACCTCAATTACTTCCTGTTTTTATGATGCCCCTCCCTCAGAAATATGCAATTGGCTGAGATTGGTGAGCTGGCTCGGTGTGTTGTGATTCGCTAAACCGCCTCTAGAGCTTCTCTGAACATCCCGCCCCTCAAGTGCAAAATGTTCTCTGGTTGTATTGTAAACAATGACGTCCTCTATATTGCTTATCAATTTGAGTCCGATTGAGATGCAGAGAATATTAAGAGGATCGCGCAGAACCTGTGCACCCACAGTTCTTAATGGTATGTTTGTTTGTTGTTGTTGTCTCATACTTCTATATACACTGTTGTTTGTAAATACTACTGCTTCTGTTAGCTTTTAATATACGGTTTTATTCTGATTTAAGCTTTAATACAGCACAGCAACCATACGCACGTCTATGTATAACGCTTCTCATTGCTATGTGAAGTGTATAAATGGAACAGTTTGTTGGAACTGATCCAACGATCTGAATGAGAGAGAGAGAGATGCAGAGCAGGGGGACACGAGGTACAGGATTGAGAACCGCTGCTTTAGAACATTGGTTTTGAAACTTGTGAATCCATTTAAATGGTTAGAACTATCTAATCGTTAGACAGAATCACAATTCATATATGATTATTTTTTTACATGCACCTCTAGTTTTCTCTTCCTCTTCTCTAAAGCAGCACAGCATGACCTTGCCCCTTTGTTGCGTGTTCCCAGGGGGCGGGGTTTATCTGGTTGCTTGTTGTTGTTCCTTACCAGCCATTTTTGTTGGCATTAAACTGCCAGAATTTTAAAAGACAACATCTCCATTTGAAGTGAACTTCCAGAGCTGCAAATTTGCAGATATTGTTTATGCTCAAACAACAACATTACACACTAACGTTAAAAAAGTGAGTTCGCAATCAACCACTCCTTTGATAAAAACTTCAGAATAGACAAAATAAAAAAATGACAAACATTGAAAAGGTTCAGCACAATTCCTCTCAGACTACTACATGGACAAGATAAGACAGTCATATAGTAAGCACCGACACAAGTGGACAACAAGTTTTAAAATTGTCCACTTTTTATATTCAGATATTATCAAACACATTTGATCACATTGCAGCAAAATGTAAATGCTGGTCAAATGCTTTTGAACAACTATGATCCAGCAGGTTAGACCACGTTACATGCGCAACAAGCTAAAGATCTCCATGGTTAAAGAGCTAGAATAAACAATGGAGACAATCCAAAGGAAACTTGTGGACTTGGCATTAGATAGGAATACTTGTTGCAAGATAATGTCAATATAATAGATCTTAGAAGACTGTGTAGCCGAAACATGTTATTACTTTAATAACTTAGCCAAGTTAATCAAAGGCTTTTTATCTTTACTACACCGGTGACTTGCAGTATTTCATCCTTTCATGTTTATGTTTTTTCATTATTTCCACCGTGCACTTCAATTAATCTCTTGCCTTCGTCTTGTGCACATTGGCGATTAATGGCTTATAATGGCTGGTTTGGGTGTTTTGGTTCACACTGAGTCCAGCAGAATTACGCTGGCAAGAATTTGAGCAGCATCTGGGGTCACAGCTGGGTGCTGTCGGTGTGCATATACTCATGAAAATACTCAAGTGTTTGAATTTTCTTTGTCATCCACCAGACTCCCTTTATTAATCGCCATGACTTAAATATTGGCTTATTGCTGTATATTTATAGTAATTGTTTTCCATTGCTGTATTTTGTAGGTAAGAGTGACGATTAAGAGATTACGAATCTACATCCCCTCCAGAAGTCTGAGATCTGCTAGTGAGTGATGCCTCATGGTACCATCACAGAGGGGCTTAAAACCACTTTCCAGAACATTCTCGTTCACCATTCCTGGCTGGTGGAATGATCTTCCAACCCCTATCTGCAATGCTGAATCCCTGACAATTTTCAAGCGACAGCTGGAAACTCATCTCTTTCGAAACTACTTGGGTTCATCATCATCATAAAAAAAAAAAAACTTCATTTATTCCTTCTTTTTCTAGCTTGTACTTATTTGAACAATGTCTAAAACTTGGTAGTACAAGCACTTCCTGTGTTTGTTTGCCTTTTTAGAAGAATCGCTTTATGTATCCCCCAATTGTAAGTCGCTTTGGATAAAATCTTCTGCAAAATGACTAAATGTAAATGTTGTAATTGTCATTATGACTTGTCTCAGGGATATATTCAGTTTGACTGTTGAAATCAATGGCATTCTTACACCAATATACTGGTTGTTTGGTTTAATTTTATTTTGACAACTGTTAAAGATTCTCTCAGGTTTGAAACGTACCTTTTTCCAAATACTGCCATCTGATTTCTCAATTGGTATTTAAATTTAGAAAAATTTGTGACATATTTACACCAGTCTTACATTGTTTTAAACTGTTAATGGATTTTTCTGAAGTGCTTAGGTTCTTCATTGTTTGAGTAAGTGGTGAGTTGTGACTAATAGGTGTTGACATTACCACAGAACTAAAGACTCTTGCATAGGGTACCTTGAGTTTGTACATGGCACCAGCATTTTAAAGAGCATTGAAATAATAAATGACCCTAAACAAAAATCTAAACACCTAGGAATTATTAAAAAGACTGCACTGTCTTGATGTGACAAGCAATGAGTGGCACCATATATTGGTTCAAAATTTGCATTTGGTCAATCCAATGACAAGCGGTCAAATAAGATGTTACCCTTTACAACTGGGCCCGACTGAATGAAAACCCTTTGACTTAAAGGGATAGTTCAACCAAAAATGAAAATTCTGTCATTAAAGACTCGCCCTTATGTCATTCCAAACCCGCAAGACCTTCGTTCATCTTCAGAACACAAATAAAGATAGCAACGCAACTACCAAGTTCAAGGTACGATACGTCAGAACGTCAGCTCCTGCATGCTCTCATGAGTGAAGGCAGAGACTGACGTAAAGGAGAAGAATTGTTGAACAAGTAATTACTTTTGTTTTCCTTGCACATACACACACACAGAGTATTCTCGGGAATACTCAAGAGTAAGGACCATTTTAACGATGTCCTTACTAGGTTTCTAGATCTTGACCGTGATAGTTGCATTGCTGTCTATGCAGCCAATGAATACTGAGTTTGCTAAATTACTGCAACAAAATATAGGGTCTTTAAAGACTAGGGGAATGTGTTTAACATAACCTGAAATAAAGTCAAGGATATGCATACCAATATTTTCATGCATAAAAACAATTTACAGCTTTGACACATGAAAGAAAAATTCAACAATTACAAGGCCTTAGAAAGGGAAACAGAATTATCTTTATTTATAAACAACTCAAATCAGAACAAGACTTCGACAAAAAAATGTTACTGATGTGAAAATATGTTTGGCATCCCCACATATAGAAATTAAGAAATACAATTTGTACAACAAAAAAAAATAATGTATACCCTATGTGGTTGGGGGAAGTAAAATCTACACTGATATAAAAACAAATGTATAGCTAAAATACATACTTTCCTAATCACAACAGGAGTGTGTTCTTGAATCAACTTTTAGCAAAGACAGTTCAAATTACATAATTTACTCCATGATTAAGAATTTGAATTGCTTATCCAAAAACTGGAAAATACAAATGAGAATTTTGGGGGAAACATATTATTTGTATACAACAAATGCAACATACACGAGACAACAGTATTCATTTGGTACATCTGAGATTCCAAACGCTACAGAAGCACAACACTCAAAAACAAAAAAACTGAGTTAATTATTATGAGCATTCTGAGAATTTTCATTTGCATTATATCTTCATTGTTGACATTCTCTTCTAATTATCAAGTTATTAGGAAGGTTATTTTCCAGGCATTCCAAGCAGAATTGTAATCTTAACATCATACTATTCAATAATTTACTTGAGTATTCGCTGCTTCCAACTTTGTTGCAACTATGTGGGGAGGGCCCTTTTCTTTTCCAAAAGGACAGACCTGGTTTGCATTAAGACCTAAATGCCTTTAGGGTAAATGATTCTCTGATGCTGGTCAACCGTTTATTTTCAAAAGTATGACATGATTCACTCCTTTTGCTGCTATAACAAGACTCCACTCTTCTGGGATGGAACACTGTTGCAGGGAACTGCTTCACAAGAGACACGAGAATCAAGAAAGTCAAGCAATAACACCAAGCAAAATATTCTGGCTCTCTGTCTGCATTCCCAATTCATCCCAAAGGTACTCAGTAGTATTTCTGTGCATGCCATTCACTTCTTCAACACCTGAAACAGTAGAGCATTGCTTTGACTAAAGGGTCACTGCCCTGCTGAAATAGAAAAAGGGTCCTCGCTGTCGAAACAAAATTGAAAGCGCATAATATTCCACTTTAGAGTTAAGCATTTACATTTGTCTTCACTAAAATTGCTGGAATAGCCAAACCTGTTCATTAGATATGGATGTCTATATACTTTTGGCCATTTTGTGTATCTCTACGTCTCAAAATATTCAGTGGAATCATTCAGTAACTCAGATGACATGCCATTATCAGCATTTTTATCAGGCTTTTCAGCATCAGCATCTCCTTGTTGACTTTTTGAATCAACTACATTAGTCTCAGGAGGTTTTGTGCCATCATTTTCAGAGTCTCCTTTATGATGATATTCAAGATGGCGATCTAAAGCAGACAGGAATGTGAAGCGGCTTGGACAGAGAGGGCAACTGAGCAAAACCTTGCAGGGACTTCGCTTGTGGTAATACATGTGTCGCCGATAAACACTAAGTAGCCCAAAGACTCTACAACATTCTTTACATTTGTACTTCATCCTTGGTTTGTAAGTTCCTTTAGAAGGAGAAACAAGTAACAGCTCATCTGGCTGATTTTCTTCTTCAGGTTCTTCTGGTTTACCATCACTTTCTGTTTGTGGTAATTCTTTTGCAGGTTCCTGTTCACTGGTTTTATCCTCATGTTCTGTCTTTGAATCCTCATGAGCCTTAGGTTGAAGTGCTGAATTGTGGTACATGGCCACATGCCTTGTGACATCACATCTTTGTGGAAAGTGTCTTCCACAATAAACACAGGCATGTAGAGTTCCCTTATGGTAACGCATATGACGAGAGAGACTGCTTGAGTGTACAAACACACGATGGCAGAGTTTGCAGGAAAATATTTTACCACTAAAATTGGCTCTGTTCACACCTCTAGGTCTTCCTTTTATGCTTGGCCTTAGTGGATCAAATCTCAGCTTTTGCCGTTTTGTAACCATTTGTCGCATTACACCATGGTACTGCTGTTTCATCTTAGTTGGTAAACCCGAAGAGTCCTTTACTTCAACCTCATCTGGATGCTGTGCTTTATGATGCTCTCTTAAATCTGAAATTTGGTTGAAAGGTTCCCCACACATGCCACAACGACATGGCTCTTTAAATGAAAGAATGCCATTTTTCTTACTTTCTTCGTCCGCAAGCATTTCCTGTTTTTGTGTTTCCTCACTGGATGGCCTGGTGACACGAGAATGACTGTTTTGGTGGCTTTGCAAGTCAGACAACCAAAAGAAGCGCAAGCCACAAATTTTGCAAGGATAAGACTTGTCCATGTTATTTCTTTGATTTTCCTCAGATCTACTCAAAGTCTTGGAACCAACAGATCCATGCCACTGCTTTTGATGTGACAGTACGGTCTCTTGTCTTAGGAATCGCTTTCCACAGTGTCCACAGCTATAAAAGCGTTCATGAGCATGGTTTTGAAGGTGGCTCTGCAGACTCTCCCGGTCATTAAACACCTTGCAGCACAGAGTGCATTTGAACCCCCGCTCGAGGGCACGATACTGCTGATGCTGTTGTAAGCTCTTTGGGGTTTTGAACACTTGTCCACATCGTTCACACTTAAACTGAGTACAGTCCTTCTCTGGTATCTTAGATGAAGTCAAGGCTTCTTGATTAGGGGGTTGGCACCATAATGACTTGGATGAAGGTTTTCCAAACAAGAATGCAAAGTTAGACAACACAGATCGATCAACCACTGTGAGCATTCCGTTTTCATGGAGAGCGACCTCAATGGATGCATTGATACAACTACCATTACTTATGCTTAAACCATCAGAGGAAAATATGTCGGTAAGCCCATGAATGGCCATGTGTTCGACTAGTTTTGGGTATTGACTAAACCCTTCACCACACTCTGTGCAGATGAAGGCATCTCCTCCACCTAACTCCTGCATGTAGTCCATTGAGTAAGACATCATGACAAAGCAAAATGTAGCCTCTTTTGAGGTATAAATTTCAATCGTTTAGTAAACCGAGAACATGGTATACTATGTGAAATGTAAAAAAAAAGAAAATATATACCAAAATATGATAACTGACTATTAGAATTTTTTTTCCAGGTAATATTGTCTGTTAAACATCCAATCTCACTTCAGCTGCTATAAAACAAGGCTAAGTTTCCCATATGCATTTAATAAAAAAGCCACAACTGGTCACAGCGTTTCTAAAATGGCAACTTCACCAACTTTAATAAAATAGAAAATTCCAAAAAGGATTTAAAAAATAAAAAAGTCTATCCTTAAAAGTCTTTGATTGTCAATTTAATTTGAGCATAATACAATGATGTAAACCTCGTTATGTATGGCCTGCATTGTTTCAGGTTCTGGCCCCGCAATTCAGATATTGCCATCTGTAAAAAAAAAATAAAAAAAAGAGAGCGAGAGAGAGAGAGAAAGAAAAGACACAAATAAATGTTTTTGCCAGTGGTGTTTTTCATAATTCATAATGCATATCACTTTTAAACAATCCACTGAGACTTACAATTTTTGGGTAACTCAGCCCAGGGCAGCTATAAGACCAACATCTACATCAACTAAATGAGCCCAATGTGCTACCATTGTGGTATCTGTGGTATAGATGTAGATTTTCAAAATCATTGTGAATTTGACTCACAAGCCCTCTATTAGAATCAGAATCAGAATCAGAAGAGTATTAAGAGTATTAAGAGTAATTTGAGTACATTTTGATAATAATGTTCAGATTAACAAGCTGTTTGTATAAAATATTCAATAAATATGCACAATTTAGCATGTGAGACCCACTGCTTATCTCGTTCAACATGCTTTGCCTATCAAAAAACTTTGTCTTTTAACCCATGTGATAATCATATTACTATTGATGTGAATATATCATTTGAAATTAATTTATCTTTTTTAACCACTGTTGCTATGACAGGGCCATAAAGAAAGCTATCAGAGATTGTACTGTCAAAAGGCAGAGCTGCCCTGCACTTGAAGAAAATGTCTTATTTCAGGATTTTTGCAGTAAGCAGTGTTCTAAACCATCACATAAATGAAAAACTTTTCTTAAGCCATTTATATTGTAAATATAATGTAGAAAGTTAATTTTCTGTAAAGTTGCTTTGAAATGATTTGTATCATGTATAGTGCTATACAAATAAACGGGTAACAAATAAGCTGCAAATTTCCCAACATACTACAAACTGTGAATATTAAAAATTAATAAATGTATGGAGGAAATGCAGGAATATTTAATTGGGAAACTCAGAATCCTAGATCATACACAAGTTGTGATGCTGGGAGGGGCGTGTTGATTTGAAACTTTGAAGAAATAATAATATAATCCAATAAATCTATAATCTATATAGTGATCAGGGACAGGAAAGCAAGTCTGCAGTGAATGGTGCAATGTTCATAACTCTACTTTTACAGTTTGCTTATCGTTACAGTTAGTTTCTAATACCACATACACATAAATAAAAGATTTTTTTGAATTAATATGTAGTTATTTGGGTTTGTTGTTCAAAATATAATATTTTTGTTTTGTTTAGCCTACTTCTTTATGTTTCCGACTTGAATATGTAATGAATGTTCCTTAGGTGCATTGGAATGCACCATTTATTCTCAAGACTCGTATTACAAAATATCTAGCAAGTGTACAAAACAGTAAGTCAGGAGTTTAACTTTTACTCACCACAATCCTGATGTTTTAAAAGTGATTACTCCCCCTTTACCGAGGCAAGGATCAACACCCAGTATTTCTAAAGGCCGACAAAAACAAGAAAGCGACGTTAAAGCAGGTAACCTATGTATTGACACTGAACAAGGGTCTGGTACATTTCCTTGCTGTATTTACAATAAAAAAAAAAAAATTGACAGACAGGAGCTCTTATAATGGCTAGAAATGAATTTCATGCACAGACATAAAAACAAAACAATAGCACAGAATTAATCTCATAAATGGCTAGAATCATATGCTGAAACTACATTATCATTAGATTTCTCAATTCAGCTCCTTTTTTTTCAAAGAGTTTACTAGTAGTTTCTTATGTATTGAGTAACGTTAGCAATAAGTTTATTTATTTATTTATTAGATATGTTTTAATGTTCTTGACATATGACTAAGGCTTCGTGGTATCTTTATAAGTCCAGCACACAAATCAGGTTGCTCATCGATCTCAAATGAAGGTATAATGGTATCCTTAAAAACAGCAACCGCAAGCAAAATAAAGGTAAACTGGCGGTAAATGAGAAAATGTACAGTTCACGCCAAACAACAACGCGTAAATGACGCAACACCACATCACAAGCCTAAACAACACGCTATGTTAGCAAAGTTGGTTTACATGTAGATTACATACGTGTTACGCTACATAGGCGAAGTAAAGCCCAACCGACTATGTGTGTGGGATATTCAACAACAGATAAAACCGTTCTTTCATGAAACAGTCTATATACAAATGAAACAGCCGCGAATTACCTCGTCGATGAATGCCACTTCTGAAGAGGATCGAGCGCGTGTAGCAACTTTCCTCTCATTTCTGTTTAGTGTGAAGCTGTAGAGCGAATTCTATTGAGAATTCAACGTTTATCGTACATAGGTTTTCTTTTTTGACCGGTCAACTGACCTAGTCGTTGTTTATCCAAAAACAACTATAAATTGTCAAGAAAAGAACGGGGTCGGAAAGAAAAACGAAAGCTTCCTTTTGACAATCTTCTTCGCGTGCGATTAGTTTCGCTGTATTACCGCCACCCATAGGAATGGAGGGTAGATGCCACTCTATATGGCTATGGGGAAGAAAGTGTATAAATAATTGTTAATTAATTTAATATTCAGTGCATGCATGTACTATAAAGGATGTTATCTATCTATTTCTTTGTTGTTTTGAGATAATTTGGCACTGAACTATATACTATGTACATTTGTCTGTCCTGGAACATTGCAGCAAGACAATTTCGCAATGTGAGGCTTTTTATTTAAACCCACAGTTTACTTATTCCTGCATGTGCTGTGCAGTGTAGGAGGGTAGTTGTCATAAAATAACTAAGAATTAAATATGAACTGTTTTGGGAAGCTGATTTACCTTGGAATGTGACAGGCAATAATACTTCATTGAAAATTATTCCAGAACAGCTGGAAGAAAAGCATTTTAATGATGCAGCTTTATATACAAAAAAATTGTATGTAATTGATTTTTAATACAGACGAACAATATTAAATAATATAGAGAGACATAAAGACATATGTCTAGAAAGACATAAACATGTTTACTACCCATTCTTTTAGAGCTAAATTGAGAAAAATCACTGGTAGGTGGATTACTGTCATCTACTGGACATATAGTTAAAGTACATAGCTTTTAGCTATGAGATAATAAACTAACCTTACCAATGCAGCATTCAAGATGATTCTGAAGGCTCTGTTTAATTCGCAGGGTCATTGCAGTAATGATGGTGTGTAATGGTGTAATTCAAGTCATTATGGAATCATAGCACTCTCCTCCCAATATAACCATCAGTGTTGATAAACACTATATGTCCCTGCTCAGATCTTAGTGCCCATAGTTCAGCAAAGTAAAGGCTGCCGTGAAGATTCAGATTTTAATCATGTGATAATAAAATATCCTATGAAATAGTATATATCATAAAATCAAATTTCAAAGTATACAATATAATATGAAATTTTCCCTCGTTCAGTTAATAGATTGCCCTAAGTGTGAACATTCTCATTGCACTCTGTATTGTAAGTTCTTTCTTCTTATATGTGTTAACACTGTATCTGTGAGTGACAGCCTGGACATGGTGCAAATCTAATTGGTTCTTACAGTCTTAACTAAGGCTATGAGAACCAAGGCTCTCTTTCATTGATCCTGACCATAGCAATACAATCAGAATCTGTTACCCGTTTCAAAAACTGAAACCGAATGGACCACCATTTTTCATGAATCTCTTATGAGAAGGTAAACATTTAAGCTAAAAACCAACTTGCATTTTATGATAAAATATATCTCCTGTTCTTGAATAAAAATCATTGTTGCATTAAAAAATAAAAATGGTCTGACTGCACTTTGCATTATTATATCACAAGAGTAGACTTAACACTCCAAAAATATACACATATTAAATTGAAATGTCTGTAAATTGCATTTCAGGGCTTTTTTAGTTTAAAAATGTCAGTAAAATATAGTCTTAGAGGAGATCCATAGGTTCTTTGAATAAATTAATAAAGTGACCTCTTTAGACACTTAGACCTCCACAGACAATAAGAACAGAGTGAGGAGCTTAATCAGTATGTTTATTTTGCTTCAGCTTTTTGCTTAATTCTTTATATTCTTAAACAAACTTAATACTATTTTATATGAAATAAAAGATACTTCATAAAAAATTATGTGCAAGACAATAGTTATACAGTAAAGAAACAACAAAAAGCTATATTTGCATCACATGCACAATACATGTAAAAACTTCATTCTAATTTGCTCATATATGGCCTACAAAACCAAGTTTTATTTTTCAAATACTTTATGGGTATATAATTAAATCTCTCTCTCTTACACACACACACAGTTTCTGTGAATTGTGGGGACATTCCATAGATTCTATTCTTTTTATACCAACCAAACAATATTTACTATCCCCTATCCCAAACCTAACCCCTACAGAAAACCAGTTTGCATTGTTACACTTTCAGATAAACATCATTTACTATTTTTAATATTTCTTCCCCTCATGAGGACCACAAGCCAGTCCCCACAATGTCAAACATTTCAGGTTTTACTCTCCTTGTAGGGACTTTTGGTCCTCACAATATAGCATGAACAAGACACACACACACACACACACACACACACACACACACACACACACACACACACAAATGTATATAATAATTCTGCATCATATAAGCATATCCACATAAGAGCAAGGCAGTGTTTTAGTGTAAAGCTTCAAACTATTTAAATTTCGTTTGATCCAGTTCTTCAGGTTACTGTGTTTCATTTTTCTTTATCATGGCATTAAACACATGAGACACTCTGTAAAGTCCTCCTTCAGAAAAGTGCTTAATTTATGCTATGCAGTTATACTTCTGCATCAGAGAAGGACTTGCTCCCGTTCTCTTTGTTACGAATAGTGGGCATTGAATTTGTGCAGGTATTTGTGCGTGAAACTTCCTCTGTGAAAGCGGTTTCCAAAACCTTCAGGATTGACTTGCGCACCTTGTCTTTAAAGTCTTGTCCCATGAAAACATACAACAGGGGGTTCAGGCAGCTGTTTAAGAAAGCCAAACTGGTCGCAATGGGAATTCCAACAGTGGTGACATATTGCAGGGTGGAGCTGTATTTTGTTCCCATGTGGTTTACCATCTCAATGAGCACCAGGATATGGTAAGGAGACCAACACAGAAAGAAGGCGGTGATCACTGTAGCAATGATTTTGAAGGGACGTCCAGTTCGGCCAGACATGGAACGGTTTCTTTGGAGACGATGGATGATGACCGCATAGCAGGAGACGATGATCACGAAAGGCACCACAAAGCCTATGATGAAACGGGTAATGATCATGGCACGATGCCGTAGCATACGGAGCTCCACCACCTTTGGTGTTTCATAGTCATCAGAGAATGCAAAGTTGTTGAAGCAGTTGATGATGTTTGGGTTACTGTGGTCGGGTGCAGTGTCCTTGAACACAAAGTAGGGTGAGCTCAGCACCAGGGCAAATAACCAAACTCCAAAGCTCACCACAGAAGCTCGGCTCACATTCCGATGGTTTTGTGCCCAGATTGGACGCACCACAGACACACATCGGTCAACGCTGATCACAACCAGGATGTACACACTGGCAAACATGTTGAGGAAACTGAGAGTGCTGTTGAATTTGCACATGAACTGACCAAAAGGCCAGTGGAAACCCATAGCTGTATAAGCCACGCTGAGAGGGAGGAAGGCAGTGAAGAGGAAGTCTGCTACAGCAAGGTTCAGAAACCAGACCGTGTTTACTGTCCTTTTCATTTTGAATCCAGTAACCCAAATGACAATGCCATTCCCCACAACTCCAAGTACAAAAGCCAGACTGTAGACTATCAGTGACATGATGTTAAGAGATTTCCTGAGATCTGTATCCTCATCATAATCATCATAGTCATCTTCATACTCGGATGAATTGTAACTGAGAGGACTGTTTGTAAAATTGTATGGATCCATTATTGTACCTTCAAACCTAGGTTGACAGAACAAATATGGTATTTAGTATATATTTGTAAGCAGTCAGATATACCAAAATTTGATCTAGACAGAAAAGGAACGAACTAACGAACATGTTATTCTGCTTTTGTCCACTGGAGGACAGATTTGGAGTTATAAAGTGAGGCGTTGCAATAGAAAAGCTCTGAACATCATCTGAAAGCATTTTCTTTACTCAGCCATGTAAAATGTCACATTGGAAATTTTCAATCTATTCAGATACGTAATTTTCCTGTTTTATGGTGAACATGTGTAAATTAAGTAAATTAAACTAAACTCATGCAAAACATTTTTTCCCCAGTTTTTACATCAGTGTGCAGTAGGCTATAGCAGACATAGCCTAAAGGGAGTGTTTTATGTAAAAATATAGCAAATTATGTTAGGCTAAATTAAATATATGTGATTCACAGAGAAAAAACCCAGATAAATCTAGGCTGTCCCCAAAATGCAATTGTTAGACTCATTCATGCTATTGTTAAACCATTAAAACGGTTAAATGCAAACTGCAGAGCTCAATTTTTGATTTGATCTCTTCTATAACAGTTATAATAGTCTGAGTTAAAAACTATGATGCTCAAATGGCTGTATCATAGAAATGTTTATACAATTAAAAAATCACATCTAAAAGTTTCATTTCACAATAAGAAAATACCATTAAAGCGTGCTGCTTACCTAGAGTTGCCTAATAAGTGACTTCCACAAAATAATTCGATCACACCTGTGACTCGATCGCCGAGAGCAAGACTGCAGTAATCTCTCTTGTTTCTTGTCGGAGAAACTCAAACCCAGTTTGGGGTGACGTCACATTACCACCTTCTTAGTTCTACTCGGTTATTGTAGCTGCTCCCTTTTCTATCACAATTTTATAATAGCTATTTTTCTTGAAGGTTTGACCAAATCAGTGTGTTTATGTAGACTACATAATGCACTGATATTGTCAGACTAATCATTTGTGGAGACGATAAGCCTCTTCTACGGGTTATAACTTGCAGAATATTTCCAACATTTGAGAACCGCGGAATGACTGCGGTTTCCCGAATGCGTTACAGCAAACTGCCATTCCCTGAAAAATACAGTATGTTTGGAAAAACGAGTTAGGCGATCTCATAAGGGAAAATTGAAGCACAAAATGATGTTCCATTTCTTTAACGGAGGAGAGGGGGTTCAGAGTTCAAAAATTGCATGAAATATTATTATATTATCAATTTTATTATTATTATTATTTACAAGTTATTATTTGTTATACTTTGATAACTCCTTCTACTTTTATAATGATTCAGATGATCTAGTTTCATATCTGAAACTAACAGACACTTAACAGAAGGCTAAATAACATTTTACTTACACGCTTATCTCCTAACACCCAAAATATTTCTCTCTCTTTATTTGGTTTTCCAACATGTTTTCTTCACTGGTCCAAAGAAATGTTTGCTTGAGGTTCAAATGCAGGCCTTGCATTGACTGGTGAATAAATGAACATGCATGTGTCTTGTTTTTCTTAGCAGGACATATGACAAGTCTAGTCACTGCATCTGTTTACGATTTAAGGTGGCCACAGCTGCCCTGTGTGTCATTGTGGCTCTGTTGATTCGTCCGTTTGTATTCAAAGGAAAACATGACCAGCAGGTTGTAAATATATATTTTAGAGTGGGCAGGGTTCCCAAGAGCCTTGAGATCATTTATATGGCACAGAAGTTATAATCACTTATGGTAATCATGTCATTGTATAGAAATCAAGAAAAAGTTTAATCAGATCCACACAATCAAAGCTAAATATTTATGAGTTTTTAAAGAGACTCTGCAAACACTCAATGCTGACACAACTTACAAAAGGGGTTCTGTCAAAATTTTGTCTTTCTGGCCAAACTAAACACAGGGATGAGCAGACAGAGACAGTTTTGTGTTCTGCTTATTTTGGAATACAAACAATATGCTTATGTCACATCCCAAAAAGAGTATCAAATGCATATGTGAATATATTTTTAAAGAGTGTTTGTACAATTACAAACTTATCCATATTTATGCTCCTAACATTTTGAAGAAATTATTTTATTTGAAGATTTTGGATGCATATGAGTGTTTCAGAGATATAGTTCACATCATTTATGTTTGTTGCATGCCTCATCACTTGTAAGTCACTTTTAATTATTCAATGTAGCCTACATAAGATGCTATATTGTGTATGGATGGACCCATTCCACTGCGTTTTCTCTGCAAAAAAACATGTGAAAATGAAGTCTCATTCAAAGTTTTGTGATCAGACCACTGAAAATACAAACAAAAAGGCAAAAAACATTTATAAAATATAGAATTAAAAAGTCTAATAATTGATATGCATTCATAATAAAATGTAATGTAACAGTATTTTTGGGAATGCACACCAAACACAACTTGGTTGGCCTGTTATGATGCCAGGTTTTAAGTTAAATCAGTTTTTACCACCTGGAATGAATAAAAAGGAGTTTAGACAACTCTTTCACAAAAAAAAAAAAAAACCTCATAGTTCCATTTGTCTTTTATTGCACAATATTAATCTGAACTACAACAAGCTGGCTTGGACAATATAGTCACATTCATTTGTCAAAAATTGCGAACACAGCAATGCCTGTGAAACATAAGACAATCATAATCAATCCAAGATGTGGAAGGTTGCAGTGTAGGTGGATGAATGCTGTGAGATTATAGTTCCCTTTCCACCTCTTCTTCCCATGGAGGTTACAGAAACCGGACGGCTTCTTTTAAGACACACCCAACCTACAGAGATGAGGACAGGCTCTGGAACCCCCTATGTGCCTTAATTTATTATACACCCTCATAGCAGAGACTTGCACGTTGCTGTGTGGGTGTATTGTGAATACTGGCAGCCAGTTTGTGAACCTTTTTCTGGGCCTAGAGCTCTCTGGGGTTCAGGAAGTGTTTGCCCTGGACATCTGTGAGAATGAAACAATATTGGGAAATCTTTATTAACAGCGGTCGAAAACCTTTTGGAATCATCTGTGAAATGTTTTTGTATTTAATGATGGATGTGTAACCCCCGCCACCCCCACCCCCCCAAAAAAAACTACAGAATTGAAAATTAAACACTCAAGGTTCCAGCAATTATCACCATCACCCACTTGCATCAAGATCTTCAAATCACATTCTGTCTGTCAGATGGCTCATTATAAGGTGCACACAAGAGATGGCCAATTTCAGCCCACAACCTAAATGACATGAATCAGAGACAGAGATTGTGCAACATTCTATTCAAAGCTGCCTTAGTATACAAACAGGCAGAATGAAGTTCTCAGCTGCAACTAACCACAAGTTAAGAAAACCTTTAGTTATAATTTTAAGGGTATTATCACTAACACCCTGTTTATAAAGGGTCATCGCATTCAGTCAAGTCAGAATCACATAAAACCATCATAAGCACTGAGGTTTTTTACAGTAGACTGCTGCCATTTTCTATTTCTATGATTGTTCCGAGAGCAAGAAAAATTATAAGAAAAGACTTATCATTGCTTTGATCATGTTAACGTTCATTTCCAGACACGCTTGGTTCAGATGGGTGGGAGGATTTTCTTAACTTTCACACTTTGGGGTTTGCTGCAGACACCAAGAGAAAATTACTGTTGACCACTTCTTGCTTTTAAATTCCTCTGACTTCAAAATGAATTGCACCCGTCAAATGAACCGTTCTAGTCCTCAAAGAGCATAAGCAACCAATCTGAAAATCTTGCACACTGCCAATACAGATGTGCAGAGGAAGATAAAGTTAGAACGAAAGAAAAAACTTGAAGACAGGAAGAGGGGAAAGGGGGAGCGGAATGAGGAATAGGAGGGTGTGGAAGCTTAAGTGATTAAATGCATCATTTGTTTTGCAATAGTGCACTACCCAAATACTTTTTTATTTTTTTAAACTGAATTTAAATTTCCCTTATCATGTTATTTCTATCTTGGCAAACGCAGATTGTTGCATATTAGGAAGCAGAGGAAAGATATTGAGATTGGATCTTTTACAATATCCAGGTGAGATTAAAGACCGCACATCGTTCCTATCCCTCCCTACATAAATATTGCAGTAAGAAGTATGTTTTAATTAAACAGTACGTTAAAGCAATAGCTTACATTTTGCAATATCATCCTATCAAAAGGTCAGAAATGTTGCTGATTCATATTTAATTTATGCTATATGAACATCAAGATTAAATACTGTTTTTGCACTGCAAATTTTCATTAAGTTTTGCTTTTTTAACTGATTGTCTTAAGTTTTCTCATAAAGCTGTTATGAGTCATTCATAATGATGGTGTCTGGATGGGATATTAATAGATCCTATAGTTTGCGGGCACCCAGGTCTTTCAAACTTGCAATTTGGTCAGTCAACATAAATACCAATTTGGGTGCAACAACCAGCGGGATTGTGGGGCAGAGAGTTAGTTTGTGCCTGGGCTGGGGGCTTGGTTGGAGTAGATTCTTTTGTGCAGATGATGCCAGGGTGTGGTCACGAAGTAAACAGATCCAATGGGCTGAAAATGAACTTGCTCTGCTCTCATTTTGTGGCAGTGAACAATCTAATGAGGCACTGTACAGACTTCCACCCAGTGTTTATGTAGCTGTTAGGGGAAAATACTCATAACCCTATTCTAGTTCCAGCCCTTGTTTTAGCAGGGCAAACATTCCTACTGAAAAGAGAACAGAAACATTTTTGAATCCTTCAGTTTTGCTGCAACCAGCTGGATTTCTTCTGGAAAGTAACACTGACCAGAAACCTCTTTTCCTGCTTTCTTTCTAAAATTAACACTAGTGCATGTGCTCACATTTAGCTGCACACTCTATTTATTATTTGATTTTTAGGCTTTTATTTTTAGAGAATCGTTTTGCTGATTTTACAGTAAACATATTACCGAAACTGTCAGTTGCAGTTAATCCTGTAACCACACTGAAAGGCATCATGGTTAACTGTGCATATCCAATTCAAGTCAACTTCAGGATTTGGGTGGATGGGAAGTGTAGAGTGGTGCATTACAGCTGTGAAGAGGTCAAGAATTTTGTTTTTGAGTCAGATTTTCTCCCCACTTTTGCTTTGCCTGTCTGACCAAAAATCAACATAGAGCAAATGCTGGAGTTTTTTTTTTGCCAGACCCACTTCCTATTACTTGTCTCAACTTTCAGCCACAGTCTTTGTAAACAGTGACACAAATATATAAGACTTCACCACAGTGACCACAACAGGGCTGACTGATGTATAGTTACAACATACTCTTAGAAAACCTGAAAAACTTTCTGTGTTAAGCAGCATATTGGGATGTACTGAGACAGTGTCCCTTAGTGATAATACAGACTGAATGAAGAATAAGGCTCTTTGTTTTTCACATGAACACAACCATAAGAAACCACATGAGAAATGCACATATGCATTTTAGGGAGGGGAAAATCAGAGCCAGGCAACTGGCATATGGACAAAGTCAATAAACTTTGCCGTATACACACAAGAGAGGACAGTGAAATTTTGTCTTTCCACTTTTTTTTACTTCCTCCATTGACCACATTCAGCAAACACTGTTTCATCGTTCGAAAAAGGCAGCATCTGTTAGGCACATGCTGAGCACTGAGCTATATTTTTCAGTTTCAGTTCCACATCTGTGATACTCGGTGTGGAAGTTAACACAATGTCATTTTGGAGAGAAATGCTATTGCTATAGCTAGTCTTTTACACAACATATGACTTTTAAAACATCAGCAACTTTAAAAAGGACAATGCATGAAACTTCCTATTGCCAAAATCTGCACTATTGTTGAACTTTGTTGTGGTTTGCGTGTTTTCATGTGCATCTGTCCTGTTGTAGTATTTCCGGTTTTCCTCCCACTCATTTTTTCCTTTTTTTTTTCTACCAAAAAATGGTCCATTCATATGTTGTCTAAACTTTTTGTCAGGTAGGCTGTATTTGTGTAATTGTGATATGGTTAAGTTTTGAGTTTTAGTCTGATTATCTTGTTTCTTGGACTACTGAGAGAGTCTATTTGAGACCTGGACCACAAAACCAGCCACAAGGCTAGATTATAGCCGAATATTGATGTATGGTTTGTTATGATAGGACAATATTTGGCCGAGATATAACTATTTGAAAATCTGGAATCTGAGGGTGCAAAAAAACAAACATACAAAAAAATCTAAATATTGAGAAATCTGCCTTTAAAGTTGTACAAATGAAGTTCTTAGCTATGCATATTACTAATTAAACATTTACAGTAGGAAATGTAAAAATATCTTCAAGGAACGTGATCTTTACCTAATGTAATGATTTTTGGAATAAAAGAAAAATCTATAATAATGTATGTTTGGCAATTACTACAAATATACCCATGTGTCTTAAAACTGGTTTTGTGGTCACATTTTAGTAAAATAAATAAATTAACGATTAACAACAAATTAACTTTGCCAATAAAGCTAGTTTGTGTTGTCAGTTAACACAATACAGTTCATAACCATACTGTAAAATACAATTTATGAACATATTTTTCAGCATTGTTACAAGCATATTTAAAATGAGGATGCACAATTTTCAAATGTAACAAACAATGTTCATTTTTGATGTACAACCGCAAGTGTTTAGATCAAGATATTCTTAAAAACCAGAAAACATTGTTGTGTACTATGCTATATATCCACTGTTCTGTTGCTCATTAATAGATGCAAAGATATTAAATTTACAGTCTTTAGCCTTAATGACTTTATAGCTGAATAACACGACAAAAAAGGTTTTACAGGAAAAAAATAAAAAATACAGTATCACTTAATAGCCTGTTCTATGCAGCCTTTCATGCAAGTTTATTTAATTTGCATGACCTCTAGTTTAACTGAAGGCTTTGTATTTTTGCTAACTTCAACCCCACATGCTAAGACAGTTTGCTATGTTATGACTGTTTGGGTTGGGGATAGTTTTAACAGTTTATTAAAAATGTTACAAATAACTCCTGTGATGATTCCAATAATTCCAGTTATCGATCACATCCCCTGTTGATGCAAAGTCACATGAGTTTTTTTGTTGCATATCAAGGTTTATGCGCATGTCTTCCTACCAGGTAAAAAAATAGATCTGCCTCAAATGAACACAATTTTTTGTGCACATAATAAGAATTATGCACATCTTGATGTTTTTATTCTATATCGCAAAAGTCCCATCAAAATAGGTGGATCATGAAAACATAGCTAGTGACTGAACCTTTATGTGACAAAAAAATACAGTACACTTAGACTGTTTTGCACTACATTTAAAGTTTTAATAAAACAATTTAATGTTTTTTTGTGTGTGTGAGTGTGGCGGATATTTCAGCAAATGACTTCTAATCGTTAGATCTAACTCTTTGTATTTGACATAATCTGTGATTATGAAGGACACATCCAAGTGAGTTCTAACTGTGACTACTATGTATCAAAATTTGAGTTACTGATTCTCAAATAAAAAGTGTTATGATCATCCCTGGTCTCCCTACATTCTTTCTGCTTAAAAGTTGCTTTACTAAATTGTCTGCAATTTGAATGTACTGTATCTTATTATTGTAACCACAACTTATTCCACATTAAATTAAATGGACATTGGATTTTGGATGGTTTTTTCAGACAATAAATACATTTTTTGGTTTATCAAAAGTTTATCAAAATAAATTTTCAGTGGTTTGCGCAATGAAGTGATAATGAAATAACTTCCTCTTGTTGTCCAGTAGTCATCTTGAGCAATAGTTTTTCTCTCTCTACTTTCAACATTCGGAAAATGCAGATGTGTTTGTGCGTCTTTCCCCTGAATTCTTAGATTTAAAAATAACAAGCATGCAATTCTAAGGAAAGAGAGGACCAAAAAAAGAGCATTAAAGAAAAAAGCAAAAAAGCATTTATTTTCTTCATTATACCAATGCCCAGAACTTCTTACCATGGCCTTTGAAGTTCAACAATAAAAGCAAGTCAACTATGACATAAAGAGCACGGAGAAGTGAACTTGCCCATACTGGATGGGAATGCGTTATATTTAAAAGTTAAGTACATATAATCATTGGATTTGTGAAATGTACCCTTACAGCTGACTATTTTTCTGTCTGCCACTGATAAACACCTTGGTACATGTGTTTATACAGTAGAGTGCCTGACAATCTGCTGCCTACAATATGCAGCAATTACTTAAAACATGAATCATTAATTGGATACATACAAGACTTTATTTAAAACAAACAAATAAATACATGACTAAATTAGGTGTGACAGTGATTATTAAGGTTTGTTTCTTCTGAGGCTGCTGTCAGGAAATACAGAGAATTAAATTTGAGATTGAAGATCGTTTTAGAAATGTCTAAAAACAATCAAAACTGCACTGCTGGACTTGAGTTTACCTGGTTTTTTGGAGATTAAACATTTCTTCAAATTGAAGTTTTTAAAGAACACCAAGCATTTTTTTTAATAAATAATATGAGAAACAGTGATAGAAAAAGTCCTACAGTACACTAATAACCGCTCTCTGCATTCCCTAAGATATACAATTATTGTCATTTGCCACAAATTAGGGTTTTGAAAGACATATTATTATGACGAAATTGAGATCACATTTTGAGAAAAAGAGGCATTAGTCACAAATTACCCATGAAAATGTAAAAGAAGGATAGAAGAAATCTAATTCAGACTGACAATGTCAATGCCATTGAGCTGTCTATCATGTGGATTTGACAGTGAAGTGTTTCACAATATATTGCAAAATTTTCAGAACTTGAAACTTGATATCCCACCCATAGGAAGTGAGGCAAAGATAAAGAGAGGTGAGACATGGGCTCTGTTTGGGGTTCACTGAAGATCTTGTGTGCTGCTGTATTGTGAATCATTTGTAGAGGTTTGACTGCACATGACTGAAGCCCATCTAGAAGAGCATTGCAGTTATCCAGCCTAGAATGAAAAGGGACTGGACAAGAAGTTGCACAGCATGCTCCGTTAAGAAGTTCCTAATCTACCTGATATTGTGGAGTGCAACTCTGCATTGAGCTGTCTTTGCAATGTGGTCTTTGAAGGTCAGCTGAGATTCTGAAAACAGTATACACAAAATCCCCCTATCAACGCATGCACAGACATTTCTAAACATGACTGACCATATAGTATATTTAAAAAAAACATTGCAATTAGTTTTTATAGACCAGCATGTTATTGTCAGATCTGGGAGTCTTAATTTCCACCACTGAGCCACAGAAGGTATTTCAACATTAAAATCCTTTTCTTAAAGAAAGCCACAAAACAGACAAATATTTAGTCCAAGAAGGATCAAAAAGGCGAAAAATAATCTCCAAAACAAAAACTCAGGGAAAAGACAGCAAAAAATAATTACAGAAAAACAATCCAAAAAGGCTTTCAAAGTATAGTTCTTAGAACTAGAGCAGACTTATAGCAGTAACTTGCTCACAAACAACAATAACCAAACAAAGATACAAAGGAAGTGATCAGCTTAAATACACAACCCAGAATGAGGCACATGTGAAAACAATAGCACTGATAACAAGAGGCACAAGATTGACTTGAAAGTACCATTGTTTAAAACTTAATAAATCATTACAAAACAAAAACTCTGACAGTTATGTAATGGTTTTAACAGCCAGTGTTGCTATTTCAAGTTCCTAACCCTTACCAAAATGTAGTATACTTCCAAGTTTATTTTATAAGTATACTTAAGTAAAGTTAAGTAAAGTTCAAGTATACACTTGTAAGTGTATTGTTTCAATACTCATTGGGACTCATTGGCCCACTTTCTAGTATATAAAAGCATTCTTTATATATAAAAGTAGCAAACTTTGAGTACACAACTAGGTTACCTCTATGTTTGTAGTTTGAAGTATAGTTTCAGTAAACTACTAGTCTAGTAGTTTTATACTGCAAGTATAAAAGTTTTCATTAAACTTTACATCATACTTTAAGTATACTACTATGTCCCTGTTTAGGTTTGAATTTGTATATATTTTATATGAATATCTGAACATACAAAACATCCAAAGAAAGAACAGGGTATCTGCTTGTAAACAAAAACATTTTATTCTAGCTTCATGCATTATTTTTTAAACATTTTAATATGGGTAAGTTTCATAAAAAAATAAAGAAATAACATTTTAAACCAAAAGCTGAAAATAGACTGTGAATTGGATTCAGAATGATAATCAAAATGTAGATGGAGTCGACCAACACCCCTTCATCGGTCGACGTTTTATTCCATAACGTTACAGTATTGATGCTGTTTCATGTCAGATGATCGTGTTAGTAGCCTATCTGTTGTTTCTTTTTTTTTCTTCTTCACTTTTTTTCTGGAAATTCTGTACAGAAGATGTGCACTTGCGTCCTCTACTATAATGAAAACACGGATTCTCAAATATATTTAGAATTTTTGTAAGTATAAGTCAAGTATACTTAAATGTCATTTTAAGTATTTCTGAGGATTACATAAAGCCCATTTCTAAGAAAGTAAGCTAAAAGCATACACTCTGAACACTCTTGGTCTGGGTCTGGTCTGGTCTGGGTGCCGTTTAGATTCTGTAGTAGGTAAAAACGTTTTCTTTTAAAAACTTAACTTTAATAATAGCTCAATAGCCAGACTCTATTGTTCCATTTACCATTTATTGTCTTTCATGTAAAGTTTGTGTTCACTTGATACGTATAGACGGTGGTTTTCAAACTGGTCCTGCAAGCACCCCTAGCACGTCACATTTAGGTATATATTTCTATATCTGACACACCCATTTCAGTCTCTTCTAATGAGCTGATGAGTTGGGCGCGACTGAGTCATCACGAGATAACGCGGTGCTGCCCTCTGCTGGTACAATATGGTGATACAGCAACGCTATATATATGTGTGTGTGTGTGTGTGTGTGTGTGTGTGTGTGTGTGTGTGAGAGAGAGAGTGTATTAATGCTGAAGAAAACATTTTGAATTGTGAAGTCAGCTGTAACTATAAATGTCAGTCACTGGAATATAGATGACTGCTTAATATCTTCTAAAACTTTATTGTGATGCTCCGCCAGCAGAAATGATAACTAACAGTAGGTAACTCATCCCCTTAACCTAATAGTTTACTAGCTAATACTCCAAAGAGAGTCAGTTAGTTGACATGTACTTGCCAATTAATTAATTTGATTAATTAAAACTTTGTTTGTAAATCATATAGGTACAGAATTTTTTTTTATTATAAAAACGGGGGAAGTAGGGGAGAGCGGGGTAAGTTGTCACATGGGTAAGTTGTAACACTGTTCATAACTCCAAAACTTGAGGCTCTATCTCAAAAATCAAATAGCCACTTTGTGTGACTTCTTCTTCTATAGTCAATTTCCTATTCAAATGTGGTCAAGATCTCTCTAATCTGAGTTTAGCTCAATTTTCTTATTTTTTGGCTTGAAGAGTAAAAAAAATGCACTCTACATTTTATGCAATACAACTTTGTTAGGTATGAATGTTAAAAATTATTATTTTGCACAAAATAGAGGAGACAATAACGTGTCTTTTGATACTTTAGCTGTCGTGCTATTATTGAGCGAACCTTGAGATTTAGCCAACTTTAGCACACAAGTCAGTTTGGGGCAAGTTGTCTCAATGACTTTGGGGCAAGTCGTCACATATGACAACTTGCCCCAGTACAAAAAAAACACATAGAACATGCTCAAAAAACATTGAGATGTATTTCTGGAAACTGGTTTTGCACCATCCTATGTCACAGATCGACCCATTCAGAACCCTGCCCTGCCAGGCCCCAGCAGCAAATCTGTTCTGTCTAGCATGCCCAGTTATGCTTCTGCTATCACCAGCTCACCCTTACCCAGCAATGCTATTGCTGACAGCAGACTTCCAACTCCAGAGCAATTCTTAGAAATAGAAAAGCTACTAGAAGTAGAAAAGAATACGGCTGAATCTAGCTAAAAGCGGTTTCAAAATTGTTGTGAGTCAAAATCTGGACCTACTAAAAACGAGGCAGTTAAAAGAAGAAAAATAATAGAAGAGTCATCATCAGATGATGAAGAGTGCTTCTGCCTCGACTTTGTGGAGCCATTTTCAAACATTCTTCCAAAAGAGACCTGGGTAAAATGTGTAAAAATCAACAAATGGGCCCATGATGCTTGCACTTCAGTCCAGGCAATTTAGGTGTGCCAGAATTGTGTCTCTGAAGATGAGTCTGATTAGTCAGATACAGGGAATCTGTTTTGTTCAGAGGTTAAACATGTTAAGTTAAGCGAGTTATCTGCAGTATTTCATTCAGTTATCATGGATCTATGTGTAAGCCAGAGAATGTTTGAGTTTAAAGTTCAAAGTAAAGTGGTCTTGCCACTTAAACGTGTTTGGATTGAAATAATTGTTTTTTTCCAAATTCTCTAGGCATGATTTTTTTTTACATTTCCAGTTCTGGTTGAAATTTAAAGTTAAAATCAATAATCAGAATTAAATAGTTTTGTTCTTATTTTTATTATTGTTCTTAAGTTTTGTCAACTCAGATAGGCTTGTATTTGGACCTGACTATACTTAAAACTTCAAGGCAGTAAGAACAATTACTTAAAAAAATTTAATAAAAAAAAAAATAAAAATAAAAAATAAACAATTTATTCATGATGTTAACATTATTGAGTACATAATATTGTACCACAAGAGGGCAACATATTCTGTTTTAAGGCAGAGGAGTCCTTGGATCCGCTATATTGTTCTTTAGAGCAATTTCATTTACGGAAAGCGAAACAAAACAAACAGAAAAAGCACCAGTTTTATTAGATAAATTGACAGTATTGATGTTTCTATGGAACAACCTGTTATCTAATGAGGAGAAGGGGTAGATTCTTATTGTACACCCTCCTGTTTCCTTGATAAGAAACATCTCGGTTACGTATGTAACCTTGGTTCCCTGAATAGGGAACGAGATGCTGCGGTGACGTCACCACGTATGGGAACACCTTCGGTGTGACGAATGTCTGAAGCCCTATACCATCCCGCCAATCCTATTGGCCAAATAGCGCGTGGCACCGCCCAGCATGCGTAGGCATATATATACCTGGTGCCGCGCGCCATTTACCTCAGATTTCATGACGAGAAGAGAAGAAAAGCTATCAAGGTACGGCACGGCCAGAACCGCAGCATCTCGTTCCCTATTCAGGGAACCAAGGTTACATACGTAACCAAGATGTTCCCTTTCATAGGTCACTTCGATGCTGCGGTGACGTCACCACGTATGGGAACGCTATACCATCACGCCTGACGCACCTGATAGCTTGGATCCAAGGAAGCATCTGCTCAAGCGGAGAGAACCCGGGAGCCAGGAGCCATCCTCACATCCAGACTGTAAGACCTGATAAAAGTGCTCGGTGAGGACCAGCCTGCCGCAGCACAGATATCATCCATAGAAGATCCACTGAGAAAGGCTTGAGAAGAAGCCACTGCTCTTGTGGAATGACCTTTTACTCCTAAGGGCGAAGCGAGCCCGCGCGCCTCATAGGCCAAGGAAATAGCCTCCACCAGCCAATGGGACATGCGCTGTTTCGTAACTGCATGGCCCTTATTCTTATGTCCAAAACAGACAAACAGCTGGTCAGACTCACGCCATGGGGCAGTGCGATCCACATAAGTCTTCAACGCCCTCACAGGGCAAAGACTTAGATCTCCAGACTCTGTCGCAGCAGGAGAAAAGGCCTCCAGGACCACCTGCTGAAAATGAAAAGGATTAGACGCGACCTTAGGAACATAATTAGGCCTAGGTCGCAACAACACTTTCACAGAGCCTGGTGCAAACTCCATGCACGAGGGTGAGACAGAGAGAGCCTGTAAATCCCCAACTCTTTTAAGGGAGGATAAAGCCATGAGAAGAAGTGTCTTCAGAGACAGGAGCTTATCCGATACAGTTTCCAGGGGCTCAAACGGATGCCCTGACAAACCCAGTAACACAATGGATAAATCCCATGAAGGAACTCGCACAGGGCGGAAAGGCCTCAACCGTCGCGCACCCTGTATAAAGCGAGAAACCAGTGGATGACGACCCACTGAAACACCACCTATATGCTCATGGTGAGCTGAGATAGCTGCCACATAAACCTTCAGGGTGGCTGGTGTCAATCCCTCCGAAAAACGGTCTTGAAGAAACTCCAGTACTGAAGCCACAGGGCAGTAAACTGGATCCACATCATGAGTTTCACACCATGTCATAAACAGTTTCCACTTGAAAGCATATAAGCGTCTCGTAGAAACTGCTCTAGAGTTCAGTATAGTCTCGGTAGTTTCAGCAGAAAGACCGGGACATATCAACTCACTCCGCTCAGAGGCCACGCCCACAGGTTCCACAGATCTGGCCTGGGATGCCAGATCCGTCCCTGTGCTTGCGATAATAAATCCCGTCTGAGGGGAATCTCCACCGGAGAGCCCGCTAACAGATTGATGAGATCCGCAAACCACGGCTGTGTGTGCCATCGCGGAGCCACCAGCAACAGCTGTCCCACTCTGTCCCGCCGTATTCTGCATAATACCGCTGGGACCAGCCGAATCGGAGGAAACGCATACAAGCTGGTCCTGGGCCAGCTGTGAGCTAGCGCATCCAGACCCAGGGGTGATGGAGGGCTTAGGGAGAACCATAGCGGGCAATGCGTAGTCGTGCTCGACGCGAATAAATCCACTTCCGCTTCCCCGAAAATATGCCATAGGTGATTCACCGTTTGGGGGTGTAATCTCCATTCCCCTTGTTCCAGAGTCTGCCTGGATAATAAATCCGCTCCGAAGTTCAGTCGTCCGGGGATGTGAACAGCCCGGATCGACAGAAATTTGTCGTGAGACCAAAGAAGAATCCGCCTCGCCAGTCTGCACAGAGGGCGAGAACGTAATCCTCCCTGATGGTTCAGATAAGCCACGACTGCAGTGTTGTCCGTTCTGAGAAGCACATGACGGCCGGTCAGTAGACTCGAAAAATACTGGAGAGCCAGAAAAACCGCCAGTAATTCCAATTTGTTTATGTGCCAGCTGCGTTGTGCCGCTGTCCACACTCCGTGGGCTGGGCGCCCCTGACAAACAGCTCCCCACCCGGTCAAAGACGCGTCTGTCGTGACAGTCTCTCGGGAAGCACAAATTCCCAGCCGAACCCCGGTGAGGAGAAATTCGGCTGATGTCCATTGTTTTAACGACATCACACACCTCCGCGTCACCGAGATCGTTCGATGCGGAGAACAACGGGGTGAAATATTCTGTCGTTTCGTCCACCACTGAAACGGGCGCATGTAAAGCAAACCCAGATGAATCACGGGAAGCGCCGCCGCCATTAGACCTAGTAGTCTGAGGCACAGTCTCACTGTCACTGTGTGACCCGCCCTGAAGTGCTGAACGCATGACGTAATCGACTGAGCGCGCGGGACAGAAAGCTTTGCTGTCATCGCGCGAGAGTCCAAATCTACTCCCAGAAAGGTAATCCGTTGAGAGGGGATTAATACACTTTTCTGGAAGTTTGTGCGTAAACCCAGGCTGTGTAAATGATTTAGCACAATATCTCGATGAGAGTGTGCTTGAGTCTGAGATTGCGCTAACACCAGCCAGTCGTCCAGATAGTTTAACACACGGACGCCCCGGAGCCGCAACGGGGCCAGAGCTGCGTCCATGCATTTTGAGAATGTACGGGGAGCTAGCGCTAAGCCAAAGGGAAGAACGCGGTACTGATACGCTTTGCCCTCCAAAGCGAATCTGAGGAACTTCCGGTGTCTCTCGATGATCTGAATATGAAAATAAGCATCCTTCAGATCGATCGTGACAAACCAGTCGTTTGGTTGAATCTGAGACAAAATAGATTTTACCGTCAACATCTTGAATTTGCTCGACCTGAGTGCAAGATTTAGACGGCGTAAATCCAGAATGGGTCGTAATCCGCCGTCCTTTTTTGGTACCACAAAATAACGGCTGTAAAACCCTGACTCCATCTGAGAGGGGTGTACTTCTTCTATAGCCCCTTTGCTCAGTAGAGCTAACATTTCCTGTCTCAGCACCGCCATGTCCATCGGTTTCATCACCGTGGAGAGAATTCCGCGGAAACGGGGCGGGCCTTTCCGAAACTGAATGGTGTATCCGTGACAAATTGTGCGTAACACCCATTGAGAAATGCCGGGCAAGCGTTCCCACGCGGCCCGAAACAATATTAGCGGTTTCAACATGTTCGTTTCCTGCAACGCTGTTGCACACATAGAAATGTCCGGGCACGAAAGACTCACGGTGTTCGTGCACAGGGGAAGTATATGCAGAGCAGGCGTTGTATCTCGTTGTACGTAATCCTGAAACGTGTCCACGGCAGGAATTAGGCCAACAGATTGAGCATCGGGCTCTGCCGCTAGCGAAACAGCGGCGGCTGAGCGAGCCGTCATGACGGGCCGTTCGATGAAGACCCTTTGAAGCGCTCCTCGAGCTCTGAAAACTGGATCGTGCATAGTGTCTGAGGAAGCGATTGGTGTTACAGTTGGCTCCAATGCTGTTCGAGGCGCTGTTTGCGGCGAAACAGTCAGGGTTTGAGCGTGGGGACTGCAATGAGAGTGTTGGATGCGCGAAAGCGGTCCAACAGCGCTCTCTAGCGGAGGGCACAGTCCCTGGCAGGCAGCGAAAAAATCAGGAGCTGCTGTTATGTGCCCGAGAACGAGAGGCCTTGGCCGTCGAACTCAGGTTCAACCTTTTTCGCTGGCGTTGTTGAGCCGGTGGAACAACCCTAGGGCCCCAGTCCTTGCGAGGGGGCGCCATAGGTGAAGGCTCTTCCCGAGAGGGCACTCGCTGGCGGTGAGAGGAGGTTGAGCGAGAACGCGCGGGCGCCTGACGGCGTTCAACCTCTCTGGGTCTGCGGGGAAACAGCTGGCGGAAAGCGGTTGATTGTTGTTTCGCTGCTGTGAACTTCTCCACCACTGAAGTGACCGCCTCTCCAAATAAACCGTCCTTAGACACAGGGGCATCCATGAGGAAAGATTTATCCTTTTCCTTTATATCGGTGAGATTAAGCCAGAGGTGGCGCTCAACCGTAATTAATCCAGCCATGGAACGGCCCACTGCTCGAGCAGTATGTTTGGTAGCACGAAGCGCCAAATCAGTTGCTCGCCGTAGTTCCTTGACCGCCTCAGGTGTAATGCCGTCCCCCTCGTCCAATCCTTTTAACAGCTCCGCTTGGTAGGCCTGAAGGACCGCCATGGAATGAAGCGAAGCAGCCGCTTGACCAGCGGCCATATAGGAATTTCCCACTAAACTAGACGTGACTCGACACGCCTTCGAGGGGAGGAGGGGGCGGGACTTCCACGCCGCGGCCGAATTAGGCACAAGATGTTCGGCGAGAGTCTCCTCCATCGGCGGTATCGCTGTATAGCCGTGACTCGCCATGCCCGAAATGGTGGCGAAATCCGCGGCCGCAGCGTTCGTGATGCGCGCCGCAAACGGCTGTTTCCAGGACCTCGAAACCTCCTGGTGGAGGTCCGGGAAAAAGGGTAAAGGCCTCCGGGGCTGCGCAGGTGTCCGACTAGTTAGAAAACGGTCGTCCAGCTTCGAAGAAGGTTGGGCCTCGGCCTTCTCAACCTCCCATTCCAGCCCCAATGTACCCACTGCACGGGAAACCACATCCAACAGCTCACTGTAGGAGGGGGAAACACGCCTCTCCTGTCCACTAGGAGGGAGAGGGCTCGTGTCGGCCGCGAAGTCCTCGGACCCCGAGGCCGCAGTGGAAAGAACGTCGTCATCATGGCGGTCACAACCGAAGGAGATGGCACTACATGCCCCCGGTGTGGGCCGTAAATCCTCACAGGAAAAGACGACAGGTTCAAAAGTTTTCCTGTGTATTAGGGTAGGGGAGAGCGAGCGATGTGGAGAGTAATTTTCCATCGCTGAACTGTCCTCGAGCTCCATGTCACACGTGTCACCCCAAGCTATCACCTCGTGCGGTGCCTCGGCAGTCGCAGAAGTGGTGTGGCGGGGGTTAGACACGGCGACATCGGAGAACACATCTACCCTCGAGCGAAGGACCCTGAGTCGCAGGCCATCGCAATGGGGGCATGAAGAAAGGCCGCTAAGCGCCTCCTGTGCGTGGTGTAAGCCTAGGCAGACTACGCACCTGTCATGAGTGTCCCCCTGAACGATGTACCTGGTACACGGGTCCTTGCACTTCTTGAAACTCATCGCGTCCGCGGAGAGGAGTATACTGCTCGTGACGATCGCTGAGAACGCGAGACAATAGGGCACAGAAGATTCGCTTCGTACTGAAGGAATGAAATCTGAGGTAAATGGCGCGCGGCACCAGGTATATATATGCCTACGCATGCTGGGCGGTGCCACGCGCTATTTGGCCAATAGGATTGGCGGGATGGTATAGGGCTTCAGACATTCGTCACACCGAAGGTGTTCCCATACGTGGTGACGTCACCGCAGCATCGAAGTGACCTATGAAAGGGAACTGCAACTGTGACCAATGACGTCACTGTCAACCCCACAGTGTATTTAAAAAGTCAAACATGCACTTTTATCAAATTAATAAATGTGTAAATAAATAAAATAAAAATAGAGAAACTTCGAGATCTGGAAACAGGAACACAAGCTCTGTTTGCATAACTCCAGGGATTCAAATATAAATTTATATTTATATAGAATAAATATATGTATGTATGTGTGTGTGTGGTATACATACAATGAGAAGATCATGAGGAGTAGTCCCTTCCACAATTTTTCACCAAATATACGTACAAAATATAAAGAAGTTGGCCTTTTCAAGGCATAAAAATCCATTAAAATAAAGGTACCAATGATTTTCCGATTTAATTTTCATCTTTAAATATAAAGTGCAAAAACGTGTGTGATCAGATTAGATTAATTATCAGATGTGCACACCTTTTGAAACATGACTATTCTGTAAAATAGATTGACCTTTAACAGAGGAATAAAATCCATAATGACCAAAACTGATGACAGTCACTCATCATCTGTGTTATATGTACTGACCCAACACTAACACCCAGAACATCTGAAATTTAGAAAGAGGAGTAGCGAGTCTTGACGTAGAGCATATGAGTCATGGATGGAGGTCCTTTGAGTGGGGCGTGATCTGAGCTCAGCCCCATTTACAGCTCATTACACATCTGCAGAAGGATGTTTCCTGTGCTCAGAGCCAGACTATAAGTTTTTAGGTCCTGAATGAACAGTTAGTTCAGGAGGAGAGCAGGTCAAAGAAGGAGTGAATAAACCTGGGTAAAGATTTGTCCAATTGAATAGGTATGTTGAAATCAGCTCTATACTATTTAAATGTATACATTTATTTGACATTTTTTGCTTTCATATATTATACATACATATATATATATATATATATATATATATATATATATATATATATATATATATATATATATATATATATATATATATATATATATATAATACATAATATACACGTTACATACGTTGGTTGATATTTGGACTATAGCATCACTGAGAATTTAATACAAAAGTATTGTTTTTTTTTACTACTTTCCCCCTAATATTTCTAGCATTTTCATAAAAAATGGACATCAAACCACTATTGAAGAAATTTGGTTCTTTGGTCCGAGCCATTCTCACATTTCTCTTTGCTCTCCTGGTACTTGGTGTGATGTTATGGGCATACATCGATGGTTTCCAGATAGCCTCATCTCCATATAACATCATCACCTTTGGTTTCTATGGGGTGCTTCTCAGCTTTCACGTCCTAATTCAGAGCTTTTTTGCTTTTGTGGAGCATCGGCGCATGAATGCAAGACGCAAACCATGCTCTTACACAAAAACCATTGGCTTTACTATATCAGCCTATCAGGAGGACCCTGCTTATCTCCGCGAGTGCCTTCAGTCAGTACGGAACCTGCAGTATCCATCGGAGCTGCTACGCATTGTCATGGTGGTGGACGGGAACTCAGAAGATGACCTCTACATGATGGAGATGTTCAGGGAAGTCTTTGCAGACCAGGATCCTGGCTGTTGTATATGGCAGAACAACTACCATTCTTGGAAGCCCACTGGGCAAAAAAATGATGCAGCAGAAGATGAAGTAGTGTTTGAAGACCCTCAGCGCTTAGAGGTTGAAGAACTCATCAGGACTAAGAAGTGTGTGTGCATCATGCAAAAATGGGGAGGAAAGAGGGAAGTGATGTATACAGCATTCAAGGCACTAGGATCTTCTGTGGATTATATACAGGTTAGTGATTTTTAAGTTTGAGCATTAAATGTGTATGTGTACAAAATACTTTAAGAAATCTTTTTATTCTGCTGTTTAATCAGGTGTGTGACTCAGACACAAAATTAGACCCTCTGGCTACAGTGGAGCTCTGCAAGGTGCTGGAGAGCAACCAGAAATACGGCGCCGTGGGAGGCGATGTGATGATCCTTAACCTTAAAGACTCTTATATCAGCTTCATGAGTAGCCTGCGCTACTGGATGGCGTTTAACATTGAGAGGTCCTGCCAGTCCTTCTTTGACTGTGTCTCCTGCATCAGCGGCCCCTTAGGTAACACAGAAACTCTTTGACGTAATTGAGCCTATGTACTAAATGCTTATTTCTAGTCTTATATTGAATGAGTCATCTGTGTAGCTTAGTTCAAATAAAGAAAATTTGTCTTCATAATCTTTAATCCAATAACTTGCATTGCCTCTGAAACAAAATTACTTTCCAACGGATGTCACTACAGGCTATTGGATAATATTAATCAACAGCCAAACAATATTTAGGCATTGTTGTAGCAAACTAAATCGTTCAGTTACATTTTAGCATGCAAAACCATTTTTCTTTTTATTCAGTCTAATTAATTCAAGATGGATAAAATATAAAAACGTGTTTTTTTCCCCCAAGTATTTAAGTCTTTGGTTCACTCAGAACACCGTTGTTGAGAAACACTGATTAAAATGTTGTTGAAAGCGTGGGGTTGCTCAGTTCTCTTCTGATCTACTCTAGCTGGCTCATATTTTGTCTGTAGGAATAACTGAGTTTCATGGTCTTTTCTTCAGGTCTTTATAGGAATGACCTGCTGCAGCAGTTCCTGGAATCCTGGTACAACCAGACGTTTCTTGGTACCCACTGTACTTTCGGGGATGACCGGCATCTCACCAATCGAATGCTAAGCATGGGCTATGCTACAAAGTAAGTAGTTGATTCACAATTGATTATTCACAAGCTAAATACATGAGCAGTTGTCCATCTTTTGGCAGAATGGTTCAACTTGAGCAATGTTTGGCACATTACAATTACAAACCATTCCCAGCTCAGTAAAATAGGATCATCTGTAGTGATATGATGAGGGTGCTAAATAATATCAATATTATAGTTTATACAAATTTTAATTCAAACTGATGCTTCATCAAAAATGGTTCTTTGTAGCTATTCTGCGAACTTTACTTCTCTGTATGATCAACCTGATCTCTTTGTCAGTATAAGTGATCATATAATTTTCATGAAGTGAGTTTTATTCATTTGTATGATGTGATTCATACAGAAACATATGTTGTTGAAGGTCCACCCCATACCTAACCAGCAGGATATAAGCAGATCATACAAAATTGTACGAAATTAGCTGAAATGTAAAATGATCTACGCTATGTTTAATTTTTAACAGGAAGGAAAACGAGGCTGTGACTGTTTGTTCAGCTGACGTCTTTCTGATAAATGCATAAATAATAGACAAAAATTTTGCAAAATCGTTCTGATAATGATGTGCTCTGTAATGGTAATGGAAGCTGGAACCAATCGGTCAAATAATGGTAAATAATCAAATGACAATGAATTAATTTCAAACAGGAATGTTTTAACTGAGTTTCTGTTTCTTTAAGGTACACTGCCCGTTCTAAGTGCTACACGGAGACTCCCGCTCAGTTTCTGCGCTGGCTCAACCAGCAGACGCGTTGGACCAAATCCTACTTTCGTGAATGGCTGTATAATGCTATGTGGTGGCACAAGCATCACTTGTGGATGACCTACGAATCCATTGTCTCAGGCATCTTTCCTTTTTTTGTCACTGCCACCATTATCAAACTCTTCTGGACAGGCACTCTGTGGGACATTTTGTGGGTCTTGTGCTGCATCCAGTTGATTGGTCTGGTAAAGGCAGCCTATGCCTGCATCCTACGACAAAATGCAGTGATGCTCTTCATGTCCTTATACTCTGCTCTCTATATGACCAGCCTCCTGCCTGCCAAATACTTTGCCATTATCACCATGAACAAAAGCAGCTGGGGGACATCGGGCCGTCGTAAGATGGTGGGGAACTATATCCCCCTGGCACCTCTATCAGTGTGGGCGGCCATCTTGTTGGGAGGCCTGGGGTACACGATCTACAAGGAAAGCATTAAGACTTGGACAACAGATGGAAAGAAAGAGGAAATCAAGTTTTTGATATTTGGAGCCGCAGCTTATGTGTGCTACTGGCTTGTAATGCTCTGCCTCTATTGGATGTGGTTTCGGAGATTATTCCGAAAACGTTCACAGAGTTACACTGTGAATGTATAGGACTAATATTTGGGCACATTAATTATTTAGGAACACTTGCACATTTTATATTTTTTATTTTTAAATGGTTTACATGCAATTTTATTTATAGACTTTTTAAACTGTTTTTTGTTTGTTTGTTTATTTGTTGTTGTTGTTGTTTTGGTATTGCACATATTTTATGCCATTTATGATGCCTATAAGTATTCAGAGATCAGAAATGATGTGGAAGCAACCAGCCTTTATGAAATATAATGACTATATGAAATGTGCAAAAGGCAATCATAGAGTCAACATTGATGCTGTACGTTAAATTGATAAAATATAGTATTGACCCCAAATAATAGAAAATGTTTATTATTGAGGGAATTTGAACATTGCTGTACATCACTGAGCTTAGTGAAGTGATATTGTTTGATTGTTGAAACACTAAGACATCCTGTTACACATTATTTATAGAACACAGATAAAAATATACTACACAGTGAGCAGCACTGATCATGTGATTTTCGTGATAATTTGGGATTTGTTATTTTCAGAATGACTGCTAAGAAAAATATGACAAATATTTCATGACAAACAATTGTGCAGGTATTTCCAAATGTTTTTATTTATTTTATTTTATTTTTGTACTTGTTAATCTTTTCTGATGTAATGTGACAAATTGTATTTTTATGTTGTCTTTAAGCACTTTAATAGAATATGTTCAGTATGTATATTTATTGATCAGTTATTTTGGCAGGAATATTGTGTAAATGTGAATTTACAAATGTTTTAAGTTTAAACAATACTAGAGATTAAATAAATTATTTTAAAAGGAAAATGTGCTGAATTTATTTCAAACATCGCTGTTTGACAAAACAATTCTACCATGGATTATTATCAGATTAAAATAACTAGATGTAATATGTATATAAAAGTAAATATTTCATATTTTGCACTGCTGGAATGACCGCAGCATTTAAAATGCAGATCTAGTTTGGAGGAAAAAATGGGACATTTGTCAAAAAAAATTGTCATACTTTAAATTATGCGTTTAATGTGTTAAAAATATCAAATGAAAAACAAAACTGATTAATTTACCTACATTTTTTAAACAGCATTTTATATGCAAAGTGTATACGTGGACTAGGGTGCAACACTGAAGACAGTTTCACAATCTTTGAACAATATACAGTTTAAGGGAGGATTCCCTGACATTTGTACATCCAGACCAGCAGTGACAAGTTTGTGTGTCATTTACAGCTAAATCAATAACACTGTAGGATAACAGACCACAAATATGTTATGGTTGGCCATAATTGACCTGTGGGATAATATATGCATGTTCAACCCAAACTAAATGATTTAACCTTTTGTGTGGTTTACAGCATCTTGTCACACATGAACACTAAATCAAAACAGGGTGGGAGTCATTTGGGGGTAATTGCTTCATGCAAATAATGTCATAAAGAAAGTTTGTTTTGTACCATGTTTAGACTGTTACCAAAGGCAACCAAGGTTGACACCAATTATATAGGAGGTTGAGAATTAAAACCATCAACAAAAACAAGCGGCCAGAAACAAGGAAAAGGCTGAGTAATGATCTCTATAAAACTATATGAGCAATAACTACATAATATCAGGAGAGAAAAAGTGTACTTCCATAATGTACTTAAAGTGCTCTTTTTCATGCAATAATTTTGTTCTTAATATACTAAAAATTATTCTTTAGTATTTCTTAAGATAATATTCTAAGTGTACTAAACTGTGCAATTTTGGGACACCGTGTAAATGTGCCTAAAATGTGCCTTTAACACACTATCTCTGTATTTTAAAAATTGATTTAGATACCACTCATAGTACTTTTTTTTTTTTTTAAATACAGATACAGTATTTTTAGTTCATATTCATGGTGTCCCAAAATATTAAAGTTTAGTAGACTAAGAAGATTATCTTAAGAATGACTCAAGAATAATTTTTTGTATATTATGTACAAAATTATTGCATGAAAACAGAGAATCTGTTGTGAAGAGTATTACCTCAAAAGTTTAAGGTTTATGACTATTTGGTTTGTTTTCAAAAGGCAGCACTTCTTTTAGGATGTAAAAAAGAATTTTATGTTTTTATGTTCATGAAACATCTGCTGTGCAATGTGATTAGAGTTGACCTTCACTGAAATGTAATAAAAATGTTTAATCATGACAGAAATAAAAACATTCTGAATATTAAATCATATGTTTGAGAAATTAAGAACAAGGACAGTAAGATTCAGAGGTATTAAAGGGATAGTTCATCCAGAGATCAATCATTAATTACTCACCCTCGAGTCGTGTCCTCACAAACACATAAGACCTTAATTTATTTCATAACAAGAATTAAGGCATTTTTAATGAAATCTGAAAGATTTCTGATGCTGCATAAACAGCAATGCAACTACCACATTCAAGGCCTAGAAAGGTAGTTAAGGAAATTGTTAACAAAAAGTCCAAAAAAATTAACAATTTAACAAAAGATAATTGGTCAATTAAAGGAAGTGATTGAGAAAATGTTGACTGTGAGTCTCATCAAGTCAAACTAAAGTTGATTTATTTTCTATTATATTCTAATCTATTATATGGGGTTTACAATGTTTGCACAATAGCTGGGTCGAAAAAATGATTACAATAACATTTCCATCACTTGTGTACATGATTTCATAAAAATATCAGACTTGCACTTCAATGATTTCACTTTAAAGTGGGTGGAGCTTATTAGCCACGTCAAAATGCATGATGTAATCGCAGACAATGACCCCCTAATGTCATAATTATCAAGGTTTAGTAAATAATTATCCCAGTCACTTAATAAACCATTTATCATTGTAGGAACATGCCCTGCAAATATACAGGTGCTTCTCAATAAATTAGAATGTCGAGGAGAAGTTCCTTTATTTCAGTAAATCAACTCAAATTGTGAAACTCATGTATTAAATAAATTCAATGCACACAGACTGAAGTAGTCTAAGTCTTTGGTTCTTTTAATTGTGATGACTTTGGCTCACATTAAACAAAAACCCACCAGTTCACGATCTCAACAAATTAGCATATAATGACATGCCAATCAGCAAATCCACTCAAAACATCTGCAAAGGTTTCCTGAGCCTTCAAAATGGTCTCTGACAATCATTGACACCCTTCACAAAGAGTGTAAGTCACAAAAATTCATTGCCAATAAGCTGGCTGTTCACAGAGTGCTGTATCCAAGCATGTTAACAGAAAGTTGAGTGTAAGGAAAAAGTGTGGAAGAAAAAGATGCACAACTAACCGAGAGAACCGCAGCTTTATGAGGATTGTCAAGCAAAATGGATTCAAGAATTTTAGAGAACTTCACAAGGAATGGAATGAGGCTGGGGTCAAGGCATCAAGAGCCACCACACACAGACGTGTCAAGAAATTTGGCTACAGTTGTCGTATTCCTCTTGTTAAGCCACTCCTGTACCACAGACAATGTCAGAGGCATCTTACTTGGGCTAAGGAGACGAAATGGACTGTTGCCATTGGTCCAAAGTCCTTTTTTCAGATGAGAGCAAGTTTTGTATTTCATTTGGAAACCAAGGTTCTAGAGTCTGGAGGAAGGGTGGAGAAGCTCATAGCCCAAGTTGCTTGAAGTCCAGTGTTAAGTTTCCACAGTCTGTGATGATTTGGGGTTCAATGTCATCTGCTGGTGTTGGTCCATTGTGTTTATTGAAAAACCAAAGTCACTGCACCCGTTTACCAAGAAATCTTGGAGTACTTCACGCTTCCTTCTGCTGACCAGCTTTTTGAAGATGCTGATGTAATTTTCCAGCAGGATTTGGCACCTTCCCACACTGCCAAAAGCACCAAAAGTTGGTTAAATGACCATGGTGTTGGTGTGCTTGACTGGCCAGCAAACTCGCCAGACCTGAACCCCAGAGAGAATCTTTGGGGTATTGTCAAGAGGAAGATGAGAAACAAAAGACCAAAAATGCAGATGAGCTGAAGGCCACTGTCAAAGAAACCTGGGCTTCCACATCACCTCAGCCGTGCCACAAACTGATCACCTCCATGCCACACGAATTGAGGCAGTAATTAAAGCAAAAGGAGCCCTGACAAAGTATTGAGTGCATGTTCAGTAAATTAACATACTTTCTAGAAGGCCAACAATTCACTAAATGTTTTTTTTTTTTTTTGAAGAAGAAGAATTCTAATTTGTTGAGATTAGTGGGTTTTTGTTAAATGTGAGCCAAAATCATCACAATTAAAAGAACCAAAGACTTAAACTATGTCAGTCTGTGTGCACTGAATTTATTTAATGCATGAGTTTCACAATTTAAGTTGAATTACTGAACGAAAAGAACTTTTCCTTAGATATTCTAATTTATTGAGAAGCATCTGTCAACTACAGTACATTTGTGTTTTAGGTCATAAAATTATATTGTAACATGCGAGGCCATAGTGTTATTTATGGTTATCTAGAATGAGTTTCTAAACAGCAGTGGTGTAATGTAATGAATTAATAATACTGTGTTATAGTACTTAAGTATTCTTTGTGAGAAACTATACTTTACTTGAGTTTTTATATTTCTGTCAACTTTCCATTTTACTCCATTGCATTTCCTAATGAAAAAGTAACTTTTATTCAAAGCATATTAGTTACTCACTACAAAATAACGTCAGAAGAACACAGACTGCAAGAAAGTGGATTTGACAAATCAGTGACCTGGGGCTTCTAAGTTAGACTTCTCAAAAACACCTTTGCTAATGATTTAATTTTTCATTGAAGTCGAGGCTGGGGTTTGAGACATATCTTCTGTGATAATATGGTAAGTGTTGTTTTAACCATGTGTGATCTGACATTATCGAGTATATAAAAAAAAAACAGGCACAGAGACTGCACCCAAGTGATGAAGTCTATCACAACACATTTAGAATTAACACAATTCAATGCATTCTAAACTGCAGGCGGCAATACAGACAAAAATACCTCTTTATGTCTTTTATTTATATAATTTAATAAAGTAAAGATAATCGCACAAATAATGATATTGGCAAGATAAAAAATAAAATAATCAAGTATCAAGTAACTTACATTTTAGACAAAATATTGCCTGTTTTCGCTTAATTTTGCCAATGAAAACAGTTCCAAACAAAGATCACAGCACTTTTTTTCATCTCTGAGCAACCAACACAGGACAGAGTTTCCTTACTGAATGAACCAGCTTTGTAAATGTATCGGTTGAATTAATAAATTAGTGACTTAATAATTAACACAGTCAAATGCTTTGTTTCTGAACGAATGAGCAGTTTAAATTAATCAACTGACTGCCATTTGGCAGTTTTAATTTCACATTCTAACTTTTTTTTTCCAGATTTTAAATAATATCAAATATCAGTATTCAGTTATTTATGCATGTGTAACTCCAGGTTAAACTGTGTAAATACATCTAAATACATCTAAATGTGATACACTTCAGATGCAGATTCCTTATGGTGGAATGAAATAAGTACCAGATGAAGAGCGTCTTGTGCTTACCCAAAGATACAAAATGGAAGAAAGTTAAAACTAAACACAATCTTGTTGCTCAAACTATAAACCTTTTTTTATTGCTAATTTCCATTTAACTACTTTTAATACTTTTAATATATATATACAGAGCCGGATTATCCATAAGGGCACTTGGGCCAGTGCCCAGGGGCACCAACCATTCACAACAACTAGGGGGGGTCCACATGACACAACCTTTAAAAATATTTTTCGTAAATTGTTTTATTATTAACTTGAAATTCTTGAAAGACGATACATAACTTGTTTATGAACACTAACTTAACAATAATAATAATAATAATAATAAATTATAAATAAATAAAGAATACATGACCACTATCAGTCCCCCCCCTTCCGTCCCCAATCTGTCAGAGTTGAGTTGGTCCACAACAAGTACGTGCCAATGTGTAATTTTTTTAACGGCTACAGAAAATGAATCAAAATGGACTGACGTCAATTGAGTGGTTTTGCAAAAATAAAGTTAAAGAAAGACAAGGACGCTACAATTCAAATGTTCCAGGGATCGAACGTTTTTTTTAAAACGAGTGAAGAATGAGCTCAGGATGACAATGACACGAAAGCGATTGACTGCCACTCTCCGTGTTTACCATTGACGTTAAAGTTAAAACATTACCGTCTACAGCCGCGAGAGGGCGCTCTATGCTGCTCAGTGCTCCTGTAGTCTACACTGAAAACATAGAGCGCCCTCTCGCGGCTGTAGACGGTAATGTTTTCTCTTGGTTCTTGGTTCTAAATAAATGCGACTTACAGTCCAGTGCGACCCATATATGTTTTTTTCCTTGTCATGACGTTTTTTTTTCGGACTGATGCGACTTATACTTAGGTGCGACTTATAGAAAAATACATTAGTTGGACAAGTTAATAAATTACATTTGAAAAATCACATTAATTATGTCTGAAGGGGGGGGGGGGTCTTTTGAGGTATAGTGCCCATGTCTTAATACGGCCCTGTATATACGTATATATATATATATATATATATATATATATATATATATATATATATATATATATATATATTAGGGGTGGTATTAGGGTGGTTCGCTCAAAAAAACCCGTACCGTTCGGTTCACCACACACGGTTCGACACGCACTGGGACCGCGGTTCAACTTAAATCCAAAGCATCTGTAATATAGTTTGCTATAAATAGCAGTTAATATATGTTTCTGTTGATGGATGCGCATTCTGGATTAGGAAAAAAAAACCTGGACTAACCATTCACTCTTGATCAATGTGAATTACAGTCATTTATTCCGTCATCATCCGGGTGCTGATAGCGGGCGCGCACAGATGAGACCTGAACAGCACACGTTAATATGTATTTAAACTAAACTCATTTAAGCTTTGTCAGTTTAAACATTTAAGAGCCAAAGACGCAAGCTCGCGTGCGCAGTGAGAAGATTTGTGCATGCGCTCATCCGAAGTGCGCAAACCCGCGTCTCAGATCGCGCGCAAATATAAGATCTCTCTGAAGTAAATTATGTCAAAATGACCTTCTTGTTAAGTATCCTACAGCAGACCTAGCCGGCTGAACGCAGGCCACTGTATCCAGCCTGATCTCACAATCAAAACGTACATATTTAGACGTAAATTAAAACTGTCCAATACGTATGTGCCTTTAAGTATTTACAGTGTCATTTACGTATTATCTGGACGTAATAACAGGTTCGATACGTATCGAAATTTACGTAAAAACAACCTCAAATATGTACAGATAGAACGTGTTCTCTGACCAGTCAGTTATCCATAGAAATTTGCTCATGAAGCTGCTTTTCAATGCGTATCGGATTAATTTTTTAAATATTTATGTATATTTTCCCTTTTTATAATTTTTTTTTTTGATAAATGTAAGATCCCTATACCTCACCCGAACCTAAACCTACCCATTTTATACAGAATGTTAAAAGAATAAAACATAATAAAACACAATTTTAGTAAAAATATAACATTAAAACGTTATATTGAGCCACTAACGTTAATCTTACACCTACCCATAACCATTTCTTAAAACTACATAACGTTACTGTTATAAATAAACAAATAACAGACAAACATAATGTTAATCATTTATTTTTTGCGAAAAAATATCAAAAGTGGTACCAAAAGTAGTTCAAATGATAATGAGTTCCAGTCGCAGTCCTCTCTGGAGGTAATAGTTTTTATAGGGTACAGAGCAGAATTTAATTTATTAAACCGTGAAATTATGAATCTGTCTTCTCTCCGTGAAGGCGCACTGGCGCAGCAGCAGACAGTACTAATTTCAAATGTCTATCAACTGAAACACGACATGTCGCAATCTGTGACGAATTATGTGAGAACCAATGAGAGTTCGATATTAGTGCCGTAAACCATGTCGTAACGTTCCTGTGGCGCACTGGCGCTATTTTCAAATTCGAATCATAACGAGCGCGGGCTTTGACTGTGACGGACGCTGTTGCTGAGAATGAAGATGAAGATCGATTGATATGGATATGTTCCTTGCAAACATCTGGATTCTAAAGATATGGAGTACAGCAAACAAATAAAATGGATGTGATATGTAATTTTATGCTGTGCTTTTGTGTATCTGGTTTGCAGCATGCACAGAAATGTTATTTCCTATTAAGTAGATGAGTAAACTGCTTTCAATAAATTCAATAAAAACATTTATTGATATGACAATTAAATACAACAGATTTAAATCATTAAAGCCACGATTTTAATATTAATACATGGGAATTCATATAAATTCACACTTTACGTTAGATTATTTACGTTTTTTTAGCTGCTAACACGTAAGTATTTGTACGTTTTACTGCTATAAATACGTCTAAGTTGTACGTTTTTATGTGCATGAAAACGTAAGTAAATGTACGTGTGGTAGAACCACATTTAACGTAAAAATACACACATATTCTCATGAGATCACGTTGCTGTATCAGTGTATTCTCTTAAAGTGACAGTCTTTATATTAATAGAAACAGCAACAACAAAGAAATCACTCACTGCTCTTGATTAAAAAGCTTTTATAACTTTAATAAATAATTATATTTAATTTATATAGTCCAATATGCGATGCTGTTTTACATTTGATTACTTTATTCAATTTCTGTACCTAAAAACTTAGACCTGCCAAAAAAAATAAAAAAACTGAAAATCACTGTTTATTGTTTTTATCTTTATTCTATTCATTTGTGATGTTGCTTGTAGTTGGATATAATATTCTTCTTCTTTTTTTATTAGAAAGTATAGTTTTTCCATAAACATAGCACATACCGAACTGTACCGAAAACTGTGACTCTAAAACCGTGAAACAAACCAAACCGTGAAAACGTTGAACCGTGCCACCCCTAATATATATACTGTATACACTTAACTTTTCTCATGTAATATTCTAAACTGTGAACTTAACTTCTACCAAAGTCATTTTCTGGTAAAATATCTGTAGTTAAGTGTAGCTTTCATCCACTTCATCCACCACTACTATAACAGCCTATAGAATTAATTTTTTTCCAAGACAGATAAAACACAAAGAAGCAAGAAGCTAGTGTCATTAATGAGTTTTAAACATCATGCCTTAACTACAGCAAGAACTCTGTAGGTTTAAAGGCAAATTTCGCTGACAAGAAAGGTCCACTGTTTAAGTTCAATACTTTCAATAATGTAAGTTACATATAAGCTTATCAGGATTTTGTTGGTCAATGTGACAAATTTTCAAGAAAAGCTTGAAACCAATAAAAAAGTTTATTATAATTTCGTCCTTAAGCAAAATTCACCGGATTGATGAGGAACAGTAAACGAAGGTGCGGTCAGTAGTAAAAATTTTATGAGATTTTGTTGGCGAAAAAGGTCCAATGTCAATAGTGTAGAGATATGAAGCACAAGTCACTTTCACACCAAGCAGCATTCTGTTGATAAATGTAGAAAATTCAAGTGACCAACTTCTGCATGGGGATGGTATGGGAAACTCCCGAATGCATGGAATCTGATTGAAATGACTTGATTTTTGAAAATTTTCAGAGAAACAGACCACACTTTTAAGAACTTTAAACGCATATTCTATGGAAAATGACTCAGATGACCAACCTGAGCTTAACACAGCTCTTCCAGTTGCCAAAAAATATATATTTTTTTATTAGCAAAATTCCAGTAATGGACCTGCCCTGTATCATTCTTACTCATTCAACACTGAGAGGTTGATACTACGGTCACTACTGACATCAGCCAGCGATTTTCCAGCCAGTGGTTTCTGTTTTGTTTAGTCATGTTTTATTTGGTCAGATAAAGATTGGCATGGATATAAAGATGCAACACTCATCGTGATTATGCTTGAGAAAATCTAAACCTCTTTCTGTTACTGGTAATCAACCAATGGCAAAAATGATGCCTTACCCTTGACAAATGTTTGCAATTATTCAGAGCCTGCCCGCCCTGTTTCCTTTCGCTTTCTTGCGTCAGAGGGTCTGCAGACCCAGACGAGCCATCTGAGAATGATTAAAAGCGGAAGCAGATTCCTGTGAGTAAGACGTGCTGTGTTTGCCTCACAAAGTGAATTCATCCAACTGTCATTTCTGTTTAACCTCTCACACACATCATGCAACAACAAAACTAGACCACGATAGCAACCACAAATGATTCAGCTTCACTGATTAACTTAATGTCATCGCTGTAACCGCAACCTTTACTGTACTGATATTTTTGTAAATGACAAACAACTACAACGAATAATAATTGATACTTATTTTTTACAGCTGGTTGTTGGTGTATTTTTACTTAACTCAGACAGAAGCAAAAAATCATAAATAATTTATCCTCATGTCATTCCAAACCAGAATGACTTTTTGACACAAAAGAAGATATTTTGAAAAATGTTTTTCCATTCATATGTGTGGTCCAGTGTTTTGAAGCTGATTTCGCTGAATGAATAAAAACATCTAAAACATTGTTCAAAATAACTACTTTTTTCTTTTTTTCATGAAGGCAAGAAACTGAGAATTTTTTCCCCACTTACAATAATTTAAACATTTAAAATAAAATTAATAAATAAAATTTTATATTACAATAAAATAACTTGGTTATCAATAATTAATCCTGTGTGCTAATAAATACAATGTAAATTAAACAAAGGGAAAACATATAATAGTATATGTAATAAACTGTAGTTATGGAAAAAATAGCAAAACAAGACCTCTCAGGTGGTATGCAGTATTTATTATATAGAGTTATTGCCAAATCATTTTGTTTAAATTCTATTTTTGCATATTTTGATCAATATGCAATTATATTTTTGCCTGCAGTTTGGCAGATTGTTTGATTTCACAGGATTGACTGTTCCCATGGATGATTTTTTTTTCACTTCAATTGAAATCCAATTAAAGGCACATTCTGCTGGATTCCAGCAGTGTTTTAAAAACATTTCTGTCTCTACAGTCATTTCATGTTGATTGTCATCAAACATTTTGACAGTTTCTTTTTTATAACTTTGGAAAGAACAGTCCTAATTAATGTCTCTGAAGACATGACTAAGTTTCCATGTCACATCTGATAGTTAGGATAGTTTGTTTTCTCAAGGAACCTCTGCCTTTTTTCACATTCAGAACTTTGTAAAGATTCCATCAAAAGGAAGAATAAAAGAATAGAAGTCTTGTAAAACAATATTTATACCTACATCATATAATTCTGTCTAAATGTATTTGTTGCATCATACAAGTACCAATTATTACAGTCCAATTGAGACTTTTCCTGTACATGAAATCTTCACACATTAAAATCCAGAAGCACAGGCACAGGTTGCGTCTTTGAATTCCTACTTTCCACTTCACTTTGACATTGTGTAGTCTTCTATTTTGGGTGGTTTCTCTTAACAGTCATGACCTCAGCACTGAGTTGGCGGACATCATCTTATCTCAGAGTAGATAAGTAGAGGTAAAGAAGTGCCAAATGAGACGAGAAGCAGAAATATGACCAGTGGTGATGATAGTGATCAACAAAGTTCATCCCTAAAAACCTGCTTATTTAAATGTATTTGGAATTTGTGGAAAAATACATTGTTTCTTTAAATCTTAAAAAAAAAAAAGATGTAGCAGCTCTAAAATACACATCGTCCCAACAAAGATTACGGAAAGTTGCAATTCCCTGTACAATAAAATATTTCCCTTGTAATGGGTTGTTGGGACAACAGCAGCAAAACATTGAGTAAAGACTTTAAAAGGAGAAACGCCTTGAGTCACGTCTGGCTATATTTAGTATTATAAAAGAGGCTTTATAACTTGATGTAGTGGGCACAGCCTCACTCATAAACTCAGATTCACTGGCTCTCACATGTTCTCCTCTTCATTTTCAAAAGCTGACATCTATAAAATAATATTTCAATTAGTCTTTAATAATCTGGTCCAAAATCAAATAGAAATAAATGCTTACGGGGGAAACAAGTTGTGCCTTAATATTTTATTGCATTTCTGTTGTTAGCAGTGAATCAAATATTTCTTCTTTTCTGTGAGTTTTGTTTCCTGGGCTGGATCAGACTCATTGTTCCCAGTCTGATAAGATAACCAATATAGTGCCCTATGGACAAAGAGATATTTTAAATAAAACAGTAATAAATCAGTAAACTTGTAAAAACATGTCTAGGTAAAATTTCAAACCCAAATTCAAGAGAAAATATAAATAAATTATATTGTACAATAAAGAAAGACTATATTTTAGTATTTTTTATTTATTTATTTTTTCTTTTAACTTAAAAGGTCAGAGGTAATATTTTAGGTTAAAGGGGTTCAGCAGACTAAAAAGTTTGGGAATCCTTGCTATAAGATATTCTCATGTTCTAACCAAATCAAATAGGAATTACACCGAATAATTACACCAGAAATAAAGTTTTTTTACCCTAGACTACAGAAGACCAGCAGAAGCATTGCAGTCAGACAGGTGGTGACAAGCGCAGGACTGGGCAGCCATAAGGTAAATGGATCTGTAGAGGACAGGGGAGGGAATCGGCCTCCTGGGAGGAGAGCCTGTTCAAAGACACCCTGTAATTCTGCATGGCCTATCTGTGCCATAGGGACTACTGAAGTGAAAACCACAGATAGTTGGTATATATAGACAGTGGTCAGTACTTACAACAGCACAGGAATGTAATTAGATTTCATAGATGTTAATGGTCACCAGTGAGATAGTAGTAGATACGGACGAGTGAGTGCTCCTGGGAGAATATTTCACACTGGTAGGTGCCTGAGTGCTCTGGCCGAGCAGAGGGGATGAAGTAAAGTGGATCCACTCCAACCGTGACCTCATCAAACCGATCCATCAACACCGTTCTCTCCTGAATGTCAGTTCAGTGGTTGTAAGTACAGAAAGAGTTGGGAGGAAAGGCTTAGAAACTCTGATCTTTAAAGTACTGTCATATTCAACTCTAAATGCAAATATGCATCAATTATTGCTACATGCTTAATGAATGAATAGTAATTGGAACTGTAAGAAATACACTGTAATTTTGTCTGCATAAAAAGAAAATAATATTGCTATAGCCCCCTCTAATTTTGGTAAATTCAGCAGGAGACATACTGTAATTTTGACTGCATTTGAAAAAAAAAAGATAGATAAATTAAGGAACACTCTCAGAAAATAAAGTACATAATTGTACATTTAGGGGTACAATGGCTTGTCACTGGGGCTGTACCCTCAAGGCTACAGCTTTTGTACCCTTGGCATAGGCTTGGGAACATATATGTACCTTTTCGGCCCTCAAAAAGGTACATACATGTACCTTGAGGTCCAATAATAAGCCCTATGGGGTACGTTAGTGTAGATTGTACCTTGGGGGACAGAAATGGTCTCCTACTGTACCCCTATTTCTGACAGTGAATGAATGAATAAATATACAAAATATACAGAGGGTAAAATAAGTATTGAACTCATTCTAAAGGTGCTGTTGTCATTTAATTATTATTATATAAATTATTTTGTGCAATTCTCCTCTATGTGCACTAGAAACTTTTCACACACACTACTGAACATACATAATCCCACAAAAGACTCATATATGTATGTTTACATGCTCATGCACTACAAATCATCTTGCACTTTTCCCCAGCCAGCTGCTTGAATCACAATGTTTCTCTTTGCACATGTACAGTATTATGTGAAGCATTCATGTATATTTTCTTTTTTAGTCCTGGATTGTTAAACATTTATATAGTATATTCATATTCAAAATCTGTCAGTAAGTTAGTTGTGTATTGGTTTTTCTTCATTGTTGTATGTCTATATTTATGTAGCACCGTGGTCCTGTGAGGCACAACATTTTGTTCCATTGTATGTCAACACGTAGTGGAATGACAATAAAGCTCAACTTGAACTTGACTTGAACTTGGCTTGATATATAAATTAGATAAGGCTTGACATTAACACCAGCCAACCCGCCAAATCTGGGTGGATTCCAGCTGTGGCGGGTAACACAGTGACTCCCACTACCCACTTTAGCAGGTTGAATTTTATATAGGCCTACAGTAACACAGCTCAACATTAATGCTTGTCTTAGACAAGTAGATTTTTTGAAGGGGCAAGTGAAAGAAGAGAATTTTACTAGTCTGACCGGAGAACTAATCTGATTAAAGCATCCAATTATGAAAGCACCGAAATTTCAGCGAGAATGATCAACAGTAACAAGGTTGGGCCAGTTGAGGCTCACAAGAAATTAAAACAAACGAAGACAACTGCGCACAGAAGAAATAAAAATGTAACTTTTAAGGATAAAGATAATGTAATTTAAGGATATATTGTCAACGTTGACTGTTTTTGCTCGATTTGGTTAATGAAAATAGCAGAACAGCAGAACAGTCGAGTATTTCTGAGCAACACTCAGCAGTGTTTCGTTACTAAAAGATTCTTGTTTGTGAATTTTAAATCATTTAAGTCAGTGATTCAGTGGCCCATTCATAAAGACAGCCACTTGCTTCACTCTTGAATGAATCAGCCATCTGAACAAATCGTTTGAGGATTCAATGACTCATTATTTAAGACAGTTACTTGCTGACACCTACTGGCAGTTTGCTTTTATAGTACATTATCTTTGCATTTTTTCCAACATTTCATATTTGTATATTAAATATATATTTTAAAACACCAAGCTCACAACATTATTTATGCTGTTAGAATTTTGCAGTCTAAATGAATTCCTGCTATATTTCAGCAATTGAACTGACTTTGTAAATGCATCTGAATGCCACTCCAGTCATTTCTGCTTCTTCTGCAGTGGAAAGATCAGTTTTGTTGAGACTGATTTAATTTGATTGGTAACAGCCCTATATTGTCTTAATATATTGAGTGAAATGATTAATAAAATGTAAGAATTTGATATGAAAGATGATGCATGCATTTAACATGGTTAGGGAAAATATCAGGCCAAGGATGACCTAGAAATCAATTTAAATAAATTTTGTATGCAGTATTAAGTTATGTAAAACGTAATTTGTCCAACAACAAAATTGTGGCCAGTAAAAATGCTCAGTGGCTAAATTTGGAAAACTAATGAATGAATAAATAAAATATTCAGTGAAACTGAAAAAGTATCCTGAATAAAAAAAAGTGTTTTTATATATTACAATAATAATAATAATTGTATTATTAGTTTTGTTCATAAACTATGTTGGCACGGTTTGAATTGATTTTCTCATCACCATTGAATATCTCCAGACTATCTCTGCATCTGTGGGAAGCAGGAAAGGGACATTACACCACATCTGAGTCCTGTTGTTCTCATTTACTTTGATTTCCTTCACTGTAAAAGCACATACATCAAACACACACACACACACACACACACACAGCAATACATTAGACTCAGATCTGTAACACTTCACCTCGCAATTGAAAGCCTTTTGTCAACAGAAGAACAGAGGCAGCACAGTCTGCCCACCATTCACCTAATTATAATATTTAAGCAGAGCCTCTGGTGAGAGCAGCCAAGGAAACGATACACTGAGCAATAATTGTAGCTGTGTTGAGTGGAAATGAATACCACAGTGTGTGGGAGAAGGCCTGCCATCTTATGTGACCCACAGGGCTATCTGTGCGAAATTATATTATGTGTAAAAGTGTGTCAAGGCCCAAGGTTTCATTTAACAACTTTGCTGTGCTCCTAAGTAGAGTTAAAAGCTGTAGATGTTTGCGCTGCGTAAATGCCGTTACATAATTACAGAGGTGGTTCTGTCAGGTTGAGTTATAACATATCCATCATGTCAAGTGTGGAGAGAGTGGGGGAGTGGGGACAGCATAGAATAACATATCATAATATATTGAACAGAACACTGCACACATGTAAAGGAGCCTGTCAACTCACCGGGGCAATCCAGCGGGAACTCACAGGAGTCGTACTGACAGGTCACGCAGTTATAAACAGCACCTTGAACCTGGAAACCTTAACAATATATTTGATCCCATTTATAGTGCACAGTTTTTTTTTTTTTTTTTTCTTTTTTGTCTTTGAAAAAACCTAACTTTACATGACCGGAACCCAATTATCTCCTTTCTAAAATAAGGCATTTTCATATTTTCAAATTCAAATAGCCATTTATACAGTGAGAAAAAAAAAAAAAGATTATATATATATATATATATATATATATATATATATAAATTTTTAAATATATCCACATTCTCAGTCATGCATGAAACACCTCATGAACGTAATTTCCAGAGCTTTTTAAATTAACTCCATGAGCATTTCACCATATTATTTGATAAAACTATCATATACTGTACAGCCATAAAAAAATCAAAGGTCTTCACAACAATAAGTACAATTTTGGTTTAACATCTGTCAAAATAAATTTTTTCTAAAGAACTTTTTAATGATAAAATGTTTATTAAATCATAAGTCCGGAAAAATTAAAATAGTTAACTCAATTTTTTTAAATAAATGAATGAATAGACAATAGGGTCCTTTTATTGTAAAAAATGTTATTCATTGTTCTTGAATCATATTTAACAAGTTTAATGATTTCAATCAATTGACATAAACTGAAATAATTAAAATGAAAGCTTAATATAACCATTAAACTCTATTTAAACAATTTGTTATTTTTTTCTTTGAGTTTTTCCATGAAAGCACTAGTTTAAAAAAAACATTGTTCTGATAAACAACTAAAGAAAAGATGGAACCCATAAATTTCTGCAAGAACTCTAAAGACAGTCATTGGTATGTACAGCAACACCATCATAAGGGAAGTTGTTTGCTGTCACTATATACTGAGTCTCTGGAGTACTCAACAGGACATTTGAAGTACCTGCTCCTGTAGCAATCTGAGGACCTTAAATTACATAAGCACTTTTTTGCTTCATCAGGGGGGTCATGACACATACTGTAGGTGTAACTCACCACATGGGGGGAAACATCCAGATGCTGCAAGAAACGATAAAAAACATTTTAGATACTGCAATATCCATAAGCAAGGAATGTACAGTATAATAGTCAGTAATACTGAGGTGGCTGGGTGCATTGAGTTTTAGAGTGGGAGAACTTACTATGATTTAAGAGTGAGATAAGCGGAAATTGTAATGAAATTTACAGGGAAAAGTGAGAGCTGCAATATTGAAGATGAAGGCTCAGGTCCAGTTTTTCATGGTTTACCAAGCAAAAGAAATGAAGTGATAATGTAAGTCTCACCTCTGGGCAGCCTTGAGGCTGCAGCAATGAAATTGTTTGCTGCTGCCTGTAGCCTGGACTCATAAACTGTATCTGAAAGAAGGGGGAAAGGGGAGATGGACAGAGCCATTTATCTCAATTTCAGTCAAAGTGTGTATGTCAAAGATTACATGTCTGTTTCTATCTGGATCTCTCACTGATATTTCCTGCCAGTTCCAGTCTGTCTTTTTTGCATTCCTTAGTTTGAGGGGAAAATTGGCTCCAAAATTAAATTACTGAATTATTAGAAATGACCTCAAGTAAGCAGTTCTTGTTGAAAATAAATAATGGGGGGAAAACGTCTTCAAATGATCAAATGTATCATTTCATAAACAATTTGAACAATTTGTCTATGTATTATGTAATACTTGCAATCGGTGGAGCGGACAGGTTTACAGCTTTACAACACCCAGAATCTCATAAACACTCTGTGTATCTGGGTGTGGTGAGTGTACACAATCATTTCACATTTGTACATATCACTTTTATGAAAGTCTCTAGGCCTTCCCTTTGGAATCTAAGTGCTGTTGGAGAACACTGATAAAGGATTGTTACGCTTACTATTTCCAATGAATCATGTCTGAAAGGAAATATTTACTACTCTGTGGACTCAGGGTAAATCCTTTCAAATTGTCACAGGTCTGGTCCCAAACAAACACAGCTAGTCTATTACTTGGTTGCTGAAACAGGTAATTAGATAAATCTGTTACCATAATTTTTCTGCTGGTCAAATTCCTCCACTATAGGCATAATTTCAGCCATCAAGATATTCTTCAGCATCAAGTCATAGCCTCTCCCTGTGAAAGAGATACAAAAACATTATATGCAAGAAACTGTACAAATTCTGAACACACTATAAATAACGTTACGTTTAATTGCAGCCTTGGTTTTTTCAGTAGCTAAAATTAAAGTGGAGCAACGTGAAACATTTAATGCACGTTTCTTTATACTTTATTTAATTTGGCTACTAAATAGTTGACGTCAAGCAGAAATATCAGAAAATGTGAACTTTAACAGAATTACATATTTGATCATGCGTAATGATGAAAACTTTGTAGATTAGTGAGGGAAAATAATTAATGTGATAACTTCAGAACGAAGCATGATTAGTTAACGTTAATTTTTTTAAAGAAATATCAGCTTCAGCGTTTTGTTACAAAGCAACGTTATATTCTAGCTGAAGGATATTTTTATATTTACTGAAAGATCTTTTTAATATAGTTTCGGTTATTGTTATTATAAAGTAGTTTTTTAAAAGCAAAAAGATACTCGAGACCGTACTACATTCTGTATAACTTATAGCTTTTCGTAGGTACCGTAGTCTATTGTTTAGTAGCGTAACACCAATAATATTTAATTTATTAATTCTTACCTACTTTTCCTGCTTCAATTACTCTCGATTCATTGTTGAATATGCGATCGAGTGTTTTGAAACAAGAGTCTACATTCCTTATATTGTATTCGGTGAGAACGTGGCCCCAGCACAAACGAAGACTGTCATCGACATCAATAAAGCACTGATAGCAATTATAAACTGTGCTAATTACAGAGCTGAAAAGCAACAGTTTAACGATCATTGTAAACATTTCTGTTATTCAAGGATCTGTTATATAATTCCTCAACCTGTTTGAAACTAAACAACTTTTGAAAATTCTGTTTACATCAAGGATTACATCATCATGACGAAATAATTATCACATGGGCACAGCAAATGTACATTTTAATTTGACACGAATGAAAATGGGACTTTGGCAATACACATAATTTTAGTGATCTTTTACAGTGATTTCTTTTGTTACAATGAAGATATATCTCAACATTTATTAACAAATAGCAAAACTTTCTCTAGTTTCATTGTAAAGTGTGGCCTATAGACGGTTTCAACGGTAACAACATAAACAAATGTTACTGCGCATGCGCGCTTTTGCGGACCTAACTTAACTTCCGGTAGACTTCCAAATAACAACAGCCAAGTCCCTCTAGAGTAGATATTTTTTGATAACAAACAAAATATGTTTGCTGCGTGGATCAGGAGGACTTAATGAAAATGCTAATTCATTCTTTGCCAGCAGGAGATGTTTTAAATCACAGACATAAAGCGTGAGAAATTTCCCCAGTAACAGCTGTACTCAAAGCAGAGCTACCCTCACACGCTGCTTTATCAGACATATAACATGCAAGTCTTCCTTCAGAAATACAGCGATATAAAAACACCTCGTGTGGGAGCACGTTTTGATATTTAAACATATAAATGTAGCCTACGGAATTATTATTATTAAACGTGCAGTATGTAACGTTACTCATGTTTATTCAACGAAGCCTTTTTGAAAATCGATCAGTTTTAAAATTGTGGCGAGTCTCCAAAAATAAATAAACGTATGGGAAACACATCCCACAGCACAACCACCTGAGCCCAACTTCAGTCTACTCATCACCTTGACTTTAACTGCGTTTGTAGACGGCACCGCTAGGCAGACCGATATACACAACACAGACCGGAAGTTAACTTAGGTCCAGGCGCGTGCGCCCGATGAAACCCGATGAAACTATATAGGCGCTAGGATTCTTAAAGGGATAGTCCTCCAAAAAAGGAAAACTAATTTACTAATTCAAACCTGCATGACTTTCTTTTTTTACATGGAACATAAAATATATTTGAAAGAATATAGTCAGATTAGATGACACGCTGAATTTAGATGAAAACAAGGCTGTGAGGGAAAGACTAATACAATTGTACAAACTTTGTAAATGTAATAGATCACATCATTTTCACCAACTAACAACTTTAAAAACTGTTTTAAGGGGTTTTTGTCTATGTTTCAGCAGCTGCACAATAGGTATTTTGTTAAACAACGGTTCAAGTCATTGAACGCATGCTGTAGTACTTTTATCTCCCGCAGCCTCGTTTTCATTCCTGTCAAAATTTAAATATGGCAATACCCAGACTTAGGTCTATTGGTGACCAATGATCAGTGATTTCATATGGACAAAAAATACAATAGAAACCAATGTCAGTGAAAACCTAAATGTTTGGATACCAACATTCTTCAAAATATCTTCTTTTATGTTCCACAGAAAAATATAAAGTCATACAGGATTTGAAGGACATGAAAGTGAGTAAATGGTTACAGAATTTTATTAGGTTTTAGGTGAGACTAGTTCAGTTTGATCTTGCAGTGATTCCAGACAAAAGCACTATAGGTCTGTGATGTTCATGGTCTTGTGGAGTGTTCCCCCATTAAGAAATATTGCTAATTTACTCCATTGTCTTTTCAACCCTCTTCCTGCTCCAATTATGCACCATTTTGCTGCAAAGTAAAGAGATGGGGAGTGTGTGTGTGAAAGAGAGAGAGAGAGAGAGAGCGAGAGAAGGGAAAAGGGCAGGAGAGGGTGATGCCTGTGTGCCTGTTGATGATGGTGGTGGGGTGCTATTGCAAATGATCCAAATTGACCGGAACAAAGGGAAAGGAAAACGCTTTCTTTGCATGTGATCGACCACTGATCTCTGAGCAGCAGACAAAAGAAAGGAAAAAGACAAAACATAAATTTACAATAATGAAATAATGGGTGAGACATTTGGAAAAGCATAATTGCCATTTCAAAGATTAATAGAAAGATTTAAACATAAACATATTTTAAAAAATCTAATCTGATATAATAGGATCCCCAACATAGTCAATTTGTGTATGTGTGTCTGAGAAACAGAGAGACTACCAATCAAGCCCACAAGCTCACTGCATCCCATATCCCACACCCCTCCCCCCATTCATCACCCCAAAACCCCCTCTCCTGCCTCCACCCCCTCCCGTCTTTGCCAAAGTGTCGCCATGGTAACGAGACAGGGTACCTAATACATGAAGTTAATATATTTCCAGTGGCAGGAGCGACTTGGGTACTAATGCATTCATCTGTCTCTGCAAAGACAAGCCAATCAATAGTGAGCAGGAGCCCCACAACAGGCCTGCCAGAGAACAGACAGCAATGATCAGAAGACAGGTAGCATTGCACTGCACTGTCCTGAGATGCTAATTCTACAGCTGGCTCTCCAACAGAAGGCCAGAAAGGCAGAGAGGGTTCAGTGAAAAATGAACATATCATGGAGTGCCGGTGTCTCTTTTTTCCCAGGTTCATTTGTCAGTTGTGATTTTGAATTTGCGTCACATGCAGGCAAGTTTTTCTATATTATTAAGTGTTATTATATTTGGTTTGTGATAGAAATCTTTGTATCCAACATGTTGCGGTGATGCAATGCGGGATGCTTAATTTCGATTTGCATTAATTAAAAACAGGACCACTGATAAGTGTGAACAAATTATACCTGAAAAAAGGGGCTCACGCTGCTCAGAATCAGTCAAACATTCAGGCTCACTTCATTCAAGCTGTCATTGAGATTAGAAAACACACAATAATTAAACCAAACAACTACTAAGTCCCCAGCAATGCTTTGTGAAATGTTTAATTTTAAATAGCTTTACTGATAAGTTTGAACAAATTATGCAAATATAAAAAAAATAATAAATTGCCAATATGTTTGAAATAAAGCACAGTGAGAGCATCAGGTATAGATCAGGCCTATTATAGTGAACTAAAATCATATCATCATATTAAAGAAAAATACCTGGAATAAAATATAAAGTTAAACTTATTTAACTTAAATAAAAAAACTGAAAAAAAAATGATTAAAAAAATTGTAATAAGAAAACCTAATGAAATTGATAAAGAAAACATACAAAACCTTTAGAGTTAAAAAGGAAAATTTTTAAATAAGACAAATTCTAAATATTAATAAAAACTATTATAGTATCTAAATGAAACTAAAAAGTCACTGGTATCGATAAAGGGGAGAAGAGATACATAATGACATATGGATCAACACATTTGTATGTTTGTAAAATACATCCGTCTTGTTTTGTGTGAACGGAAATACATTATCAGTGAAGATAATATTATGGGGTCGCCACCCTTGGCTGTCTTCTTATTGGACCCTTTTTTTGTGTAGAACACAAAGCCAGCCAATAGGGTGTGTCCCCAGTAGTCACTACCACAACTGGAGGGCCAGAGTACAATCTAATCATTTACAGTACAATAACGCTAAATCTAAACATAAAACAGATCCTTTTCAGCATATGTTTAATCAGCTACTGTAAATAAAGCTAAGACTGATTTAAAGGCATGATAAAAATGCAAATATTTCTCCTTGGTTTGACTTTTTGGGATGACGGTGCATGCAGCCCTGTTCCTGAGGACCTCACCTGTGACCTAGTTTGACCTCACAGGTTAAGGGTCTCAGGGACAAAGAGACATACTGTGAAAAAAAACAGGACCATGTTTCTGGAATTTAAAATGCACAATTACATCATTCTTTCTTTCTGATGTCTTCGAAACCTCATTTAAAGCACCTGGAAAAAGGGGACTGCATTGCGCTGTACAGATTTTCACCCTCACTTCCTTCAGGCAGTGAAGGTGCACAGAGAGCAGTAAACACATAATGTTTGCACCAAACTGTGTTGTGTCAGTCATAATAAAACCATGGGGTGTTGTTGATGGGTACTTTTACTGCAATATGTTTCACCGTAAGCCGTGGCATCATCCTCTGTGTGATTCTACAAGGAGCTTCAGTAAAACCTCAACAGCTTGAGGAGCTTTTCTTTTTTTCTTTTGGAAAATCAAAGACACATTCACCGACTCCTGAGACAAAGATAGAGGATTTCTCCGCAATATTACATAACAACCAAGACTACAATCAAATAAAACTTACAGTGAAAAGTAATTCTTAGTAAATTAACATATTAAAAAAATCAACCAACCAACCAAAAATAACATGTTAACACTTGAATGGCTCCTTCACCTGTCATTGGGTAACATGAGGACAGGGCAAAATGGAATACCTACAGCACAGTATATGGAAGTAATCCAGTTTTCCCAAAATGTCCAGGTGTTAGGTCGAAACCTGTGAAGATAAAACAAAACAAATGTGAATAAATCCAATGCAAACATTTTAAGTAGCTAAACAAGTGATTAACACTTATTTTCACATAGATTTATGTTACACAGTGCATGAACTGTAAATGGGGACCTGAAGAAGGTAAAATGGTGCAATAGTGCCCCTTCTTGGTAGACAGCTGGTACAACTGACACAGTGACTGAGTGAGTAGAGACACCAAACTGTTCAAATCTTGACCATGACAATTTCCTAAAAGTGTACTGGGTTATCATAAAAAAAATTGCAAGTTGACAAACTGATTAAGATCTTCACACCTTGCCGGTTGCAGACATGCAATACTTCAAACTGGTCAAGACTCAAAAATACTATGGCGATAAAATATTTCTCAAACATCACACCGTCATGAATTATGAAAACGACTGCAGCAGTAGTTAGACTCACACTTCTGTTGTCTTTTAAAACATTAAATAAGCCAAACAAGCGTACTTCAAAGCATCTCTCTATCTCAGAATTAGAGAATTATTATCTGTCTCACATACATGCATGTGCACAGGTGTGTCAATCACAAGCACCACAATAAACTATATACGGCAAATACAAGCCTCTGCTGTGCCAAAAATCGCATAATGCAGGGGCAAAATAGCAGGGGTGAATGGCAAAGATCCAAAAGGAGATGTACTACCTTATCCTGGCATCTGGAATATGCAGACTTTGACCATGTCAAGCTTTGTGGCGACAAAAAGTGCATGTCGATGTACGAGGTCTGTGGAAAACTACAAATATGAGATAAAAAACCAATTCACGTGCAGCATTAAGGATGCAGAAACGTATCATACTCTGAAAAGTTAAACCTGACGACACAAAGACAAAGTGAAAGAAAACGGAAAATAAGAAAATGTCCACTCTCCAATCTAAGTGTCTGGAAAGAGAAAAACAGTCAGACAGTCAGTCAGACGCACAGACAATGAGCCCACAGGCAGGTAGAGCAAAGACAATCATGCTGATCCCATAGGTAGCACACAACCTACCTCCCCTACAGCAATCCTATAGTCTACAGCACCACCAGCCCCTCAGACTGTGTCCTCTCTGTCAGACACACACACACACACACACACACACACATTTTTTCTGCCTTTGCCTTTGAGTCTTCCACCACTCTGTCTTTTCAGCATCTCAAGCACTCACATCCCTTGTCCCCAATCTCAAACTCTCTCGCTTTTTTCCTCTCAATCCCTCCCTAGCCTTCAACATCCCTATTCTCTCTCTCTCTCTCTCCCTCGCTCACGTTTTTTCAGGCATCGTGTCTCTGTTACTACCCAAGCACCCCCCCCCCCCCCCCCTTTCGCAGTCTGTGCGCTTGTGTATGTGTGTGTCTGAGAGAGGAAATGTGTGTGAGAGACAGAGGGAGCAGGGAGGGGGCAAAGGGGAGAAGAGAGCCGAGGGTAGGAAGGAATGGGAAACGAAGGGGGAGGGTCAGAATCTCAAACAGGGTGAAAAGCCGATGAGCATCAGGCTAGCAAAATGATAAAGTGGTGGAAAATATTACTATCCGCGTTTGCCGCAATCTTCTGTTAATCAATCCACGGGTATGCCTCACCAGATTACACTCCGTCTTCACGACATGCCGCGGCTTCACCAGTGCAGCAAATCGCCTATAGCTACTTGTGCACTAATGTGTTCCCACACTACATTTTTCAGCACCAGAAGCATCACGCTCTGTGCATTTGAATTCGATAAAGATAATTCTGTTCTCATATACTCAACCGAATGTCATTCCAAACATGTATGACATTCTTTCTTCTGCAGAACACAAAAGAAGATGTCTTAGTACTTCCTATTTTTGATTTAATGATAGTTACTGTGGTTTAGTGTTGTTTTGGACCTCATTGACTTTCAATGTGGAAACTGTGACCATTTTGTCTCAGGATTCTCTGAAGCTTGGAAAGTTTGAAAGAACAGCAGCTTTTTTTGTCTGTTTAATCAAAGTCACTGTTTCGGAACCCATTCACTTTCAGTACAGACAAAACATTTGTCAAAATATCTTTTGTGTGTCTGTGTGTGTTTTGTAGAAGAAAGTCAAAGAGGTTTGGTACGACATGACAGAACTGAAATTTTTGGGGTGGACTGTCCCTTTAAAAACACAAAAAGAACAAAACCAAGATATTGTGCGTCAAACGATATAATGCAACATGCAATATGTATGTTTAGTATCCTTTGGTAAATAAAACTATATTAAGGTCATGTGTCACACGTACACTATTTTATATGTGCTTAAAAAGTGTATAAACTTTTAAAATGGCAAAATCAACAGTTTGCTGGTAAAATTGAAACAATTTCTGCTACGTAAACTGCTCATTTCTTCGACTAAATGGTGCATTGTCCTCGCATGGCCTCTTTAGCCAGCCACACTCCAGTCCCACAGCCTCAGTGGAGGTGTAGTCATTTAAATATGATTTATGACATGCTGGTACAGTGAGTGGGGGAGGCTACTCGTTTTGCTTTGAGAGCGAACAGTAACAAAGACAAAGATAGGCGCAAGTAGCAATGAGGAAGAGCTAAGAGGGAATAGCCCCTTTTTCATGCCATCGCAACCAGCGGGTATGAAAGTCCCTTGTTCTGGAGCCAAAATGTCTGCTGCAGACAGCTTTATTAGTACAGTCTGGGATAAAGACGTTCAGACATTGATGCGCAGGAACATGAAAGCGCCTACTTAAACAACGATGCACTGGTATGGATCAACTATACATTAGCTTTACAGCAGCTTATTCAAAGGGAATGCTTAATAACCTCCATTTCCACAACTCCGAGGGATGGCAACAGCTGTTATTAGTGCTGCTGACTGCAGGCAGTCTGGAAGTTATTTAGCTAGCGCTTGATCTGCTTGATCACTCTTGTTCATTTCTATGCATCCTCTCATAAATAAACCTCTTTATTTTCTCTATATATCTATCCCTCTGTCTTCTTCCACCTTTTTATATTCTAATGTCTGTACTTTATTGATATTGTGTTTTTTTGCATCTCCTTTTTTTTTTTCGATGCGGACTGCTTTCTGTCTCGGTTTGCATGGATGCTCCTGTGCTGTCCAGTGTGCTGCATGCCTGCAATAAGGGAGCACAATGAGACAAAGCACTGAGTTTCTCACTGAAGGAATGACGTCACCTTGTTTGGTACAGGTCTCCCCATTTCAGGGCCCAGATGGCCACACAAGTCATTCTCAATTGAACCGCTCATCACGTGGCAAGGCATCCACTTCCTCCAGTCACCAGAGAAATGTCAGGAAAATTTCCACTCTGGTTTAAGGAGGAGAATGACTGTGTAACAGTATAGTAAAAACAATAATGTGAAACAATTTAAAATGAATAAATATTTCTAAATTAAATATTTTGTTTTAAAATATTTGAAAATGTAATTTATTCTTGTAAATAACTTTAGGTTTCAGTGTCACACGATTCTTCAGAAATCGTGTGACACTGAAACCTGAAGCTGATACTATAGCTGATACTCAGCTATATATATCTCAATGAGACCAGATTAAACTTCTAAATTATCTAAGCTAACAGAGTGTGTTAAAAATGTAAAAGATTGGATGACCAATAATTTTCTCCTATTAAATTTGGATAAGACAGAGATATTAATTATTGGACCAAAAAACACTACACAGAATCTTGTAGATTACAATTTGCAACTAGACGGATGTACTGTTACTTCCTCTACAGTCAAAAATCTGGGTGTTATATTAGACAACACAAATTGTTTTTGAAAACCAAATTTCCCATGTTACAAAAACAGCATTCTTCCATCTTAGAAACATTGCCAAGCTATGAAACATGTTATCTGTTTCTGATGCAGAAAAGCTAGTTCATGCATTCATGACCTCTAGACTGGACTATTGTAATGCACTTCTAGGTGGTTGTCCTGCATCTTCAATAAACAAGCTACAGGTAGTCCAAAATGCAGCGGCTAGAGTCACCAGGTCAAGAAAATATGATCATATTACCCCAATTTTACAGTCTCTGCACTGGCTACCTTTTAAGTTATAATAGCCTTCCTGATAATGTTCGGGGTTCAGACACACTCTCTCTGTTTAAATCTAGATTAAAAACACATCTATTTCACCAAGCATTCAAATAATGCATCTCTTAAATTGTGACTGCAGTTGCATCTGATCAAATGCGCATTCTTATTCTTTAGCTTGGGTTAAACTAATTAATTTTACTTTGTTGGAACAGCAGCTACGCTAATAATGTCTCTATTTGTCTCTCTGTTTTGCCTAACTAGGATTTACACAAGCTCCAGTCTGGATCCAGAACACCTGAGAAGTGATGATGCCAACCCCTCAGAGGACCCCAGATGATGCTAACCCTGAACCAACAAACAGAACTAACAAATATTGCTACAAGTGTGATTGCATCATATAATTACTGTAAATAATGTTCATCGTCTGGTTGACTACGTCTTGTATAAATTTTTCTGAAAAATCCTGTCATATGCACACAAACTGACAGTCACAACTTATAAGCTATTTCTAAATATTGTAGAAACGTAATTTTCCGTAAAGTTGCTTTGTAATGATTTGTATCGTAAAAAGCACTATAAAAATAAACTTAAATTGATTTGAAAAAATCATTATCATGTTCTGCGTTGGAGTTGAACAAACAAATATTATTAATGTTGAAAACAGTTGTGCTGCTTAATATTTTAGTGGAAACTAAGATACATTTTTTTTCAGAATTCTTTGAATAGAACATAAAGTTTAAAATAACAGCATTTATTTGAAAATGAAATGTTTCAGAACATTATTAATGTCTTAACTGTCACTTTTTTTATCAATTCAATGTGTCCTTGCTGAATAAAAATATTATTATTATTATTATATTTTTTTTTAAGTATTACTGACCCCAAAACTTTGAAATATAGTGTACAGCCGTGGCCAAAAATTTTGAGAATGAAACAAATAATAATTTTCCCAACTCTGCTGCCTTTGCATATACTCCAGAATGTTATGAAAAGTGATCAGATGAATTGCAATTAATTGCAAAGTCCTTCTTCACCATGGAAATTAACTTAATCTCAAAAACATTTCCACTGCATTCAGCCCTGCCACAAAAGGACCAGCTGACATCGTGTCAGATATTCTCTCATTAACACAGGTGAGAGTGTTGACAAAGACGAGGCTAGAGATTACTCTGTCATGTTGACTGAGTTAGAATAACAGAGGGTGGTGCTTGAAATCGTTGGTCTTTCTCTGTTAACTATGGTTTCCTGCAAGGAAACAGGTGCAGTTATCACTGCTTTGCACAAAAAGGGATTCACAGGCAAGGATAATGCTGCTAGTAAGATTGCACCTAAATCAATCATTTATCGGACCATCAAGAACTTCAAGGAGAGAGGTTCAATTGCTGTGAAGAAGGCTGTTATAGGATTCTGTCACTTCGGTCTAGTTTATTCATTGTTTTGGGACTGAGACCTGACACTCCCGTCTTGTCGTGTTTTTATGTGAGCGCGCAGCTTTGAGCTTGCACGAACAGTACGCTCTCTTGTCTGCATGCCTTATTTCATGTTGGAGCTTGGTGTTCGGATCCCAGCACTCATGTCTTGTTCAGATTCAGTTTCAGTTTGGTGTCGGGCTCGGACACTTGCGCTCCATGTTCTGTCTAGTTGTGGGAACATTCGGTCTCGACTTCGCTCCGGCCGTGTGCCTTCTGTCTGCGTGTGTTCGTGTCTTGTTTTTTTCAAGCACATGGCTTGTGATTGTTTTGCTGGCCATTTGCTTGTGTTTTTGTTTTGTGTGAGCACATGGCTTTTGTCTTTGTTTCCTTTGCTTTCACACAATCTTTTTTGTTTAAAGCGCTATATAAATAAAGGTGACTTGACTTTATACCATGTGCTCTCATGTAAATTGTCTTGACCTCAATCTTCTTGTTACCTGATTATTGTTTAATTCGCCCCACTTGTGTTCCCTCTTTACCCTCCTCATTTGCTCCCTATTTATTCTCCTTGTGTTTGCAGTCCCTTGCCAGTTTGTTGTTGTACATTGCTTGTATCCAGTCTGCTTTGTCCTGTCCTGCCTTGCCAAGCCTGGTCGTCAGCCTGTTTTCCCCTACAGGGTAGTTCTGGTTTGTTTTTGTTTTACTTTAGCCAATAAAAAACCCTTTCTCCTGCATCAGTGAGTCCTCGCCTCATCCCTTCATCCCCAACCCTGACAGGGCGCCCAAGAAAGTCCAGAAAGCACCAAGTTGATTTAGCCACAAGAATGGGGGCACCACCAGTGCAGAGCTTGCTCAGGAATGGCAGCAGGCAGGTGTGAGAGCATCTGCACGCACAGTGAGGAACAGAATTTTAGAGGATTGCCTGGTGTCAAAAAGGACAGCAAAGTGTAACGAATTAAAACTTCCTATTCATCCGGAAGAAGGAGGCGGGAACCGGCGGACAATCAAAGGACATTTTAATAATAACAAAATAAACACAAAACAGCGCACCAGCCCCTCACGGACGACTGGTGCGCTCAAATAAAAACACAGAACACAACTAAAAGCCCAGGCCTGGTCCTCTCTCGTCCTTCACTGTCGTCGCTCCAGTTTTATATCCTTCCATCTCCTACGTGGGCCTCGAGACTGGCAGTGGGTCGCAGGTGACACTGATTTCCCAATCATTGCCGGCCTCCCTCCTTGTTCCCACGTCCCTCGGCCCCGCCCCACTCGCCACACAAAGAACCAACTTGTCTCCAGGAAAAACATCAGGGACCGACTGATATTCTCAAAAGTGACAAAGTGACGTGACATACAGTGCATAAACACACACACCCAGAGCAGTGGTCAGCCATTTATGCTGCAGCTGCCCAGGGAGCAGTTGGGGGTTCAGTGTCTTGCTCAAGGGCACATCAGTCATGGTATTGCCAGTCCAAGACTCAAAACCTCAACCTTAGGATTAGGAGTCAAACTCTCTAACCACTTGGCCACGACATCCCCAGGAAAGGGGAAGTTTTTCTCCAAAAGGTACAGGGATTGGACTGCTGAGGACTGTGATTGCTGCAACCCCCAGCTGCTCCTTCGTCGAATCCACCGGCCGTGCTGTTCTCAAGCTGCCGTGTGTGACGTGGGTTTCATTGTGAAAGCGAAACTACCTTGTTTTGCTTTCCAAAAAAGGGCACAACTAGAAATCAGTGGTTACGGTGTATTTACAACACTTTTCCAGAACAGTTCAACACAAATATTCAGATGTGTGCAGTGCATTTTATGGAGGACTGTTTCCAGAACCTACTGAGTAGCCTACGATGCATCTGTGCTCAAAGGCTGTTCTATAAAGTGGGGCAGTTCAAACTTTGCAAAGACAGTCTGGCGCTTCTGACTCAAAGTACGTTTTCTATATTTAAAGAATTTGCCACATGATTTTAAACGCTGATTTAAACGCGAGTTTTGAGCAGTGAAGAGTAGCACTTGTTGTTTGTCGTTTCTCCAATCACAAATGCAGACATGGTTTTATGTTTACGCAGCGTGATATGCAACATAATGTGTAAAAATACAGTATAAGTCATTGTAATCAGTAATTATGTCCCCAATGGATGCAACAAATGCCTCGTTTGTAATGGGTTTAATTGGTTTTGTCTTGTTGTGCTGGGAGACGGCATCACAGTATGCTAAGAGTCATAAAAGAAGTATACTAATAGCACACTTGAATAAACTTCTTTTTCGTACGGTTAGGTAACTATAAAGTTTACTTCTCCCAGTTTACTGGAGAGCTACTTTAACGTGTTTCAGGAGGAGAGGATGAATTTGCATGTTGTAAATCCTACAGTTCACACAACTAACACGGTCGATATAAAAGTGTTAAAACTACCAAACAGATTTACTTATAAGATATAAGATATTTCATAATACAGTCACTTCAGAAAAAAACTCACTCTGGGGGCTCAGCTAGAATATTTTAAACTCACGTGTGAAAGGGTTAACCAAACTATGTCACAGACTATTCGTTAAGACCCTAAAGAATCATATCAACTTGTGGAAAATGGCCATCCGATGACCCCTTTAAGGACTGCTTTGGCCAGCTGACTGCTAACATTTTTTATATTCTTCATATTCTGTATGGTGGTCGGTTCATACTGATAGATATTTATCTTTTCCAGTAAGTTTAAATTGATTTTTACATTTCATGGACATTTTTACCTTTAACATTTTATAAAGATTTTTTTTCTAAAAGTGTCCATATTAGTAAACTCTGAAATCAGTATAAACAAAATCCATCTTTGCAATGCAGAGGAAACACAGAATCTGCATCTGAAGTGGCATTTAGATGTATTTACCAGAGGTGTGGACTCGAGTCATGTGACTTGGACTTGAGTCAGACTCGAGTCATGAATTTGATGACTTCAGACTCGACTCGACAAAATGTACAAAGACTTGCAACTCGACTTGGACTTTAACATCAATGACTCGTGACTTCACTTGGAGTTGCGCCTTTTGACTCGAGAAGACTTGCTACTTCCCATGAAAACCTGGGGGGAAAAAATTTTCACACGGCTGCGACGCTCTCAGTGTATCTGCATCTGCATCAGTGTATCACCACCTGTATGCATGCAGAGAGCACACGCGCTGCCTGCACGACATCCAATCACTGTAGTCCCACGTTGGTTTGATTCGACAGCATCTAAGCAGGCACATTGCAAGACAACCACTGAAGCGCAACAAGAAACAATGCGCCAGTTGAGAAAATGATACCAAAGATAGTTTCGTTTGGCTATAAAAATTACGAGGTAGTCGACAAAAAACAAGTTGCAATTTGCAAAACATGCGGGTCGAAGATTACAGACGGAGCTGCCACAACGTCCAACTTTGTTCGACACTTAAAGTTGCACAAAGAAAGGTAAGTTTTGAATGAATGCTAAGCACCTTATCGGATGTACCATACTGTATCAACGAGACAGTAAATGCACGTCTCCCTTGCTGGTTCATGCTAACAAAAATAGGGATTTTTGAACCCGGATTATATGAGGTACATGAGTGTAGCACACTCAGATGGAAAACCTCGCCCACATCATGTCAACGTCCGTTTTAAAGTACCATTTCTACCTTGCTGCTAGACGGATAAACACAAATGTATATCTCAGTCTCTCCAACACACATGAGACAAAAAACAGGCCATTGTTCTAGTGCAATATGCTGTTGAAATACAAGCATTTTTTGTGAAAATTTAATTTAAAATTTAAAATTTTATTTAATTTGATTAATGTCATTGTATAAAAAGAGGTTTAAATGAATACAAATCTTACAGACATACATGATTTGTATAAATTCTATTTTTGTGGTAAGAGAACTTGGAATCACTCGAAACTAAAATGGTAGGACTTTGGACTCGACTTTCGACTTGTTGGCTTTGACTTTTGACTCGACTCGGGACTTGCCTCATCTTTGACTCGACTTGACTCGGGACTCGAGGGAAAAGACTTGAGACTTACTTGTGACTTGCATAACAATGACTTTGTCCCACCTCTGGTATTTACACACCGTTTAATGCAGGACATGAATGCATTTAACCTGCAATTACAAATGCATGAATAATGTTTTGATATTGGCCTATTAAACATAAAACATTGAATATTGATATTTGAAGAATTTAAATAATAAAAAGATACTTTAATTGTGAAATTAAAACCACCAGTAGGTGGCAGCCAGTCACTGTTAATAAGCAAGTCATTGCGATTGAACCAAATCCTTTAAACGGTTGATTCATTCAGGAAAAAAACACTGTTATTTGCTCAGAGACTCAAAACAGTAGCTGTATTTGGAATAATTTTTTGTTGTTTTCAAAATACCGCATAAACAGTAAATATGGTGTCTAAATCATAAGAATCTTACTTAACTTTTTGTTTATTGAAATCAATAATCACATTTGTAATCATTGTAATTCTTAGAGAAAAAAAACGGCACCCTTTGTTTGAAGTGGTATAAGTATACATTTTCTGCCCTATCTTGAATTTGTGATCCTTTGTGATCATTTGAAGAGTACCATTTCCATTACGTACCAGTCCATACCATTACGGTGTGTGAAATGAACACTGAATCCCCAGCATACAACAGAAACTATCGACATCTGACCAAAGAACAACTTCTCATCACACCTCCGATAGGATATATGCTGATACATGCCCTTTTCCCACCCTATGGAGGTGAAAAAAGAGAAAGAGAGGGGGAGTAAAAGAGAGCTACAACGCAATGCGGATGCTGGCTGTCTGAGCCACCAGCCAGACACACAGGGGGAGATGGGGAGGAGGAGGAGGAAGATGAGGGGTGACTTGGATGGGGATGCAGAAATAGGAGGCACAAACAAATAAGCACAAACACACGCTAGTTTGCAGGCAAAAGCCTTTTGCTTTGTTTCCGCTTTCTTTGAGTGGAAAAAAAGGTGAATGCTGGTCATTTCATATCAGTATTTTTCAGTAAGAAATGAATCTAAAAAATTAATTAGAGAAAATAAATTCAATTTATATCTAATCTATAATTTAATGAACATTAGTTGAAAAAAATGTTATTTAAAAAATTAAAGGCAAGATCTGACAGCCTTTGGTATCAGACAAATTTCATCTAATTGGATGCCAGTGGAGATAAATCAGAACTAAAATGCTCTTAGCATTTCTATGAAGCTGATATATAAACAATGCTTCATACCACTGCTGTGAGGAACATTCATTTGAAAATGTATGAACGCATTGCTTTTCAATCTAAATACGATACAGACTATGAAGAACTGCAGCTTTTGTGCTGTTACATTCCTCAGTCACCACCAAACAAAAAATAACTTTGACTTCACGACATGCATACTGCCTTAAAGCATCTCCTGTTGATGTTTCCAGTTGTATAATGAAATGCTTATGACTTTGGTAGAGCATGCAGTGATACAGTACAGTCAGTTTTGAAAATTATATGTTGTATTATATATAAAATGGGGAACAAGAAACCAGAGAAAGTGCTTCTGTAATGCAAATTTTCCTCATTACAAATTATATATTCAGCAAAATAATTAGTATGCAAGTGAATTTCAGAATGAGGCAACATGAATTCCACAGGTTCGAGTAAAACCAGATGATCATGTTCTCCAAAGAGCATCTTGTGCTGCAATGGAAGATGAACATCTGACCTTTTGTACAAAAGAGTTCACCTCACAGATTTCCATATCTGAAATAATGCAGATTCTTCAATATTTCTGATTCATTTTACATCATGTTTCTTTGTGTTAAATATTATTTCACAGATTTTAAAGCGTGAATCCCACATGTTCAATCTTGGACCTCACTGTATCTAATTTAATACCTCAGATTATCTTAAAAAAGAAAAAAAAAATCATCTCTTACATATACACTACATAACCATAGTAATTTGAATCATTGCTCAAAGTTGTCCACATGAGCTCGTCTCATGCTGCTTTAGGAGTCATAGTGGGTTCTGATAGCCGTAAGCGTGCAGCCGCAGGGAAAGCTAGAAGGTTGTACAGTTATCTCCAGGCTGTTTATTATGCGAAACCATACAACCAACTACCTCACACCGCAACGCACATGCAGGGCCACATACTTCTCCATGAAAAGCCCATTAGAGATATTGCTGAGGACCTTATTACTCCGTTGCCAGATAAACAGATGCATTGTTTTTTTCCCCTACTTTTTTCGCTGCCATTCCTTGAATTTTGATGTTTCAAAGGCATTTTCTATTCATGACAAAGTTAAAAGTTCTCCTAATACAGGTATATGTTCTGTATTCAAAACCACTATAATGGCCTCAAACCTTACCTAAAATACTCTATATAATAATAGTCCTTGGGTACATAACACATGCAAATATACACAAAATCACCATAAACAAACTCTCTTGCATATTTAGCAAACAATACAAGCACAAAACCCTTGTCGAAAGCACTTTGCAATTATAGTTGTGGCATTGTTGCCCTCTGCTGGTGATGTTGTGTACTGAACGGACTCAGCCCTGCCTCCTGCATTGTCTCTGCTCATTAGTGGCTTCACATATATAATACACCAATGAAACACACACACACACACATACGGATCCAGATGTACGCACACAGTCTGACCTCGTTGGTGAAACTCTCTCTGCAACTACTAAAATATTCATGCTGGCCTGATAATGTTTTCTTTTATCACCGTCATCCCCTCACACACTAATGTCCCTCAGACATACTCAATGTTTAAGAAAAAATTGCTTATTGATCTTTACTTAATGACAATGAAATGCTACAAAATCATTTTAATAAATGAGTATGTGAAGAGTGCTGTGTAAATCACTGCAGTGAGCTTGTATTCCATCAGTCTAGACTGATTCTGCAGGCCTGGCAATATAGAGTCTGTCTGCTAACAGAGAAGCTAGTGCTTATTCAGCAGGAAAGCAGTGGTGTATCGCTCCTCTGAGACCTCTCATTTTCACACACAGACACCAAAGGCCTACGAGAGCCATTAGTTCAAGCCGTAACGCTTTGCATGCCGACTACACATTTCACAGATGGCATACATGCAAAGGAATGCAAATGTGTTTATCTGCACTAGCATAAGCCGATCGGTCTACAGCCTGGCTTCTATGTTTGTGTTTTTTCTCTACATTTGTTTTTACTGCAGTGAGAATTTATCCAAGAGGTTTCAGCTTAATGAGTGTATAGGTTCAGCTAATGAGTTTATAACCTTCTGTGTAGTCACAGATATGAATGCTAGCCGAGGAACTGGGATTAGTGCAGTTATTTTGTGCCAAGAAGCAAATATATTAAGATATAATTGTGTATGTTTTCTTTCTGTCTTTCTGTGCTTTATATAATGTCATTGTGTATTTGTTAGTTGTGTAATGTGTAATTTCTGCACCACTCGAGTCAAACAGAATAGAAAGAATAATTGTTTTCAGATGGGTATCCCTTCTTGAACATTTTCCCTGTCTGCTATTGACTAACAAACAGATAGTCCTGCTTCAAACACATGCTATTGCGTGAGCCAGTGTTGCTGTGTTGAGCTGGTCAAGTTGCCTTGTTTTAACATCAAATATGCTTTGAATGAATGTGAAAGTCAAATTAAACCCCTAAGTGGTATTCAGTTTTATTTTATATGTACTGACCATAGACTGCATAGTACTGGCATACTATTATAGTTTTTGTTCATATTTTGAATTAGATTAAATTTTCTGTTTTCATTATAATATTAGTTTGAGTAATTTGGTTTTGTGTCATTGTCATTTTTGTTTATATGTCTATGTTTTCATCAGGTTTAGTTTAGTTATTTTAGTGCTTAAACTAATCAAAAATGAGACATTTTGCCTTGGCAACTACCGATAAAATAAGGTGTGTTTTTCTTTGTGTGTATGTTTTGTAATGTTTATTTTATTATCTAAGTAATGAAAATTATTTTGTTTTAGGTAATGATAATTAATAAATAACTCCTTGTGGGAGTGTTTTTCTAAGCGAAATTGTCTGGTTGAGAAATGTAAGTGGAACATATTTATAGCTAATGTGGTTAATGAGCGATTATCTGTGTGTTATACATTGATGTGAAAGAAAAAATATGTAATTTCTGCACCACCTGCATCACCAAATGGAATAGAAAGAATACCTGATTGTAATGGGTATCCCTGAACACTCTCCTGTCTGCCATTGGCTAATAAACAGATCAGACTCACACCATGCTCTGCATATTAATGAAGGGTATGAGAAAGCAGTTTAAAGGGACAGTTCTGTCAAAAATTACTTAACCTGGTTACCAACATTCTTAAAAAATATATTTTGGTGTTCTGCAGAGAGCTCACAAGCTCCACTTAAACAACACCCCAAAATAATGCACAAACCCTTGCTTGTACCATTCTGTATTTTTGCACAGAATGAAAAAAGACAAGAGACACGTCAAAAACCTGTGACAATCCTGTGGCACGTTACCATGGCAATACCAGGGCCTCCTTTAGCATGTTGCCAGGTAGATTATTTGGCCCCATATCCTTTTTGTCTCTACACTCTTGCCCCTTTTTAATTCTCACACCACTATGAGTGTTGTCAGGTTCCCTCCCTAATTCTGCCCACATCCCAATGTCCCTTTTTTCCGCCCTACTACTTAGTCGACCTTTGGACCACCTACGGTTCTCATTCTAACACTCTTTCTTCGATTATACAATCCCTTTATTTCCCCTCCCTCTGCTGACCTTCTCACCCCCTTGTTCTCTTTTAAAATCAAATCATGCATAAATGCAGCACTGATTTCAACTCAGCGTCATCCTCACAAGACACAGCTTTTGTAACACCCCCTCTTCCAGTTGGTGTTTTTTTTTAATCTCTCTATACTTTTCTTCCCTTCGGTTCCCCAATGCACTCTCACTCACCCTCTCCAGTTCACACTTTCCATGTAAACGCCAATACTGGACACAGCAAAACCGAACACCTGAATCTGAGTGTTAATGTGAAACTGTGTGACTGAAATGCCTATGTGTGAACACATGATGCACTTGTGTGCACCCTTGAACTTAAAGTTAAATGATCATCCTTGATGTGCATAGGGATGTTAAAGGACTAGTCAACTTCCAGAATAAAAAATTCATGTCTTTCTTTAGTCGAAAAGAAATTAAGGTTGTTGAGGAAAACATTCCAGGATGTTTCTCCATTCTGTAGACTTCAATGGTGGCCTTCGGGCTGAAGGTCCAAATCGAAGTTTTATTTTAGGTTCAGAGGGCTTTAAACAATAACAGATGAGGAATAAGGGTCTTATCTAGAGAAATAATTGGTCATTATCTAAAAACAAATCATATATATATATTTTTTAACCACAAATGCTCATTTTGCACTAGCTCCACCTCACGCATTATGTAATCACATTGGAAAAGTCACGCGTGACAGACAGAAGTACCGACCCAGTGTTTACAAAGTGAAAGTGCAAAGAAAGTAAAGTGTCATTTACAAAAAAAGTTGAGTTTTTCACCCTACTCTTGTCAGGAACACAACTGGACACAGATGCAGGTTACAGTGCGAGACCAATTTATTCAAAAAGTCAAAAGAAAAGCTCCCTCCAACGAACAAAAACAGGCCGGGAAATGAGAAAAAGGTCCAACAAAAATAAGAGACTTCAATGTCCTTGCAAAAATGCCCGGCAGGGGGCGCCCAACGGCGCGGCCACGTAGAGAGCGGTGAGGGGAGGAAGCCACGAGAGAGCCAGTGACGGAGCAAACAAAACTCTTCAGAAGTATGCCGGTGCCCGGTCTAGGAAATGAGGGAGGGGAAAAATAGAAAAACAAAACAAAACCAGTAGCAGCAAACAATGGCACGACAGAACAAGGCTTGACAGGATCAGACAGAAAGACTACACCGGGACTATTGACGAACAACGATCTGGCACCGATAGGCGCGACAGACGAGAATAAATAGAGCAAGAGATGAACAGACATTGAATTCAGGTGAGCGGAGTCAAACAATTAGAAGCGGAAACAGTAGTGATGAGGGGGAGGGAGGAACGCCACAGATAGGTGCAAGACGAACGATCAAAACCAAAACAAAACACCATGTGCACACGAGCTGCAGACCTATACAGAAACACACGCACACACCGAAGAACAGGGTGATCAGACAGCGGACATGACAGTACCCCCTCCGACGGACGCCACCAGGCGCTGCAGGAAGGGGCTCACCTCGTCGCCGGTAGAAGTCCTCGACCAGTGTCCGATCCAAGATGTCCCGGGCCGGAACCCAGCTCCTCTCCTCTGGGCCATAGCCCTCCCAGTCCACAGGATATTGAAAGCCCCGACCCCTACGTCGGACATCTAGCAACTTCTGCACCGTATAGACCGGGGAGCCATCCACTAGACGGGGGGGAGGGGGGTTGGGGCAGAAGGAACAAGAGGGGAATGGAACACAGGTTTAACCCTGGAAACATGGAAAACAGGGTGCACCCGACCAAGCGTGGTAGGGAGCTTGAGCTGTACCGCCGCCGGACTCAGGACCTTGGTGATCCGGTATGGGCCAATGAACCTGGGTGCCAACTTGCGTGAGGCTACCCTGAGAGGCAGGTCCTTGGTGGAGAGCCATACCCGTTGACCACACACATAGCGGGGAGCAGGAGTCCGGTGACGGTCGGCCGCTGCTTTAGTCCGCCTACTAGCCTGGGCCAAGGCCGCCTTAGCCCTCTTCCAGGTGCGTCGACACCGTCGGACGAAGGCCAAAGCAGACGGGACCGCAGCTTCGGGTTCCTGTGTGGGAAACAAGGGAGGTTGATAACCGACAGAACACTGGAATGGGGACATACCTGTGGCAGAAGCCGGAAGGGAGTTATGGGCGTATTCTACCCAGGATAGCTGTTGACACCAGGAGCTGGGATTTTGGGATGCCAGGCAGCGAAGAGTACGTTCCAAATCCTGGTTTGCCCGCTCGGACGGCCCGTTGGTCTGGGGATGGAATCCTGAAGACAGACTCGTAGAGGCCCCGATCTGCCGACAGAACTCCCTCCAAAACCGAGAGACAAACTGGGGACCCCTATCAGAGACCACGTTGACCGGAAGACCATGAATCCGGAACACGTGATCAACCATCACCTGAGCAGTCTCTTTGGCTGAGGGGAGCTTGGGAAGGGGAATGAAACGGGCCGCCTTAGAGAAACGGTCCACCACCGTAAGAATGACGGTGTTACCCTTAGATTCCGGAAGGCCAGTGACAAAATCAAGGGCCAAATGTGACCAGGGGCGAGAAGGGATGGGCAACGGGTGGAGCAGACCAACAGGAGGCGCATTGGAAGTCTTGTTCTGAGCGCACACCGAGCAGGCAGCCACGAACTGCCTGACATCCTTGGCCATGGATGGCCACCAGAATCGCTGGCGGATGGCAGCCAGCGACCTCCGGACTCCTGGATGACAAACCAGCCTGGACGAGTGACCCCACTGGATGACTTCAGAACGCAACTTGGTGGGAACAAACAGATTACCCGCTGGACCCCCCTTCGGCACAGGCCCCTTAATTAGGGCCTCCTCTACTCGTCTCTCGATGTCCCAAGAGAGGGATGCCACCACCACCCCCTTGGGCAAGATGGTGTCTGCTGACTCCTCCCTCCCAGGAGCCTCGAAGAGACGAGAAAGAGCATCGGGCTTAACATTTTTGGACCCGGGCCTGTAAGACAGCGTGAAATTGAACCGGTCGAAGAAGAGGGCCCAGCGAGCCTGTCGGGAGCTCAGCCTCCTGGCCGAACGGATATACTCGAGGTTTTTGTGATCCGTCCAGACCAGGAAGGGCCGAGCTGCGCCCTCCAACCAGTGACGCCACTCCCCCAAAGCCAGCCTGACCGCCAACAACTCCCGATTACCTATGTCGTAATTCCGTTCTGGGGGACTCAGGCGGTGGGAGAGGAAGGCACAGGGATGCACCTTTCCGTCCTCGTGCGACCGCTGAGATAGGACCGTGCCCACTCCGACATCGGAGGCATCCACCTCAACAATGAATTGACGTTCAGGGTCTGGAATAGACAAGACAGGAGCAGAGATAAAAACGGGACTTTAATTTATCAAAGGCCTCTTGTGCCCCAGTATTCCACTTGAACGGTACCTTGGGAGAGGTGAGTGCCGTTAAAGGTGCAGCAATCCGACCAAAGTTCCGGATGAACCGCCGATAGAAGTTGGCAAACCCCAGGAACCGCTGCAGAGCTTTACGAGAGTCAGGAGCTGGCCACTCGGCCACGGCCCTTACCTTACAGGGGTCCGCTTTGATCTCCCCCGCGGAAACAACAAACCCCAGGAACGGAACCGACTGGGCATGGAAGACGCACTTCTCCGCCTTAACATAGAGCTGGTTCTCCAGCAGCCGTTGTAACACCTGGCGAACATGCTGAGTGTGTACCTGCAGAGATGGGGAAAATATCAAGATATCATCAAGATACACGAAGACAAAGCGATTCACCATGTCTCTCAACACATCGTTAACCGGGGCCTGGAAGACAGCTGGGGCATTGGTCAGACCAAATGGTAGGACCCGGTACTCAAAGTGTCCCGTGGGTGTGTTGAAAGCTGTCTTCCACTCATCCCCCTCACGTATGCGGATTAGGTGATAGGCATTCCGAAGGTCTAGCTTGGTGAAGACCTTGGCTCCCTGCAATAGCTCAAAGGCAGACGACATAAGAGGCAAGGGGTACCTGTTTTTAATAGTGATGTCATTCAGGCCTCGATAATCTATACAAGAACGCAAGGAGCCGTCCTTCTTCTTGACAAAGAAGAACCCAGCACCTGCAGGAGATGAAGAGGGTCGGATGAGACCGGCTTTGAGGGATTCATTAATATATTTGTCCATGGCCTCTCTTTCAGGACCTGAAAGGGAAAACAAGTGACCCTTGGGCGGAGAAGTGCCTGGGAGGAGCTCAATGGCACAATCATATGGGCGATGTGGAGGTAAGGAGGTGGCCCGGGACTTACTAAACACCTGGCACAGGTCGTGGTACTCCACCGGGACCCTCCCTAATTCTGCCCACATCCCAATGTCCCTTTTTTCCGCCCTACTACTTAGTCGACCTTTGGACCACCTACGGTTCTCATTCTAACACTCTTTCTTCGATTATACAATCCCTTTATTTCCCCTCCCTCTGCTGACCTTCTCACCCCCTTGTTCTCTTTTAAAATCAAATCATGCATAAATGCAGCACTGATTTCAACTCAGCGTCATCCTCACAAGACACAGCTTTTGTAACACCCCCTCTTCCAGTTGGTGTTTTTTTTTAATCTCTCTATACTTTTCTTCCCTTCGGTTCCCCAATGCACTCTCACTCACCCTCTCCAGTTCACACTTTCCATGTAAACGCCAATACTGGACACAGCAAAACCGAACACCTGAATCTGAGTGTTAATGTGAAACTGTGTGACTGAAATGCCTATGTGTGAACACATGATGCACTTGTGTGCACCCTTGAACTTAAAGTTAAATGATCATCCTTGATGTGCATAGGGATGTTAAAGGACTAGTCAACTTCCAGAATAAAAAATTCATGTCTTTCTTTAGTCGAAAAGAAATTAAGGTTGTTGAGGAAAACATTCCAGGATGTTTCTCCATTCTGTAGACTTCAATGGTGGCCTTCGAGCTGAAGGTCCAAATCGAAGTTTTATTTTAGGTTCAGAGGGCTTTAAACAATAACAGATGAGGAATAAGGGTCTTATCTAGAGAAATAATTGGTCATTATCTAAAAACAAATCATATATATATATTTTTTAACCACAAATGCTCATTTTGCACTAGCTCCACCTCACGCATTATGTAATCACATTGGAAAAGTCACGCGTGACAGACAGAAGTACCGACCCAGTGTTTACAAAGTGAAAGTGCAAAGAAAGTAAAGTGTCATTTACAAAAAAAGTTGAGTTTTTCACCCTACTCTTGTCAGGAACACAACTGGACACAGATGCAGGTTACAGTGCGAGACCAATTTATTCAAAAAGTCAAAAGAAAAGCTCCCTCCAACGAACAAAAACAGGCCGGGAAATGAGAAAAAGGTCCAACAAAAATAAGAGACTTCAATGTCCTTGCAAAAATGCCCGGCAGGGGGCGCCCAACGGCGCGGCCACGTAGAGAGCGGTGAGGGGAGGAAGCCACGAGAGAGCCAGTGACGGAGCAAACAAAACTCTTCAGAAGTATGCCGGTGCCCGGTCTAGGAAATGAGGGAGGGGAAAAATAGAAAAACAAAACAAAACCAGTAGCAGCAAACAATGGCACGACAGAACAAGGCTTGACAGGATCAGACAGAAAGACTACACCGGGACTATTGACGAACAACGATCTGGCACCGATAGGCGCGACAGACGAGAATAAATAGAGCAAGAGATGAACAGACATTGAATTCAGGTGAGCGGAGTCAAACAATTAGAAGCGGAAACAGTAGTGATGAGGGGGAGGGAGGAACGCCACAGATAGGTGCAAGACGAACGATCAAAACCAAAACAAAACACCATGTGCACACGAGCTGCAGACCTATACAGAAACACACGCACACACCGAAGAACAGGGTGATCAGACAGCGGACATGACAGTACCCCCTCCGACGGACGCCACCAGGCGCTGCAGGAAGGGGCTCACCTCGTCGCCGGTAGAAGTCCTCGACCAGTGTCCGATCCAAGATGTCCCGGGCCGGAACCCAGCTCCTCTCCTCTGGGCCATAGCCCTCCCAGTCCACAGGATATTGAAAGCCCCGACCCCTACGTCGGACATCTAGCAACTTCCGCACCGTATAGACCGGGGAGCCATCCACTAGACGGGGGGGAGGGGGGTTGGGGCAGAAGGAACAAGAGGGGAATGGAACACAGGTTTAACCCTGGAAACATGGAAAACAGGGTGCACCCGACCAAGCGTGGTAGGGAGCTTGAGCTGTACCGCCGCCGGACTCAGGACCTTGGTGATCCGGTATGGGCCAATGAACCTGGGTGCCAACTTGCGTGAGGCTACCCTGAGAGGCAGGTCCTTGGTGGAGAGCCATACCCGTTGACCACACACATAGCGGGGAGCAGGAGTCCGGTGACGGTCGGCCGCTGCTTTAGTCCGCCTACTAGCCTGGGCCAAGGCCGCCTTAGCCCTCTTCCAGGTGCGTCGACACCGTCGGACGAAGGCCAAAGCAGACGGGACCGCAGCTTCGGGTTCCTGTGTGGGAAACAAGGGAGGTTGATAACCGACAGAACACTGGAATGGGGACATACCTGTGGCAGAAGCCGGAAGGGAGTTATGGGCGTATTCTACCCAGGATAGCTGTTGACACCAGGAGCTGGGATTTTGGGATGCCAGGCAGCGAAGAGTACGTTCCAAATCCTGGTTTGCCCGCTCGGACGGCCCGTTGGTCTGGGGATGGAATCCTGAAGACAGACTCGTAGAGGCCCCGATCTGCCGACAGAACTCCCTCCAAAACCGAGAGACAAACTGGGGACCCCTATCAGAGACCACGTTGACCGGAAGACCATGAATCCGGAACACGTGATCAACCATCACCTGAGCAGTCTCTTTGGCTGAGGGGAGCTTGGGAAGGGGAATGAAACGGGCCGCCTTAGAGAAACGGTCCACCACCGTAAGAATGACGGTGTTACCCTTAGATTCCGGAAGGCCAGTGACAAAATCAAGGGCCAAATGTGACCAGGGGCGAGAAGGGATGGGCAACGGGTGGAGCAGACCAACAGGAGGCGCATTGGAAGTCTTGTTCTGAGCGCACACCGAGCAGGCAGCCACGAACTGCCTGACATCCTTGGCCATGGATGGCCACCAGAATCGCTGGCGGATGGCAGCCAGCGACCTCCGGACTCCTGGATGACAAACCAGCCTGGACGAGTGACCCCACTGGATGACTTCAGAACGCAACTTGGTGGGAACAAACAGATTACCCGCTGGACCCCCCTTCGGCACAGGCCCCTTAATTAGGGCCTCCTCTACTCGTCTCTCGATGTCCCAAGAGAGGGATGCCACCACCACCCCCTTGGGCAAGATGGTGTCTGCTGACTCCTCCCTCCTAGGAGCCTCGAAGAGACGAGAAAGAGCATCGGGCTTAACATTTTTGGACCCGGGCCTGTAAGACAGCGTGAAATTGAACCGGCCGAAGAAGAGGGCCCAGCGAGCCTGTCGGGAGCTCAGCCTCCTGGCCGAACGGATATACTCGAGGTTTTTGTGATCCGTCCAGACCAGGAAGGGCCGAGCTGCGCCCTCCAACCAGTGACGCCACTCCCCCAAAGCCAGCCTGACCGCCAACAACTCCCGATTACCTATGTCGTAATTCCGTTCTGGGGGACTCAGGCGGTGGGAGAGGAAGGCACAGGGATGCACCTTTCCGTCCTCGTGCGACCGCTGAGATAGGACCGCGCCCACTCCGACATCGGAGGCATCCACCTCAACAATGAATTGACGTTCAGGGTCTGGAATAGACAAGACAGGAGCAGAGATAAAAACGGGACTTTAATTTATCAAAGGCCTCTTGTGCCCCAGTATTCCACTTGAACGGTACCTTGGGAGAGGTGAGTGCCGTTAAAGGTGCAGCAATCCGACCAAAGTTCCGGATGAACCGCCGATAGAAGTTGGCAAACCCCAGGAACCGCTGCAGAGCTTTACGAGAGTCAGGAGCTGGCCACTCGGCCACGGCCCTTACCTTACAGGGGTCCGCTTTGATCTCCCCCGCGGAAACAACAAACCCCAGGAACGGAACCGACTGGGCATGGAAGACGCACTTCTCCGCCTTAACATAGAGCTGGTTCTCCAGCAGCCGTTGTAACACCTGGCGAACATGCTGAGTGTGTACCTGCAGAGATGGGGAAAATATCAAGATATCATCAAGATACACGAAGACAAAGCGATTCACCATGTCTCTCAACACATCGTTAACCGGGGCCTGGAAGACAGCTGGGGCATTGGTCAGACCAAATGGTAGGACCCGGTACTCAAAGTGTCCCGTGGGTGTGTTGAAAGCTGTCTTCCACTCATCCCCCTCACGTATGCGGATTAGGTGATAGGCATTCCGAAGGTCTAGCTTGGTGAAGACCTTGGCTCCCTGCAATAGCTCAAAGGCAGACGACATAAGAGGCAAGGGGTACCTGTTTTTAATAGTGATGTCATTCAGGCCTCGATAATCTATACAAGAACGCAAGGAGCCGTCCTTCTTCTTGACAAAGAAGAACCCAGCACCTGCAGGAGATGAAGAGGGTCGGATGAGACCGGCTTTGAGGGATTCATTAATATATTTGTCCATGGCCTCTCTTTCAGGACCTGAAAGGGAAAACAAGTGACCCTTGGGCAGAGAAGTGCCTGGGAGGAGCTCAATGGCACAATCATAAGGGCGATGTGGAGGTAAGGAGGTGGCCCGGGACTTACTAAACACCTGGCACAGGTCGTGGTACTCCACCGGGACCCCCTTCAAATCAGCAGCCTCCACCTGCAAGACAGGACACACAGACACAGGGAAAGAGGCAGCACCCAAACAAGACGCAAGACAAAACTTACTCCAAGACAAGACAGAGTTGCTGGACCAATCCACGTGAGGGCCATGTTGCACCAACCACGGGTGCCCCAGAACTATGGGAGCACTCGGGGATTCAAGAAGGTACAGCGTGGTCACCTCACGGTGATTGCCCGAGACTATAAGATTGACAGGAGGAGTAGCACAGGAGACAGTGGTGATCAAAGTGCCATTCAATGAACAGGCAGGAATAGGTTCGGAAAGAGGAATTGCAGGAATTCCCCAGCGGGTGGCTAGAGAGAGGTCCATAAAGTTGCCCTCAGCTCCCGAGTCAACCAGTGCAGTACAGGAGTTAAGGACATCACCAAACTGAATGGAGACAGGAAGGAGAGTGCGAGAGGAGGGGGGTGCAATAAAGGGGTAGCGCTCACCAGGATCCCCCTCTTTACTGGTGAGCCTTGACTTTTAGCGGACAGCCTGCTGCGAAGTGACCTGATTTGCCGCAATACAGACATATCCCTAGGGCGAGGCGTTGCTGCTTCTGTTGAGGAGTGAGCCGAAGGCGCCCCACCTGCATGGGCTCAGGCTCAGTGGTTTCTGTGGGGGAAACAGATGACGACTCCTCAGTCCTTCAGGGTGCACGAACTGCCAGGCATTGACGACGGCGGCGAAGGCGACCCTCGATCCGCAACGCCATGTTAACAAGATCGTCAAAATCACGTGGCAGGTTCTGAGTGGCCAGCTCATCCTGGATGTCATCCTCTAGCCCAGCACGAAACATAGCTCGACAGGCCTCCTCATTCCAATCGCAGGTAGCTGCCAGTGTCTTGAAATGAATTGCATAGTCTGTTACGGAGCGACCCGCCTGACGGAGCCGTGCTAGCTGGTCAGCCGCTTCCTGACCTCTGGCAGAGCGGTCGAATAGCCTCTCCATCTCCTGGCGGAAATCTTTAAAAGAAGCACAACACGGAGCTTTAGTCTCCCAGACCGAGGTTCCCCAGTCTCTAGCCTTGCCGGTTAGAAGAGTCAATACAAAAGCCACTTTGGACATCTCAAGTGCGTATATGCGTGGCTGCAAGGCAAACACCACAGAACACTGGGACAAGAAGGCCCGGCAGGAATTGGGGTCCCCATCATAGGGTGGTGGGTTATTGCATCGGGGCTCAGGCTCATGGCGAGGAAGATGGTGAACGGCACCACCCTGAGCAGCCTCTCGTTGCAGTTCTTGGATGCGGTTGGTCAGCTCAGCCACTTGGTTGGCTAGAAACTCCACCTCCCTTGTGGTGTTCGTCAGTCTGGCTTCGTGCTGGTCCAAAAGAACACCCTGCTGGGTGACTGCGGTTCTGACAGGATCTGCACCTGCTGTGTCCATCTTGGCCAGATCGTTCTGTCAGGAACACAACTGGACACAGATGCAGGTTACAGTGCGAGACCAATTTATTCAAAAAGTCAAAAGAAAAGCTCCCTCCAACGAACAAAAACAGGCCGGGAAATGAGGAAAAAGGTCCAACAAAAATAAGAGACTTCAATGTCCTTGCAAAAATGCCCGGCAGGGGGCGCCCAACGGCGCGGCTGCGTAGAGAGCAGTGAGGGGAGGAAGCCACGAGAGAGCCAGTGACGGAGCAAACAAAACTCTTCAGAAGTATGCCGGTGCCCGGTCTAGGAAATGAGGGAGGGGAAAAATAGAAAAACAAAACAAAACCAGTAGCAGCAAACAATGGCATGACAGAACAAGGCTTGACAGGATCAGACAGAAAGACTACACCGGGACTATTGACGAACAACGATCTGGCACCGATAGGCGCGACAGACGAGAATAAATAGAGCAAGAGATGAACAGACATTGAATTCAGGTGAGCGGAGTCAAACAATTAGAAGCGGAAACAGTAGTGATGAGGGGGAGGGAGGAACGCCACAGATAGGTGCAAGACGAACGATCAAAACCAAAACAAAACACCATGTGCACACGAGCTGCAGACCTATACAGAAACACACGCACACACCGAAGAACAGGGTGATCAGACAGCGGACATGACAACTCTACCTTTTTTAACCGAAACACCCAGAAGTAACAACACATGACCTTCCCACTGTGATTACACAATGCGTTAAGTCGCATATGCACATCGCAGAGCTAGTGCAAAATGAACCTTTGTTTACAAAGTCTAGAAATTGTAATTACTTTTAGAAAATTAGCAATAATTTGGCTAGATAAGACACTTATTCCACAGCTGGGATTGTGTAGAGCCCTTTGAAGCTGTTGGCTCTCACTGAAGTCCACAATTTGGAGAAAAATCCTGGAATGTTTTCCTTATAAACACTTTCCTTAAAGACATGAACATCTTGGATGACACAAGGGTAAATTATCAGGAAATTTTGATTCTGGAATTAAATATTGATGTCTGTGATTTTAAATGGCTGGTATTGGGACCTTTTGTCCACCATACAGCACACCATACTAAATCAACATAGTCTTACATAAAGAAAAAAATATATATGTCTTCGGCACTAGCAGCAGATCCCTAAACACATACAAAAATAAAAAGTAAATAGAAAAATAAATAGCAAAAATGAATCACAAAAATCATATCAGCTTTCCACATATTTTATCTTGGGCAAATTTCAGCAGTAATCCCTTTCTGCCTCTTTGCAAAACCTTTGCTACATTTCAAAGTGGCAAATAAAGTGGTTAAATGTGTTGCTATGGGAACACTTTCCCTGGCAACCCTGGGCAGCCCGGCAACGTGCCAAGCGGTTGCTAGGGCAGAGTTGTCAATCACGTCAGAGGGGTTAGCGTGTATGCCAGGCATGTTGGTGGGACTGAGCTCTGCTGCTGAGAAAAGAGAAATACACACGCACAGCTCTGATCAGCTGCAAAATATGAAGGTCAGCTGGCATTGTAAGGATATTCAGGAACAATCAGAAATATTCAGAGAGCAATTTGACATCCAGCTTCGGCCGTTAATGTAAGAAAAGAGTGGGAAACAAAACAGGAATGTAAGGTTGTTAAACAAATATTTCTATGATAAAAGCTGACTCATAAGGAAACATACAAACTATGGCAGAAATGGGAAGGATATTAGAAACATATGCAGAAGAGCATACAACATTCTTGGAGGAACTCATACTGAGCAATAGCAAAACTATTTGGTGGCACAAAAAAACAAAACAAAACGGGTTCTAAGAGTTTCAAGCTTCGACTCATAGGTGGTATTCAGCTCTGGTGTGTGAGCATTGTAAGTAGAGAAGACAAAGGGTGGAGAATGATGGTGGGAAAGAAGAGTATGGTTACCTGATCACTGACCAGCTGTTCTCCTTTGAGCTTTATGTAGTATGAGTGAACACCTGTAGTCCCTGAGGAGCACCAGAGCAGATCTCATCACAGCTTCTAAAAAGACAAAGGACTGGTGCTTTCAAAAATATTACAAATACACTAATGAATGGCTTTGTGCATACAGTGGCAACAGAAACTTCTGACACATCTTGACACAAGAGAAACTAAAAATTTCATAAATGTTGCATTATATAACAAAACAAGTGGCATCAGTTCATTTTTAATCATTTATTTCTCGGAAAAACACTACCGTTAATTATAAAAAAAATTTAAGGGGTCATATGATGCTTTTTAAAAGATAATTATTTTGTGTATGCGGTGTAACAGAATATGTTGACATGCTTTAATGTACAAAAAACACATTATTGTAGGTCCTCTATGCCCCGCCTCTCTCAAACGCATCCTTTTCTACAAAGTTCTTCGAACATTTGGGCGGCATTACGCCAATATTTCCACATCGTGACGTAGACAAGTGGGGGCGTGTTTGAATGAGCCGTTTTAGGGGTGTGTGGCAGGGTCTTAACTTTGATAAAGAATATCTCTTAGGATTTGAGACTTTAGTCTTTGCAACTTTACAGATCTTTATGCACCAAGAGCTTGTAACACTCCAAAGGGAAAGAAAAAATTGAGATCGCATCATATGACCCCTTTAAATAAAATCCGCAAAAATTGAACTTCGTGAATCGAAACCATACAAACCATGATGTCAAAACCGAGGTACACACCCAATCGTCATGTTTGTGTACAGTTACACTGCTATTTAATGAATCAAAGAAGCATTAAATTAATCAAAAGTGACAGTAAAGACATTTATATTGTCAGAAAAGATTTCGATTTCCAATAATTTCTGTTCTTTTGAACAATGGCTGCTGAAAATTCAGCTTGGCCATTACAGTCCTGCTTGATTTGATATTTTGTTGTATAATTCAAGGGCATTCATACATTTTTAAGAGCAGTCTAGAGAGTTTTTGGACAACAGTGTATTTTAATGATTGAACTAATAATTCTTAAATAATAAAATTAGCTTGATGAAGTTATTTCTGCCTTATGCTTGCAAGCATGTGCTCTCATTTTTCATTTTTATCCAGACACCCAGGGTTGTCCCATGATGCATCATCTTACCCAGATTATTGTGACATCATGTCAAGAATCCATATAACTGTTTAAATATAAACAAACTCCGGCCCCAGATCTCTGGTTTGTAATTCATATTTTATGTCTGTTTTGACAGGCTACTGTGTTCATCTGCATGAGAAAAAAAAATCCACCCTTGTGCCTGGCAGTAATCTTATCTGCATACACCATATTAAACGGGTCACATACAGGTCAGTGCTCATGACGGAAATAAAACAGAAATGAAAGGAGCCTTCAGAAATCAAAATAAGTTCATTTCCATCACCAATTATCTGCATTTATGCGGCTATCAGGGAGAGAAAACCAAAGAAATTCTCTGTTCCAGGCCAATTTCATAGTCTGAAGCATAACATATCTAACACTATTAAACAGAGCAACATAAATTCCCATGAGCTGTTATTCTGTTCCACATACTTTGTGTCCTAGGGTGAGAACAGAACCCACACTAATCTGATCAGTCCTGACGAGGACTCACAGCGAGTCACAACAATCCTCGGAGGAGAGGAGGATGCATGCTGCAGTTCTGGCTAGAGAGGATTAATTTCAAAGGCTTGGCAGGCGTTAGTTCACTTGAGTCAAGTGTAAATAGGACTTATATTATGCTTGATAGTCCTTTTAATATCCATGATTGCCAAAGTGGTCCTTCTATATACATATTTATATGATTACGTTAATAGGTTCAGTGAGATCTTTAGAGATCAGACGGCAGATCGCAGTAGCACCGTAACAGGATAAGATGGTCTGAAATCACTTTTGATGACTTTTGATGGGTGAAATATTACTCTGCTTTTATTTCTATTATTAAACCTTTACCAAAACTAAAATCTAAAAAAATATATATAACTGCCCTATAAATGCCCCCTAAAACCTGAAATAATACCTATCCATCAATTATTTACTTATCTGCCACAATAATTCAATGTTTTTGAATTATCCTCATTTGGAGGCTTTGCTCAACAAGTACTGATATGCAAAATCAATACAATGATTTTAAAGGATCATGTGACACTAAAGACTGCAGTAATGATGCTGAAAATTCAGCTTTGACATCAGATGAATAAAATACATTAAGATAGACAATTTTTAAATGGTAGTGCATATTTTTTAATGATTTATTAAATTCATATTTTTTTATGAAGTTGCATTTTAATCAGTTTACAACATTTAAAGCTATAAAGTGCCTTAATGGTCTCCAAAAGCCAATTTGTCAGCAATCTTTCTGACCATCAAACTGCCCAATTGTGATCTTTCTACTAAGCATTTGTATGACAATTTTTCCTGTGCTTGTAGCTGCTCTTATCATAAGCATGAGCTCCATCTACACAAGGGACTTCATAGATCCTTTCATTTTTTTTCCAAGGCAGAACTGGACCATGGATACATTCATCTGTGCCTTTTGTTTGTGTGTGCACGTCTGTGCCTCCCCATAACTATGCTGGTACCCCTGCATACAACGGATGTATAGAGGAACCTTTTGTACCTCATTTTTAGAGAGGAAATGTTGCTCCATCTTCCCCCCTGGTTGGCCCCTCATGGGTAATGCCTGATTGACCAAAGCACCTCTTAAAGGGGTCAAAGGGCAGACAAAACAGTCTGGTGTCATGGCAACCTGACTCTCAGCAACCACAATGATAAGGTATGCAGGGAGAGCTTTGAACAGGCTGTCCGTCAAATTATTCTCAAAACCCTCTGTTGGTTTTCAGATAGGGACACAGACAAACAGCGACACACAAACTCTTAAACATGATGATTGACGGGCATGTTTTAAAGATACTAAAACTAAATAAATAGAGTAAATAAATATTTGAAAATGATAAATGTCAAATTATGGTATGTATCTACAGTATATAGACTAAAAGCATATAAGAAAGTATATTCATCACAATACACTGACATTACATTTCTGACAATAATATTTATCTTCTTATTTTATTTCCATAGAGAATCTGTCTAATTATTAGTATAGTTTTCCAGCATCAAACATTGTGCATGTGGCTCCTTTAACTCTCACAACCAACTCCATCATTTAATTACCATTTTTTTCTCCTATACTCAACACTGCATGATATACAGCTTCCCCATTTCATGAATGTTAATGTCTTATGCCTGAATATCTACTTTTATTATGTAATTTATGTTTCTCTGCTGGTGTGCTGCAATATGTAATTTTGTATCACGCTACCAAATAACGTGACCTCATAACACATGACCAACAGTATGTGAGATGTTGTCAATTAATTGGGGGGTGGGGGGTGGGGGGTGCAAAAAAAAAGAAAAAAAGGCTAAAGCTGTTGCAGAGTACATTTCCATTGACTAACACTAAACCTATTTATGCATGTCTATGCCTAGCAAGTGATCCCTCCCTAGATGGATTTGGGCACAGTACGAGGTGAGTTCACAGTTCTTTGTGTTCAGTGGATAAATGGAAGGCAAATGCATTCAGATCAATACTGTGCCATGAGAGGGGCCCAGAGTGTGTGAGAGAGGAGGGGGAATTGGTGGAATTGGACAATGGAGCCACTGATTAATCATTCCTGTGCTCTTATTGACTTTCTGTTAAAGGGGTGAGTCACAACCTAATTTATGTGAATGTGTGTGTGTGTGTGTTTGTTTTGGGTATAAATTGGTCCACAGAAGTTTGCTAAATCTGAAGGAAGCCTTCAGCTGGAAAATTATACATACATAAATTAAATAATTGCATTAAATTATGTTATATAAATATATTTTACATACTTGTTAGAAGTCTAGGGTTTGTAGAATTATTTAATCTCTTATGCTCACCAATGCTGCACCTATTTGATCAAAAATAGAGTAAACTGAAGTTCAAAATACTATAACACATTTTTAAACAACATATATATATATATATATATATATATATATATATAGATTTAATAGATTTAAAGTGGTAAATATATTTTACAATTTAATTTATTATTGATGGCAAAGCTAAATTTTCAGCATCATTACTCCAGTCTTCAGTGTCTCATGATCGCTTTAGAAATTATTCTAATATGCTGCTTTGCTCAATATTATTAATTACTATTTTCAGTGTTGCAAACAGTTGTGCTGCTTAATATTCTTAATATGCTATATATATATATATATATATATTATAGCATTATAAATGTCATTATTGTCACGTAAAACCATTTAATCATGCATCCTTTGTGAACAATTATTTTATTATAGTTATATAATAATTATATAAATATATTTTAAGTAAAACAAAGATGAATGTAATTGTTTTATGAAATATATTTTATTATACTACAATAAAAATGATAGATAATTGCCCCCCCCCCCTAAATTGTATTATTTTTTTTATTTTTTTTGTGATATTTTGGAAGTGCCTGTATGTTTTTTAAGACAGGATAAAGAGTTTGACTGTGTGTTAACAGCACATGATAATGGGCATCCCATGGGGGGTTAAATACAGACACATATCAGCCGAGCAGACACAACACAGGAGGTCATCGGACAAAGCTGGGGGGAAGGGAAGTATCACATTTCCCCGGCTTTGACATCTGACCTTCTGGCTGTGACCTTGTACATCGTCTGAGAGGGCAGACGGGCACAGCCGAGCACAAATCACCTCCTTCTCCAGAAGATAATGCTGTATGATCACTGTATGACTCCTTTATTGTTTAGCCATTTCTCTTGTTCTCTATACCTGTTTCTGCTGATAAATATGTATTGTGTCAACTTTAACTAGTTAGCTTTGCATAACCCTTCAAATCCACAGGCAGAAAATCAGGTCAGGCTCAAATCCACAGCATAGTGTGAAGCCAACAACATAGAGTTCACTGAGTGACTCTTTTTCCAGTATTCAAGCCATTAATGCATACAAACTGAGAGCATTTGAGAAGCTTTCATCATATTAATTAGGAAATACTACTGCTGAAGTGCTATCAACTGTCATTTAAGAGTCAAACATGCTTTTCTCACTGTGACCAAACCATAATAGCAGAACTAACCACATCATACTATACAGTAAAATTTGTACTTGTATCTACTGATCTTATTCTTACTCTACCATGTTTTCCATTAGCCGTTAAACTTCACCTTGAACTTGAACAATTCACAAGTGTTTGCGCTTGATCTGTTTCCTGACCTTTCATTGCTCAAAGCAAACGTCCCGAGAAGGGGAACCATGGTTACGGCAGCTTTCATCTTACAGTCTGGTTCCTCTACACTGCATGAACCCAAAAGCCACAGCTGCTTTTTAACCAGTCATCTTTTCACTTTTTACTGCCATTGGACCAGTAAACAGTACATTCGTTTTCCTCATCCATTCCTCCATAAAAAGGCAAATGCAATCCAAGGCCCCCATGACTGTCCCTAAAAGGCCTGAAGCATCCAAAAAAACATGTTTCTTATGAGGCTGCTGGGTATTCAGTGCTGCTTCGAAGAGTCTGCTGTTTTTATGTTTGGTTCTGAGCTGAGAGCTTCAACAAAGCCTGTACTGATAAATGATAAATTGAAAAATTCTCAAAATGTCGATATGGCAGCCAAAATAATTAGTTTCATTTTTCAAAACTAATGAAAAATGTCAATATATACACTTTTGTTCAAAAGTTTGGGTTTAGCATTTTAGCTAATATAAATTCTATTCTAGCAAGGACACGTTCAAAGAAGCAGTACATTGTTACAAAACATTTGAAATAAATGCTGTTCTTTTGCACTTTCTTTTAAATTAAAGACTGATTTTACAACTGTTTCATTGATGATAATAATAAGAAATGTTTCTTGAGCAACAAATAATTCGAATGGTAGAATGACTTCTGAAGGTGTGCAGCACAGGAACAAACTTCATTAAAATAATTATTTAAAATTATAACTGTTTAATGACTGGAGAAACTATAGCTTTAGCTTAGACATCTAATCCGAGACATCTCCATCTTTTAAAACCAAGAAAGAAACAGCATAAAACCCTTCAGTTTAATGAATCTTAAAATCATTAAGGCATCTTTTAAGATTTTCTTCATGTGTAATGAAGTTCAAAGCCTTGATATCACAACAATAAACGCATAACTAACAATGTAGTTGATAAGTCAAATCTAAATATAACCATTCATTATTAATTCAGATGAGAAAATAAACCTAGTTTCTCATTTGTTTAATTTTTTTTTTCTTTTGAATTGGGAAATGGACTAAAATACCCTTTGAATCTGGTGAGACTATGCCTGTCTTTTCCCTGATTCCCAAAAGGGCTTAAAGACACATATCACAAGCTCTTGGGACAGAGTGTGACACAAATACAGTTTTCTGGGAGCACACACACACACAAGAAGGAGCAGAATAACAACCTGGAGAGTGTAGGATCAGAGGATAAGATAGCAGAGACAGGCAGGAGATAGGGATGCAGACATGAACAAAGTGCACACACAGATGGGAGAGAGAAAGCCAAGACAGAGAAAGCTATCTCCACAAGAAAGACAGGGATACAACACAAATAAAAGAGCACTGAGACACTGGAACAAAGGTACAACTGAAAAGCGGGTCCACCCTGAAGCTGCAGGCCATATGTTCAACTGAATTTGTAAAGTTAAAACCAAATAACGCCCTGCTTTCGGTGGTGAATGAGTACATAATACCCCAATTTGCATATTTGTACGCCTGTGAATATGTGGCATATGTTGCCCTATATTGCATTTTACATAACATGAATGATGGAAATTTTTCATTTCTGGGTGCTAGAGACTGTAAGCTACTTCTGGATGAGCAGATGCAGCATATAGTATACTACCATAAAACATTCGGGTTTTGTAATGTTTTTGAAGCAAGGTGCCATTTGTTTAAACAGAAATACAGTAAATACAGTACTATTGGGAAATATTACAATTGAAAGTTTCCAGCAGCCATTACTCCAGCTTCAGTGTAGGGCTGATTGATTTTTTCCAATTTTATCGATTAACTCGAATTTAATGATTTGCCATGATTTTATTTTTTTAGAAATCGTGTAATCATGATTTTGAATAAAAGTATTACCAAACGTTAGAATTTTTTAGAACAAGACACTTTGACCAGATGCCAATGATAACATTATAAAGAAAAGAACAATCTAACTGTATGTTGGCGCACGTGATTAACTGCCTTATGTTTGACATGCTCATATCGTTCGCCGTCCCCATTCACACAGAATTAGCATTTGAGTTGACAAAGATGCAACGCAAGCAGTGGAACAGGGAAAAACATGCAAGAAGATTGGAGTGAACTTTTTTTAACTTGAGCGCCATGTTTTTAGAATGCCGTTTCATGCACGAGAGTGCAATGGTCAAACACGTCTATGTTTGCATAGAAAAAACTATGGAAAAGCAGCGCAAGTGAATAAAAAACCTGTAACTACTACTGTATGTCAAATATTTTATGTTTGCATCATGGTTACAGGCTGAAAGCTGCTGTTGTTTTTACAGAACATCTAAAGTTAATAATAGTCTACTTGTGTTATACTTTAAGTCATTTTGAATTTGAAGTACCTGAATTTTGAAAAAAAATGAAGCATTTTCCTCTTATTTATTTATGAACATATAACATATATAAGACAAGTTCGTACAATATGTAGTTGTACTTCATGCATCTTTTCTGCAAAGATACTTAACAAGGGATCAGTCAAATGTTTTGAAAAAAATTAGCCAAATTGCCCAGCCCTTCAGTGTCACATGATCATTTAGAAATCGTTCTAATATGCGGATTTGGGCGCAAGAAACCTTTATTACTATTATGAGTACTGAGCTTAACACCTCGGTGCACAGTAAAGATGGATGGATGGATGGATGGATGGATGGAGGGATAGATAGTTTTTAAATCTAATATTTATAATGTATTTTATTTTGCTTTATTTAAATTACAAATATTTAAATAGTTTGATTTATTTTTTAGCTTATACTAAACATATTTACTATGACTTATTGATCATATACTTTTTTTGTTTACAGTAGAGAAACCATTATACCATTTTTTCATGATCCTTTTATGAATAGGAAGTCATTATTTGATATAGTATAAATCTTTTGTAGCATTATGAATGTATTTACTGTCACTTTTGATCAATTTATGCATTCTTGCTGAATAAAACTTTTCAACTTTTTGCTACTCCCTCTCCCTTTTCTTCATAGAAGGAGCCTGAAATGGGCAGCATTTGGTTATAAGAAAGATCTTCGACATAAATCATATGCAAATAAGCACTAGGCAAACAGTGCACGTGGCTACATTTATATAACACAAACACACATATATAGCCTTCCCCCTTTTTCACCCAACCCCCTACATCTCAGTCGTCTTAGCAGGAGAGCGAGGAAACAAAGAAAGAATGAGAGGATGCATAACAATTCCATGTGGGAAAAAGTGAAGGTTGAAACATGAAAATGAGACCTAGCTAAAGCAAAAGCCAGTGAGGGAGTTTGCTGAGGCAAGCAGCAGCGCTGTGACCTACTAATGCAAAACTGAGGAATTCTCATTGCTGACCCGAAACACATTCCTCTAGACTGCAGATATTAACCCACACGCGACCACTGTATGCACACACACACCCACACATGATCATAAGAGCTATACACATGCTAGCAAACCTCAGGTGCGACGATACACAGTCATGACCTAATGTCATCTCACTTGGTCATGCATACTAACACTTCTGTGTCAACTTCACTGTGTAAACGTGTATAGCGCACACATACTGAACACATAATAGCTGGTGGTTCGCCAGTAATTCGTACGTCAGCACTCCAGGTAAACACACAGTTCTACAGTAGTCAGGCAACTGTTAATTAGCCCCATACTGTCAGCACATTTAACTATGCAGGTGCAAAATATCATCCTGAAAAACATCACCTCCACTATAGCTCCACAGGAAATACTGCCTTTCAGTTCAAATAAATACACATTATTCTTAAAGGGATAGCTCATTATTTACTGACCCTCATGTCGTTCCAAACTTGTATGACTTTCTTTCTTCTGTGTAATACAAAAGAGGATATTTTCGAAAAATGTCTTGTGTATTTTTTTGGCCACAAAAGGGAAGTCAGTGTTATTGATTGTTGTTTTGATTCAGACCCCTTTGACTTTCACTGTGTGGCTAAAAACACAATGAGACATTTTTCTAAATATCTTCTTTTGTATTACACAGAAGAAAGGAAGTCATGCAGGTTGGAATGACATCAGTGTTATTTTAATTTATTATTACTATTTAGAATGTTGTCATTTATAATGCAATGTTTTGAAGTTTTCATTTTAATTGTTATGAAAGGTTATGTTCTTTTATGTGTCATATTTCTATATTACTTTATTATTATTTCAGTTGTAGTTTTAGCAATTACAGTATGTCAACTACAGTTTATTTATTTCTGCTATACTTCATTTTGTTATATTTTAGCTTTATTTTAATTACTGAACATTTTTAATAGTTTCATTTTTACGTTTAGTTAAAATAAAGAAAACTGAACAATATGAGGGTGAGAGAGACAATGATGATATTTTTTTAAAGTGAATTATCCATTTAAATTTGGGATTACATTTCACTTAAACAATAACTGAAAAAAATATTCAATTAAGGTTTGCCATTATGAGCAGAATCACAGGAATCAGGTTAATTAAGAACTCAATGAGTGCAGTTACATTGAATAATTTTTCTTTCTTTTTTTACCATGCAAGTCATTTAAAGAAGACAGAAATGTTTCCTTACCAGAATTTCTTTAAAACAGGATCATAAAAATTTTTTTTTGCTCTACTGAATGTAATACATATCCACCTGTTGTTGAGAATGGCAACAGCTCCCTAACAAATATCTTAATTCAACCTAATTTGGATAATGAAGTGGCCTGAGATTTGATGAAAGTAATGTTACCTAAAAATATACAGTAACTAACCACTACAGTTTAGTGCAATTAGACACATTCACGGACATCTCTGAAACCAGAAGAATGAGGATAATTGTTGTTTATATTACATGTAGAAATGCCATCTTTATACAGAGCCCATAGGAATAAAGTTTTTGTTTTTTTTACAATAGCAAATGGCATCGCTCATTAATACATTTTTGTTACTTTGACTGCACAATGTTGAACCAATTTACAATATAAAAAGTAAAAGCCTGAAGTTAATTGAAGTACTGCATAAAAAAACAGTAGCAGTGGAGCTCCACTGCGGGTGTTTTTCTATTGGATGAAAATGAATTTTCCACATTCTATTCCTCGGTGAAAAATTGTAAGAGAGGAGACAGCACTTATGTCAAACCTATTGATTTCCTGAGCACTTGTGAGGGTGGGCTCTAGCAATCTGAGTCACTTGAACATATGGAGAGTCAATGGCCCTTGTACTGGTTTGTGCTGCTGGTAGTATTCAAGACTTGAGGCTCAAGGTGATTTATTTGTGGTACTGAATACTGATTGATGTGGTACTCTACTGTATGAATGCACTTGTGAATCAATGATGAATGTAGTTTCAAAATTCAAGGAAACTGAGGTTTTTACACCATTAGACACTACTGTAATTTCTACAGTTATTTACTGTATATCTCCCAGTATACTTACTGTATTTTTTTAATAGATGTATTCTACTGTATTTGCTGTAACAGCCTCTTTGGCTCCATTCTATTAAGGTTGTTTTATTTTTCCTCATTTTTTACATTTGGCTTGACGATTTGCCCTGCACCAGCTTGGTACTGACTATGTTGGACGTGTTTCATCGCTTGTAATGATTGGCAAATCCATTTGTCCTTCGTGTTAGAAAAAGCATGAGTGCTTTGAGTACTACTGTATGTCAGAAATATACCGGCACATCAGTTTACTGTCCTCATCCACTGTAAATAGTATATATATAATGTCTTTCGTCAAGTTATGCTGCGTTGGTCGATTATAGCACACAAACATCAATGCAAATGGAACATCCATTCTTTTGGGGTTTGATTAACACAGACTACAAAAACACAAGTGAAAAGGGATGGTCAAAAAATGAATTCCTACGTTCTGTTTGACAATATAAACTAAAACCGAACAAAACCATATTTTTCCCCTTTCTGGTGCCTAGCTAACCCCCTTTATGTATATAACTGACAGATATTAGACATTAGGTTCTCAAACTTTTTGACTTAATTTTTAAAGTTGTTTTCTAGTTGTTCATGATTTGCTGGATATGATCAAGTATAAGGATTTTTACAGATATTTTTCCTCATACATTTTAACCGATAAAATATTTTAGAGTTTGCTTTAGTTTGCGTAACTAGAAAAATGTATATTCATTATGCCCATGGTGTTATAAGACTTTAAAAACTTACATTATTCCAGTCCCAGATCTAGAAACCGCACTTTTAAAATGAGTCTTCCTCATATTTTCAGATTTTCCAAGTGCAAGGCAATCCTGGTTCTTCAAAGACAAAAAAATAAAAAAATTCATTAAAAAGATAAATATCTTGAATTTTAGTTGCATTATCTTATTTGAAATGATTTATAGCTATCTTGAGGCCCCTCAGGAAGTTGTGGGCCCTGGACCCCTGGTTGAGAAGCACTGCATTAGACTCTGTTTGCTCTGAACATTTGTTCTACATCTTCACATTTCATGCATGGATTGAGGTTTAGATGGAAGATGTTCAAGCATCTTTCCTATTATTTACTACCTCCATGCTCTTTTAACATTAAACTGAATTGTCTTCTGCAATTGAAAACCTTTAGGCAGTAAAAGGAATGCACTTTTGCAGTTAAATGATGATACACTGTGCAAAGTTCATGAAGAACTCAAAGTGTTTACAAATAAACACCATTTTTAAGAACATAAAAGCAAGAAAGTTACTGGACAGGGAATTAAAAATCATAGTATCAAAACACACAAGCTCTTAACTTTGTCTTCATAGGATTATCCCTAAAGCAAACATCATTTCATTTTTGATCACTAGACTACCGTTATGTTGGCAGGTTAGCAGGAACCATGAGGTTAGAGGCAGTAGAGGATAATCACTGTGGAGACAGTTATGCAGTCAGATGTGAGATATAAAACCCTGAAAGAAACACATATGCAAGCAAAGAGACAGAGGATGGGATAGCATGCTGTTATCAAAATATAAGAGGAGAATAAAAACACAGAAGGAGAATAAACACAGAAAGGGGGAAATTGTTCATAATTGTTCATTAAATATTAAAATCTGTTTTCATTGGTTTGATGAACACAAGCGTTGCAGCGGTGAACCTTTTTGCAAGGGTGCAGACAGAGGAAGACAGACGGTGGGGATGAGGGGTGATGGGAGGAGCGTGGTACGGAGAGAGAAGAGGGGACACCCCAATAAAGGGACTACGCTACATTTCAACGATTCAAGTGAAACAAAAGTGGCACAAACTGAGGAGGCCAGGACTGACTTTACATAAAGATCACACTCTCCGCAAGTGCATCAGTGCAGAAGTAACTTAACTGATGCAAATGGTAAGTACTAAAGCTTTTATGTGATCATCCTGTCTTGTGGGCCCCATTTTAGCCTTTTTGAGTAGTCATGAATATTAGTCTAACCTGTTAACAATAAAGTGTCTAACAAAAATACACAACCAAAGCTAATACGTGTCACACAAGAAAACAAAACGTGATTGCTGCAGGGAGGAAAATGTGATGGAAGAGGAAGGAAAAGTACTTAAAGTCTGCAAACGAATGGTTACTTTTGCAAGTAAAGAAGCAGAAAGCACATTTATACACTAATAAACAACCCAGGAATTATATGAAATATGATATGAAAAAAAAATGATGAAAAATGAAGACAAAAAATGACCCAAACAAGAGCAAAGTGAAAAGTGAAATACCAGCAAGTGTTGGAATAGACCGGCGGCTTCCTTTCCCTCGATTTTGCCCACTTCCAGGTCAGCCATCCCTCGTTTCTCCTCTTACGGGTTCCTCTCCTACTTTACTCTTCTCCCTCTCGTATTTCACATTTCTGCCAGTCCACTCTCTTCAGTCTTGCGCTCTTCTTTTACCCCCTCCTTCTCTCTCTCTCTCTCTCTCTCTCTCTCTCTCTCTCTCTCTCTCTCTCTGCCTTTTCATCATTCCTCCTCACAGACACCTCTTTCTTCCGCTTTCTTTCTTTCTTTACGGATAAGTGTAGAGAAGAAGGGGAGGGGGAGGGAAACCTGCACCGTAAAGAGAGCAAGACTTCTGTGTTACAAGTAAAAAAAGGGCCTCTCAATGAGAAACAGGCTATCCCAGTGTGTGATACACAGCTGAGAGAGAGAGAGCCGCATTGAGCCGGTTTCTCCACCCGTCGGGAGAAACAGAAATACTAGAGGCTCTTTAAAGCTGTGCACTAAAAGACAACCTGATGAGAGACAAAGAAAAAGAGGAAAAGTGGTGTTTAATAGTATGTGCATGTGTAGGAGAGAGTGAAGGATCGGAATACAGGACAGATCGAGAGAGAGAGAGAGAAGGGGGTGGCATCAGACAGAATATCTTAGTGGGAGGGAAAGAGGAGGAGAGTAGCAGTGAAGAGAAAGCAGAGGGGTGGATTTTTCTCTTCCTCTTGGTCAGGAACATGTAATCTTGCACTTGAACTTGAAACTCTGTCCCTGCTCTGCAACCCCATCCTGGCCTCTCCCTGCCAGAGAACCTCCTGCAGGAGAAACACATCGAACTGAGTCTGGGGAACAAGAAAGGGAAAGTGAACACTGATATGCAGAGCAGAGATGCAGGACAGTCGGAGTAATATCCTGACAGATGACCCCTCAAAAAGACATAGAAATATTATGTGAAAATATAACATTTTCAGTAATCAAGGAGAAAATATTTATGATATTTATTTCCTTTTATAGGCTATGTGAAAAATAAACAAGTGTTGGATAAACAAGTGAATACAGAAAAATACACTGGCCGACATTTTTAGAGTGTTTAGACAACTTTATAATTAAAGTAGATTTTACACTAAACGCTGGACTTCATAACACGCCCGCTTATAGGTCAAAATAATTGTCCTTTCTTTTTTCTTCGTCTTCTTTTCTGGGATTCAGTAACATTCAATAGCTTTACGATTACAAAACTTACTTTTAAAAATAAGCCCATCCTTAGAAATATTTAGCTACTGAAGTAAAAAGCGTGAAAACCTGCCTCAGTCTTCATATTTATATATGCTCGTATATTCCTTCCTCGCCTTTGTTTTGTGCAGAAAGGTCTGTTCAAATGTCGCCCTTCAGATCTGAGAAATCCCCGTTCATTCACATTTGGAATAATGGTGGTTCACACGGAACACGGTCTTGAGTTCAAACCTGTTCTTATACAGTCTATGTTCCAACACAGACTGAACAGAGCGTGCAGGTTTTTCGCGTTTTTTTTTGTTTGTTTTGTTTTTTACTTTTACGTTTATTGGGTTTATGACCAAAAAAAAGAGCTGCATCGAAACAGTGAAGTATTGAAACGGAACAGAATGACTATTTAAACAGTACAGACGGACGCAAAAAAGAAAAAAAGCTGTCGACTTCGACTTTGCGACTTCTGTCGTCATCAATTTCATAGTGGTTGGAAATATGGAAATAATAAATAGGATTTCTTTACATAAATTTACCAAGTAGTGAGAACCTTATTAACCCCCAAATTATGAAAAAGGAAATCTCCACTCCTCAGCAACATAACACAAAAGATATTTTTTTCTTTTTTTTTACCCTATTTAAAAACGCATCAAACAACACTTAATTTCAACATACACTCACTCTTAATCCGGTCCCATGCAAAGCATGCTATGAACTAGAAACTAGAACATTTTCTGTATAATGCCAGCGAAAAATATTTATATAGTCCCAACACATTTAAGTGGACTGCAAGCATATAACAAAATAGTGGTGCATTGGTTATTTTTAATATTGTGCTGTTTCTGTCATTTGAACTTTTGCAATCCACTCAACACTGGAACTTACGTGACATTTTTTCTCACAACTACCTGTACCCAGAACATAACAATGTGTAATTATTATAAGCAGTTTCACAAAATATTTTCATTTAAGCACATATAGCTCATTACAGTACTTTTGTAAATACACAATGTTAAGACCAACAAAAGCTTTACATTGTGTTGACGACACTGAGTTCAGAAGTAATCAGAATCACAGTCTCACCTCTTTGATTGCCCTCACCCAGAGTTACAAGGACAGATCCCACCACACAACCAACGAGGCAGATCTTTGAGCACACTGCAAACATAAACAACTATCGATCTTCTTCAGAAATGGTGAGAGCTGAGATGGGATGAAAGATGGAGAAAATACAGATGACAGAGATAACAGAGGTCAAAGAGAAGTGTGCTGCAATCTCTTTCACCTTCATTATAGAACCAAACTGCATGGCCCTTCATACATAACATCATTACCAGAGTGAAAGAACAATCCCATAGGAACACTTCACGCCTAATGCAGACAAACTGTTCTTTTGCCCAAGGACAATCATAACCTGGGGTTGTGAGGGGGATACAGAGGAGGAGTGTGTGTGGCTGTGAAGAGGTAACTGTGCATGAGAGGATGGTATGCTTACACTGGTGCTGATCTTGAAAGGCCATCTCTATCGATTGCATTAAGCTTGTTGGGAGCTCCGGGAAATCAATACATTTTTAAAGGCGAAGCAACTACCAGATAGCATTTGTTTTTGTGTGTTTCAGTAGTATAAATTGATTGATTTTAAGAAATAAAAATACACATAATCATATAAATATTATTAAAATTCTACATTAAAAAATATATAATTTAAAATGCATGTTTAAATTTTACACTGGTACAAAGCTCAGCCTGGGCAACCAAAAATAGTCTTATGTACAAGCCCTCATCCATAACTTCCTCTTGATCATTTCCCATGGCTACGAAACACCTGTGGTTTCGAATGTGAGGTAATGTGAGTTCATTTGCCTTGGTAGCGATGAGTTAAAGAAAAAACCCTCAAGCTACTTTTCAACTATTATTATTGTGGCTAATAAGCCAAGGACTTGTGGGCAGCTGGTAGAGCAATAGAATAAAAAAAATTAAAAGTACCAGAAATTAAAGGTAAAATGTGTAATTACTTCGGCATGTCGCCAAACTTTGGCACAAATTCTGACCAAACTGAAGTATTGTTTGCTAAATTTGCCAAAAAAATATATGACCGAACACTCCCTATGTCTGCTATTGGTCAGTCATGCAGATAGCCCTGCCCCAAAACTCCTTCCATTGGTCGAGCCACTGTTGCTGGGCTGGTTGGGATGCAGAAATAAACAAAATGTTTTGATAGAGCCAGAATGTTTAGACTTCAGGAAATCAGCTTACGAATGGCCATAATGTCACATTCAAGACACATTTCTGCACTGAAGAAAAATTTATCAAATGCAAATGAACCAAGTGCATAGGTTTTCTTCATTATGATTCACATAACACCAACCTCTCAAGGGCTGAGGTGTCAGGTCCAAGGAATGAATCACAATCTTAATTTAAGAGGGCCGCCAAATCACCCATGGCTCTTTGACCAAATTAATTGTTTGTTCAAAGGCATCCAGGAAAAATCCAATCAGTCTACCAGCTGAGGACCGGAATTACCCCTTACAAGGAATCTGGAGCCAAGAGGAAAAGACAATGGAAGGAAGAGAAAATGAGGAGAAATCACACTGCTTACCAATTTTGTTCTTAAATTCCTGTTACAAGCAGAGGCAGAATGATTATTCCCCTGGCTGCACTGTCAATAAAAACTTAGCGAATATTGGTAATGGCCCTATGATCTATCTACTTTCTCTGTTTAAATCTGTGTTCATCTATATTTCTTTTAACCAAAATTGCATTTTGATTTGGCATCTTGAACATGCTGTAGCCTGTGATCTGTCTGTGACTTTTGATTGAATTTAAAGTGACTGACTGTGCAAGCAAAGGAGTGCCTAGAAAACGGAGTGTAATGTTTATCTCATGCTGTTTTATAGGCTGTTCTTTAGAATTCAAATCATTAGAACATTTTCCATTTTTTATATAAGCAAGCTGAGCTAACACTTACGCTGGTTGATGAACATGCTCTTACATCAGATTCTCACCCAGAGAGCAACAGAAAAGCAGCATAAATGAGGAAAAAGAGAGAGAAGGGATCAATTCTGCCATCTGCTGTACATCAGAAGTTCACCCTCTATCAACGGCTTTTTATATAGTGAACAGACTCTTTGTCTTAAATTCTTCCAAAATACTTTTTTAATAGAATGAATGGTTTCATTATTGAGTATTGTTGAAATTATGAATTACATTAGACTATAACGTATATATTTACATTTCAAATGACCTTTAATTATTATTAAACTAATCTAGACTATAACAGACGTAGCACACATAATGTAGCACGTGTTCTTACAACGTCTTCTTAAATTCCAGGTGTAAATAAATATTCTGGCCAACTGGATTATTATATTTTACATTTACTTCCTAGTCTACACTAGCGCTGCCCATATTTGGGCTTTGGGTGAATCAGCGCCATAATAACACACATGACTGCTTGTAGTAGCAACAATATCAACTGTACTTTATGTACAAGGAAGTGAGTCATATGCGAATCGCTGACGGTAAAATGACGTGTTTGTTGGTCGACCGAGCACAACGCGAATGAAGAAACGTGGAACACTAGTGTACTACAACAAGGAAGCAACGTGCTTACTCAGGTTATTAGTCTGTTCGAATAGGCTATAACAGTTTTGAGGAAATATAACTGAAGAGAACGAAAAAGAGACAGTCGTTTTGGAATCAGCGTATAGCCTATCGGTAAGAAATTACCTTAAGAACTATACATTATAGACAATAACAGTTAAAGTTTTTCTTTCTTATTTGTTATCTGGAGGTTATAGGAATTAAGTTGTTAAAGTGTCAAAACATAAATGTGATGTATGTAAAATGTTAAAATCCGAGTATCACGTTATTGGATAACACCGTTATTACAATTATATTAAGATAAAAAAAAAAGAAAAAAGAAAGAAAGAAAAATTCATTATTATTTTTGGAGACACCATATTAGTTTTATCACTCTGTATGTATTAGCAATGTTTAGTAAATATATATCTATAATATAGGTCTATACATACAATAGGTCTACATACATATGATTTGGGGGTTTCTTATGGGAATTTCCGATGATGCACTTTCCCAACCGCTTGCTTGAAAAGCTTCAGGATTGCATGTGGTGCGCGTGTAGCACGTGACTGTGTAGTGTTCTTGAGTGCGTTTCGCTTTTTTACTCCTTTACACAGTAATCTTGCCCAGGATTGTTAATAGGCCTATCAGTTTTACTAGACTATAATAAGAGAATAGAATATTTGATTATTGTAAACATTATCCCATACAACAAGCACTTTGGAAAATACATAGATATATTGTCTTGAAAATTGCTTTTTTTGTCTAAAATGGTCCAAACTGAGTTTATACCATGTGATTCACGCTATATAGACGTAGAATGGAGTGCATTATGCCAATGATCTCTCCTTTTATTTATTTATCTTCTTTTATCATACATCAAATACAACCTCTCCTCTTCAAAACTGTCATACATATCACACAGTATGATGTTTGTGTGCTGTGTCTACCATTAATTACACAATTAGTCATAGTCTAGACAAAACTTTCAGCATCAGTTGAACTGCTGACTTTGTACACGAGTCAGTGGCTGTTAACTGCAGTCCATCTGAACCTAAGCTCATGATTCTGTCACAAGTAACTCAAAAGTTTGACATGTAGGTGGAAAACAGATTTGATCTCAGCTCTGTTTGAGCCCTTTGTGCTTTGTTAAAGAGACTTACTCTTGAATGAGTTATTATTGTGGCACTGAAATCAGCACTCTGACTAATGCTTGAGTGTATTCACAGCATGCTGCTCAAAGGTTGCCTAATGCAACAATCTCAGTCGCATGTTTGGAGTGGCAGATACCTGTTTATTTGGTTTAATTAGTGTTATATACATTTTATAGGTTAACCTGATTTTTTTCTTGGAATTAACAAAGACTAATGAATTGTCATACATAGACTATCATTATTCACAAGGTAAAAACCAAAGTTTAATTTAAACAGTAACTGTTAATTGTAGAATAAAACATTTAATAAACATATCTTCTTTTGGTTTTATTAACTAAAAAAAAAAAAAAAAGCTCAGGTCATGATCATTGAATTTTTCATTGAACCTTTGAATGACTTGGATATAAAATCGTTCAATTCATAAAAAGTTTAAGAGTGGCCTATGTCAGGTATCTTGTTCAGCAATATAGCATTATGAAAATACTTATTAAATATGACCTCCAATGTGAGTCCAAAGGTTTATTATTTATAAATGTTTATTTGCACTTTTATGTGTCTAAATTTGCAACTGTTAACCTTATTTAGCAATATGCTGTTGGAAAAAGAGTGACTCTTTTTTCTTATTTGTATCTTATTTGCCTGTAATGCAAATTATGGCTGTGGCATGTTATCAGTATGACAAGTCTTCACATGTGGAGTTCAGTAACAGCTGACACAGCTTCAACACGTGTCAGAGGAAACAGAAAACAATGCTCATGGAAGTTCCTCTATCACAGATGCCAATAGAGATGACCTACAAAACTGTAGGTGTTTCAGGTTGTGGTTACGCATGAGATTTTTTTTTTTTTTATATATATTTTTGGCAGGTGACTAGAAACTAAAAGGTATTCTTTTTTTTGTTTATTTGAATATAAAAGAAGCCTATTAAACTTTTTTATTTATTTATAGTGGTGAGAATGAAGAAGGAAGTGAGTGCTGCGGTGAACTTTCTGAAAGGTTTGGTAGTGGAGCGTGGAGGTGTGGATCAAATTAAAGCCAAACTTTTCGCTGCTAAATTACAAGAGCTTCTGCTTAAAAAGTTCACTGGCCACTGGTACCCAGACAATCCTTGCAAAGGACAGGCATACAGGTAAATGAAGAGCATTTACTAATTTATTATAGTTTATTATACTTTTTTATAGGAAAGTTATATATTCTAGTTATAAGTTATATATTAAAAGGGTTTTGTTTTGAATTATGATGTGTAATGCTCTGATCAATGCAATATTAAATAAATATATCAAAATAACTTTTCTCAACATTTTCCCAGTAAATATACACTACTGTTTAAAATATTAGGGTCAAGGTTGCATTTTTTTAAATACAAAAATACATTAAAAATAGTAATATTACAAAATATTATTACAGTTTAAAGTAACTGTTTCCAAATTGAACTTGTTTTAAAATGTAGTATATTTCTGTAATGGCAAAGCTGAATTTTCAGCATTCATTACTCCAGTATTCAGTGTCACATGATCCTTCAGAAATCATTCTAATTAGCTGATTAGGAAATCAAGAAACATATCTGTTTATTATCAAACAGTTGTACTTCTTAATATTTTTTTTAATTGAACGTGCGATTCATTTTTCAAGGACTCTTTGGTTATTAGAAATTTCAAAATAACAGCATTTTGTTCATGAAATTCTTTTTTAACATTGTAAATGTTTTTAATTTTGATCAATTTAATGCATCCTTGCTAAATAAAACATGAATTTCTTTAAAAAATCTGACAGGTTAATTTGTTGTATAAGTGTAAACTCATACTCTACATGAGGTAATATATGAAAGACCTACAAACGTACATAGCAGTCATTCACAATGACCCTTTTTTATTCCCTACTCAGATGCATCAGAATAAATGACAAAATTCCCTGTGATGAATCGGTATCACAAGCGTGCATGGAGAGCGGCTTAAAGCCAAGCGAGTTAGGTTTTCCTCGGGAGATCACGATCTGGATCGATCCTTCGGAGGTGTGTGTGCGGTAAGTTCTACAATACTTTTGTGAAAGGCTTGCTATTAGATCAATTAAAAAAGACTGTTCTTTTTGGCCTTTTTATGAATGATTATACTCGACATGTTCTGTGAAGTGAGAACCTTTCACTAAAAGTAATGGTTCACATTCATACGATATGTTCCCGCAGTTCTGGAGAGAATGGCAGATATTTTACAGTCGCTCAGTTTACTAAAGTGGAGGATGAGGAAAGGGACTTTAATCAGGGTGATACTTTTAGCCAAGTGGATTCTGTGAATCTGGATACATCCGACTACCACTCAGCGACCTCATCTGACTGTGGCTCAGCAGTCTCAAGTGATACAGAAGAGGAGGTGAAAGAGAACGAAACAAAAAAAGCAGAGGAGAGAACAGTGAAGAATACAGTCCATACAGCAAGATCTAAAGCAAGGGAATCTAAAGGGCCATGCAAGTTTACTCCAGCTCAGGTAAGTACCATTATGGATTGCTTGAAGGGATAGTTCAACTTCAGTTGCTGGTCTCCACTGACATGCATATTATTATTTTTTCAATTCCAATGGACCAGTAACTGAAGGTGTACTGTCCCTTTAAAGTTCACTTCAGCAATTTACACTCAAGTAAAAAAAGGTAGAAAAAAGGGCAACTGCTGCAATTAAAAAAGTAATTAAACTAACATTATAAAACATTTTCTGTCATTAACAGATCCCTGGCCCGCAGTACTTTTATAACCCTGCACCGATGTGGCCCCATTACAAGAAGAAGAGAGGCATGTTCTTCACGACTGTATGTGCACCGGCACCTTCTCCGCTGTTTGCTTACTACGTCATTCCCAAAGCCCCTCCTCAGTTCATTGTGCCTCACGCTACCCTCCAAACCTGGGGGACAGTGAAAGGGTAACCTAAACCAGTCTATCTATAATGTAAGACGTATCTGCCAATCTGCAGGGAACTTTATAGCATATTAGAATGAAATTATAAACTTGAAATATAGTGTCAAGCATGTCAACTATTTAACTTTATTTTTTTTGTTTTTTTTGTTTTTTACTGATTTTGGGCTTATTAATTGAAATGAACTTTAAGCTTTTCGTTTGACCTATTCTGCCATTATTTATTTTTTCTTTGGGTTTTAGCTTTAGGTTTTTATGCGCTTAAAATGGTCAGTCAGTATGTTTAAACTTCTCTTGCACAAAACACTGGCTCTGTTTTTACTTGATCACAAACCGTACAGGAATTATTTCTCAACTTTACCAAAGATGGATTACCACATACTTGAAATTTTTTCAGTCATATATGGAAATCAAAACTTTTCCAGTAGCTTCTGTGGGGATTGTTTTAATGTTTTAGTAACTTTTTATTCATAGAATACTTGAGTTATATTTATTGGAGTAGTTGTTTTGAGTGAATTTAGTTATTCACTGAAATACTCATTGGGTGCACATTCCCAAATATTACCAGCAGTTCAGCTCAGGTGTAATAGTTTATGAAGTTACCTCTAAAACAACAAGCATCCTATACCTTTTCTATTAAAAAATAATCTCATATAGTCTACTGAAGTTCCTGACTAATGGGAATTCACTTTTAAGAATAATCATATCTGCTCAAGATGTAGAGAGGACTGCATTAAATGATGATAATTGTACTGTATTATTTTCCAATACCACTAGGTGGTAGTACACATTGCCTCAAGACAATTTCATTACAAGCCATATTTCCACATTTAATTATCTTGATATTTTGATTGTACATAACGGATTTTCTTCTTGTAGTATTTGTTTTGTAAACACTGCATGTAAAAGTGTACAGTGTCATCTCACAATCGCTGTCATGTGTACCAGCAGAAATGTTTTAATAACCTGCCTTTTTAGATTTGACCTTTGCTATATCATTATTATTATATAAATTAATTGTGTGTAGTTTTGTATGTTAAACTTATGACCTATGCTTTATTTACAAATTTGGCTTTTTTTTTTCTTCAAATGCATATGTGTCCTTTCTTTCCATGTAATCTTTAAAATTTGTTTTGCTGTTATGCATTCACTGTAAATATTGTTTCTCCTTTAGCAAAAAAGTAATGAGCTATGTCCAATGGATGTTACAAATATATTTTTTATTACTAAAACAGTAACAGTTTTATTTCTTATTTGATTATGGTAAATATAAAAGAGGGTTATAGGATCTTTGTAAGCTTTTTAACAACATTCTAACCTCTGAAATTAAGCCAAATATATGATGGAACCATTCTAATTTAATACTCTTCATGGGCTCCTAGACTGAATTGGACTAAACACTTATTGGGGTGATTATTGTAGGTTCTGTGCTACAGGATGCCCTGGCGGAAGGATCCACATGGGACTAGTGCGTCACATGGCCCAAGGTCATTACGTCATTTCTAGAGGAAGACAGGCAAGGATTTGCACGTCGAAATAGAATCTGCTTCAGTTCAATGGGTTTGAAGAAGGCAGACTGTAAACGAAGAGGAGTGAGCGCAAACCTCGTGGCCACTCATGTTTAGTTTCTGAGTTCCTGTCCCTCTAGAGTTCATTATGGAAGTGACAGTTTGATTTTTCATTTTCTGAATGGTCTATAGCCTATAGGAATCTCGTTATCAAATGCTTTAAATTAGCTGTCAGTGTTAAACTAACAAACAAATATAGGCCAATATCAACTGCGGTGGGCAGAGCAGTAGTTTGAGGTCCACCTGCCAGCAAAGTAGGTCTGACCCCGTTTTTAAGGCTTAAGAAGAAAGGCTTTGAGTCTTAAAATCTATATTCCTTTTATATGTAAGTATATAGTTTAAATGGTGTTTTGAAATGATTCAATGGGCTAACCTCAAAATGCAACTAGTTGCTAAACATAGCTAGTAGAGGTAACCATAGCACAATAAGCTACTATCGTTCCAATTCATTGGGCGGTGTACTAATATGACTAATGCCGTCAGTATTTATCACTTACCCAAAAGAAATATGTTTTGTGTACAAAGACAACTAGTCTAGGAACATTACGCGGGAACAAATTGTTCTCCGAAAATGTATATAAAATAATTGTTATAAAGTCTACCGTAATCGGAGCACTAGCCTATACCTACAGTCAGTGTTGGGGAGTAACTAGTTACATGTAACGCCGTTACGTAATTTAATTACAAAATTATTGTAACTGTAATTAGTTACAGTTACTAAGAAAAAATGAGTAATTAAATTACAGTTACTTATGAAATTTTTTACGATTACAAAGGGGATTACATTTGAATATTTACACACATCCACATACAGATTTAACTGATTTCTTTCCCAAATTGCACTGACTATTCTGAGACATACCACCCTAATAATTTCCGGGATGCGGAAATACAGTCTGGTTCGTAGAATCCAGTCATAAAAACCGGAATGCCTAACGCGGACGGAATATGCCACATTTTGGATGACTAAATCAACAGTAGGTCAGTACACTTGAATCAAAACATGACATCGACTAGTGTCTGTGAATATAAAGCCCCAAAAATGCAATATATGACTTGCACATTCTGCGTGTCTGTGGAAATCAGGCGCGGACTGGACACCGGGAGAACCGGGGCAATTCCCGGTGGCCTGGCAGCCGATTTTGCCCCACTATTTAATATCATTTTTGTATAGTTGCCTGCCGAATGTACTAAAGCGATCATTTGCGAATCCGCCATTTGATAATTAAATCTCTAATAAGTCATGAATTGTTAGTCATGACTCGCGCGCTCTCCGCGCCTCCGCCAAACGGTTTGGATCAGACTCAGAGTAATCAATGCGAGAGAGAGAGAGAGAGAGAGAGAGAGAGAGAGAGTGAGAGTGGACTGCTGGAGCAGAGAAGCAGAACTACTGTTCAGGGTTTCAGGTCAGTTTCATCTGTAAAGATGCTTTTTTGCATTTGTTTTTTTATTTAATTAATCAAGCAGCAGCACGTTGCTCATCAGTCATCACTCAAAATACTATATAAAGGCCATCATTATTATCTGTTGTAATGTTACAGCAGTAATTTAGCTGAAAAAAAAATCAATTTTTTTTTATAGGTTTAGGGGGAGCTACGACAGACAACAACACAACCCTTACGAAAATTAACATTTTAATATTTAACTATAAATCCAGAGAAAATGGTTACTATTGTTAAACTGTGATAACCAAAAATGTAAAATTATTTTACAAATGTATTTATTTAAAAATAAATACAAATCCATTTGCAAAAAAAAACAAGGTTATTTTACTTTTATATAGGCTAATAAAAGCATGGTAATTTTTTGTAAGGGAAAAACATGACTCGTGTACAGTATTAGGATTTTTCTATAAAGATATTGTAGTATTGTAGAGTAATGTATTGTAAAGTATAGTTTTGTTCAATTTTGAGTATTAAAGTCATGAGAGAGATGGATAACAGGGCAAAATAAAGAGACTGAAGAGAAAAATGGAAGTGAAGGTGCAGTTCAGGAGAGAACTTTTAATTATTTTGCATGTCCCCAAATTAAAGATTTAAACCTTTTTTATGTCAGGTCCATACAAAAAATAGGTTTGTCCATGAATTTGTTTGTATGAGTTTGAATTTTCCAGTCTGAATTTTTTTCCCAGTCCGCCCCTCCTGTAAATTAATGGCAAAGACATGGTTTCATTTACTACACATAGGCCTACTGAAGCTCGCAGTGTTTTCAACCTCTGCCATCTCAATATAGGAGTACACGAGCACATAAACATAATTTCTAGAACTGCTCTGTGTCACTTCATGTGCATTTTACTTATTTTGAGAAAACTATCATCATGTACAGATACAGCAGTTTAAAAAAAACACCAATGTTTCAGGAGTTTATTACACAGAATACGACACATGCTTATTAGATAACTGTATTTAAGTTGATGCATATGCTTTTATTTATTATTCTTTAATTTTCACAAATTTAGAAAAGTAATCAAAAAGTACTCAAAAGTAATTAGTTACATTACTTTAATAAAGTAATTGAAAAGGTTACACTACTATTACATTTTAAACAGGGTAACTTGTAATCTGTAACCTATTACATTTCCAAAGTAACCTTCCCAACACTGCCTACAGTACTATAAACCAGTGGTTCCCAAACTTTTCCATTCCACGACCCACCTAGACAAGTGTAATCTATTTCATGACCCACCACAATATTTGAGGAAAAAAAAGGTTGATATTACTTTAAGCCTAATCTTACTTAAAAGTTTGATGACAGAAATGAAGTATTTAAGAAAAAAAAACTTTTTATTTTAGAGTAGGCCTACACCTGAAAAAAATCACTATTAATATTTAAGTTTTAATTTTTGTTTACAGACTTTAGAATATGTAGTGTCCATAAAAACGTTAAACAGGCTCACTCCAGTGAACTGTAATCTGCGCTGCTGTGTTTTGTTGCAGAAAATGCATTCACGATCCTTCCGTGTGTGTCGGTGAGAACGGAGCACAATCCAACACTTTTTTTAGAAAAAGCATAAGAAGCAAAGCAGAACTATCTAAAACTGTTTGGAGATTAAAATAATTGTGAAATAGGTAAAAAATAATAATAAACATGTGTCTCGTTTTAAATAAACAAAAAAAAAAAACTGGATGACATTAAGTTCAGGCAGAAATTTATTTTAGCAATGGTTAAATTAATGTTCAGCAATATCTTCAAAAGATTTCTGAACTTTGGCAAATTTTTCTCTAAAAAGAGATGATACGTCAAGGAGTATTGCATTATTTTTTTGTGCATTTTGTTATGTGGAAATGTTTAAATCTTGTAGTGTTACAATTAACCCTGCGTTTGTGCACTGCTCACCCTGTACATGTGAAATGCTTTTTACAAACCGTTTCCCGAACGAAAAAAGTGCACAGAGCTCAAACGGACGATAGAAATGAATGAACATGGCCTACCTGAAACCGTTTTCGTAACATTTGTTTTCTGGTGTATGCAATCTCATGCGGAATATAGTGTATTGAAGTGAGCAAGTTTTTCTCTTTTAATAATGCGGACCGATTGAACCTTTTAATGACATTGCTCTGAGACCTTCACTGTTATTACAACTCGTGCGCGCCCGCGCTTCAAAACACGCAAAGCACGCGGACTTAATTGCAATTCGAAAATCACACTAAGGATATTGCAGTCCTTATTAATGTTGGTGGGCTATATCATTGTGACGAGTGGGTTCCCGGTTCCCGCCTCCTCCTTCCCGTGATTGAGAAGTTTTTAATGTGTTAGACTGGTGCCGAAGCCTGGGAGGAAGGAGGGACGCGCTGCCGAAGATCCCTCGGCACTGAGGTGAATCCGCAGTGCCATCGAGTAGGGCGAAGGAGGATGCTCGAGGCGGTGGGCTGGAGTGAGTTGCCGGGGAGACGGACGCTCCTCTTTTGTATCCTTCCGATCTCCTCCGTGGTTCTCGAGACTGGTGAGTCGAGCAGGTGTCGCTCAATTCCAATCACTCCACCGGCCTCGCACCGTTCCCACTCGTCACTTTCGTGCAGCCCTAGACTGAACTGTGTGTGTGTGTGTCATTGAAACGCAAATTTAGCTGCAGCCAAGTGACTTTGTGCGACCCACCTTGTTCCATTCTGTGACCCACAAGTGGGTCGCGACCCACAGTTTGAAAACCCCTGCTATAAACAATTAACTAAACCGTTAGTCTTGCACTAAACGGGTCTCCCACTAGAGGTAGCCTACCCCTCTGGATAATTTTGACTGTATTTTGTAGCTCAAACGTGCTGAGAGCGCAAATATGAGCTTTTAAATACTTCATTCTAACACTTGTATCGTTAAATGTTTGGAGCTTCACTATGGCATATAACTTTAGCATTTTCACTGATCTTGGACTGTAGCTCTTCAAGAACACACTGCCAAAAATTTTAACGATAGTTTCTTAAAAAAAAAAAAAAAAAGACTAATGACAACAAACGAAGAAAAAAAATACATGCCACAATCATCATATGAGGCGACACCGCTTATAAAGAAGTTGATGTAGTCCATCTACAGCACAGCATACGTAAGAGCGCTACTTCAGAGTGAACAGTTTCAGAGCGCCTACCCACAGACCAGGTCAAATGCTGAGGCGCGTACACTGGAACTGGAAGTTCGCAGGTTGGAGCGCGCATTTCGTTCTTCACTCTGTGCTTTGAAATAGCTACTTCTTGACTACAGCGTGCTATGCCTTCCGAAATTTTGGTTGGAAAGGGGGAAGGAAAGGATGGAGAACAAGGCGACTGATGTCTGTATGGGCTGAAGACAAGAGCGCGCTATGGAGATGACCGCTCGTCTTGCGCACTTGGACACCAAGGTGGATGGCAGAAACTGTGATGGACTTGTCAACCACTACGGGGAAACGACGGAGATAAGAGTTCCGCTGTCTCACACGGGGAAGAGACTCAGTCCGATCGAGGGGGGAAATCTTTATAGACTGCGTGACAGAAAGTTCCTTTTGGAGGACAAGAAGCGCCTCTGTGCGTGGGCACTGGGAACCGCGCTGTTAGGAATTCTGCTGATGGTATTACATGCTGAGCTGTGCCCAGTAGTGTATCATCCAGTAAGTAGATCTACAGCTATAGTGAGATACAGAAAACAGTAGTGCGATTGAGAAACCGAGTGGTTTATTTGATGGATGGAGCACCAGTTTTGAGCTCTAGAGAGTTGAATGGTATTCAGTAAAGAGAAATATCACCCACATTTAAAAGAAAAAAAGACAAAAAAATTTTTTTTTATAAAACGTTCCGAAATTACGCTTGGTTGAAATATGCATAGCTAATTCTAATTTAGTTGTGTGGAACTAAAACGTCGTTGCTGAATTAATCAAAATCTTAACTGTTTTGTTAAACTGTAAAAAGTGGATACATGCACAATTGCTACTTTATCTAACCCTTGAAATGACTTTAACTGGAGTACATTAGGCTGATTAAGTGATCTATTAAATAATATTTTTTGGCAAAACACGTTCATTTAGGGAGCTCGAGGACCTACGGGATTGGCCGAACATACACGGAAAAACACGAGATAGTCTACTCTTCGTTAACTTTCACCAGTCAAAATACCTCGGGCACTTCTCTGAGGTCAGTGCGGGTCGTGATACACACAAACGCCTTTACACATCAGTAGAGTTCCTTTCATTTCGTTCGAACCCATGACCTTGGTGTTGCTAGCACCTTGCTCTTCTGTTTTCAGTATGAAACAGTCACGTATATTTTGGATTGCGTTAATATATCCCTAGAGCCAGTTTCACGAAAAATTCTTAGGAATGAAATCTTATTAAGCACAATTTTTATATTTTGTTAAATAAGTCTGTTATATAAAAAAAGGAAACAATATTTGCCCTTAGGGGCATTCTTACCAACACCTTGGAATGTAATCTAAAGAAAATTCCTAAAATGTTTAGAACATTTTTTAATGTAAGGAAAAAAAAACAGATTTTTTAAAGAAAATATTTGAGAAATTAAGAGTTAAATTAAAAAAAACTGTACTAAGGAACATTCTTACAAACTTCCTTAATTCATCTTTTAGAAATTTCTTAACTTTATTTTTTTTAGATTATTATTTTATTTTTCACTTATCTGGCCCCTGCTCTGATTTCCATTTCATAAATGTATGAAAACACTAATTGGAAGACCTCATTAAATGTATGTTATATTATTATAAAAGGAATCTGAATGCATCAACTGTTTTTAAACTCTTTACCCATATTTACAATGGTTAGATGAGTGTGGTAGAAAATCATTATTTTTTAAAAACCTATTAACAAAACGTTCTACATCTTACATTAAGACCTTTATAAAATGCATTACGCTTAGTTTCTGCAGCCTCACAATGTATAACAGTCAACACGGGTGACTAAAGAGTTTCAACATCCTCACTGACAACTAATCAGCATTTTCATCTCTGTTTTCTTGATTTGCTCTAGCAAGTTTCTTCCCATAATTTTTGGACATATTGCTTAAAACTTATTTTTGATTATACTGCTTCAGACAATTTAGAGAAAGAATTAATTTACACATCCAAAGCATAGCTTTCTTCTGCAACTATGACGGTGTATTTAAACTTACCATTCTCATGGAAACCAAATTATACAGGATAAGCAGCTATTTATGCAAGTTTTTCCACATTTTGTCCCCCTCCCTTTCTGCTGCTCCGACTGCCTATTGCATCTTTCCACACCATTTAGTGCATAATTAGCGCCTGTTTGAATAATGGATTTGAGTTTTGACCTCAAACAGGACATAAGCACTATGCTGATTTTCACGTGCTGTTCTGTCCACATACAATGGTGATTGAAGTGGGCAAAACAAACTTCAGCACTGCCCTCTGTAAATTTTACTTGCTGTTTCCTTAATGTTGGTGTGTTGCATTCACATACATCAGCATAGACACAGAGAAATCATTCGTAATTTTTTGGAACCAAAATTTGTTAGAAATCTTTATAATGCTGCGTATGCAATTCAAACCAACAATGCAACCATATATACCTAGTATCACTATAAATTGTTTCTATAAATGCTTTAGACTTTGGGTTTAAATGGATTGTTCACCCAAAAATGAAAATTCTGACACAAAAGAAGATATTATAAATAATGTTGATAACCAAACAGTCAGTGGTCTCCAGTATTGGGGGAAACATTTTTTTATGGAAGTTAATGGCTAAAAGGAACTGTTTAGTTGCCAAATTTCTTTAAAATATCTTTTTTGTGTGTGTTCAACAGATAAAAGACACTAATACAGGTTTGGCACAACTCAAGAGGGATGTCAGATTAAATGATGACAGATTATTCATTTTTGGGCTGAACTATCGCTTAAGGATAAATCGAACAGAACTATGTACATGAAGTTGCCAAGTCTGTATACATCCCAAAGCATGCACGGATTGGATGTATAACCTATGCAATGGAAGTTTCCTCCCTAAGTGCACCTGGTCTTATTAAACAACGTTCGTTATGCCAGATTTCACTCTATGAAATGTGGTCTCTCATATTAAATTCAGTAATTGATGTCTTTATGAAAACACATGGCCAAGCAGTTCAAGCAGTTCTTCTTCAAAATGTCAGAATCATCTGTAGTGCATAGAATGATTTCTTGGCCACAGAGGGGTTTCACAGAATTCCAACTGATGCAGGACACCTTGCTTAACATGTAAACTGACAAGGAACCTGATCCATAAAACTATCATACTATCATTTTATCAGAATATAATATTTGCCCATTTTCTTCTGCTCAAAAACAGTTGCATAGCAATTTATATATTTGTATTATTTTCGTTGTACTGGCATGGAGAAGGAACACATGCTAACAGAACGATCTTACAGGCAAGATAATTTAAGCTCACCATTCTCTTGGAAAACAGGTTATGCAGGAAAATTGGCTATTTATGCAAGTTTTTCCACATTTTCCCTCCCTACCTCCCCTTTGCGTTGTTCACACTGCCTACGGTCATATTGCATCTTTCCACATCATTTAGTGCATAATTAGTACCCGTTTGAATAATGGATTTGAGTTTTGACCTCTAATGGTATATAAGCTTGATGCCGATTTTCATGTGCTATCCTCCCCACATAACACGGTCACTGGAGTGAGCAAAGCAATCTTAAATAGGATTCTAAAAATGTTAAATTGCTCATTGCGTTCCACATCTTTCAACAGGAAGCACCTGCCTCATTTTATTTAAACCAAATGTAATAATTATACAGATGAAATTACAGTGAAATGCTGTAACTTTAGACTATTAAATGTTTATCAGTTGTATTAACTAGTATTTTTCAGTTCTTGTGTTGAAAATTAGTATCAACACTGTAACCTTTTTGTGTAATTCACTCTCATTCTCTTTGTTTTGTCTGTTCTCTCCAGGGATCCATATATGCCCTCTCAATAAATGGTCTCATCAGTTTCTCCACAGGGTGTTTGCTCATTCTCATCATCGCCTTCCATTATAAAGACATCAGAGTGAGTGTTTTTGTCCAATCTGAAACAACTGAATTTCCTCTTTTTAATGTCTGATGAAAGTACTCTTAAAGGTACAGTTCACTCAAAAATGACAATTCTGTCATCATTTATTCACTCTCATGTCATTCCAAATTTCTATGACCTTTTTTTTCTGTGTAACACAAACAAAGATATATTTTCCCATACAATGAAAGTTGACTTTCATTGTATAGACACAAACAGTTTCAAATATTTAGCTGGTTAATCTCGCAATTAAAATTTTTCTGTGAACTATCCCTTTAAGAAATTCTTGAAGGCGTTTAAAATGATTTGGTACAATTGTTAGTTTCGTTCTTGTTCTTTATGTTTGAATGTCATACTAATTAGAATGGAATGCCACTTGATGTCATCTGTGTTGACAACTACAAAAGAAAACAAACACAAGTACACATTGACATGTGTGATGTCATGTCCTTATGAGAGGAGTTAAAGGTGTTAAATAGTGTAGCCCAATGCATTGGAAGATTCCTACCCTTAACCATTACTAACTCAACTTCTTTAGTCATTTGTTCTGGAAAATACTAACTGTAGTTTCAAATTGTAATACAAACTGTAGTGTATGTTGCATTTGGTTAAGCAAGAAAGAATAATTACTAAATAGAAAATTGAATGAGGCCAGTGAAAGAAACCTGACTAAATTTTAACAGCAACAAATTTCATAGCAGAGGATCTACAAGTGCAGTATATTGTGAGGAGCAGATGGGGCTTATCTGAACCCCTCACCCAGATTGAGCAATTTGGGGCTAAAAGGACCTCAAGTACAAAAAAAAGTCAGTCAGTTACACTTCACTTTAGTCACAAAAGAGTCAGTTACACTTCACTTTAGTGTGACTCATTTGGTTAAACAAAAGCAAAGACGAAAAAGAACTGAGAAAGTATATGTATCAGAGGTGTAACGGTACTCGTCCCAAACCTTCACAGTACGGACATCACGGTTCGGTTCATGCGTCAGATGACGAATACAGTCAATCACAGGCAATACAGGAAATAACAGAAGAAACCCAAAACAAGAACAGTGAGTTCAGATGGCATGCCGGCTATAAATCGGAACCAGTTTTTAGTTTTATTTAGGTCGATTTATATTCTAGAATTGTACACAAACTGTATTGCAATCATTTTGCAAAATGTAGTTTGTGTAGAATTTTTATGAGGTCTGTAAAGAGGAGAAAATGCTGTATCAGGCAGATTTGCGATGCTCCAAATATAGCAAGACTAATATGTGGGGGTTTATATTAATGTATCTTTGAGAGGAGCTGACCATCTTCAGAAATGTTTCAATGTTTTTTTTTTATCATCTTACTGTCATATAATGCATATTAAATTTTGTTTATAAGCACAGCTGCTTTGTTTACAGCGGTAACCAAGGAAACGCTGTATCGCTTGCTGTTCCATAAGCACCACCTGCTGTCAGAGAATAAATCAGCACTTTCATTCAGTACGCCTGCTGTTTTTGTTTTGTGCAGGTGTCTTATGTAGCATAATTTCACAAATCTAAAGTCAGACCATTCTATTTTTGCTTTATATCTTGAAATTATACAATCTAATTCAAATAAAAAACAACTGTTCGTGCTGTTCATGTATGTAGCACTACTGTGTTTTCAAAATAATAATAATAAAAGAACATTTCCTGTTGTGCCAAGCTTGTATCAAAGAGTGAGCCCAAAACCGAGGTACTTACCAAACCATGATTTCTGCGTACCGTTACACCCCTAATATATATGTATTCTATTATATGTATGTTTGTGCCATGTTAATGTTTGTCTACTAAAATCTGATGTACTTTGAGAAAGCATGACATTTGGCCAAAATCCCCCAGCAGTCTTAAGTACCTCAGCACATGTCTCCATCGGTCCACCTGCTTTTACATGGTCTCACATCTCTCTCAGTTCAGCCCATCCCCCACCCTATTCCCTGTGCCCGACATTCATGGGACAAAACCTTTGACTGTCTGCAGCTGGAATAATAGATTAACTCCTATTGAAGTAAAAAAAAGTAAGATTTCATATGGGCTGATATATTCAGTATGGTACACTGAAATATTTATACTATACTCCAGATTAAGGGCAATGCATGTGCAAGTGGGTTGATTAAGGTCACTATTGAGTATTAGTTGTTTAAGTTGTGATTCCCATCGAAGCAGGAACTTATGCAACATCATGTTGCAGTAATGTTATCAGTAGTGTACAACAAGACAAAAAGTTTTTTTTCTTCTGGTCTTTTTTTATGAAGTATATATGAAGCAACATCATTTGTTGTACGAGAATTTGTATTAATAATTTGTAAGTTTGTGGATTTCCTGGGAATCAAAGCCATGATCTTATTCTAGTCATAGTGCCATGCTCTGTTCTACTGTTTGAGCTACAGGAACACTTTCTAAAAGTTAATGTATTTTTACTTAAACACATATTGACCAGTGTCTTTATAGACACTGCATATACACATGCAGACAGCTTGTTTCACTTATTTGCTTTAAAAAGCAAATGAATGCATTAGAAAGAACATTTCCACCAGTGCACGTGCATTTCTAAGAAGAAAACTCTAAATTGTGAGGTATACTGTCGTGGCCAAAAGTTTTGAGAATTACATAAATATTGGAAAAGTTGCTGCTTAAGTTTTAATAATAGCAATTTGCATATACTCCAGAATGTTATGAAGAGTGATCAGATGAATTGCATAGTCCTTCTTTGCCATGAAAATTAACTTAATCCCAAAAAAACCTTTCCACTGCATTTCATTGCTGTCATTAAAGGACCTGCTGAGATCATTTCAGTAATCGTCTTGTTAACTCAGGTGAGAATGTTGACGAGCACAAGGCTGGAGATCATTATGTCAGGCTGATTGGGTTAGAATGACAGACTTGACATGTTAAAAGGAGGGTGAAGCTTGAAATCATTGTTCTTCCATTGTTAACCATGGTGACCTGCAAAGAAACGCGTGCAGCCATCATTGCGTTGCATAAAAATGGCTTCACAGGCAAGGATATTGTGGCTACTAAGATTGCACCTAAATCGACAATTTATAGGATCATCAAGAACTTTAAGGAAAGAGGTTCAATTCTTGTAAAGAAGGCTTCAGGGCATCCAAGAAAGTCCAGCAAGCGCCAGGATCGCCTCCTAAAGAGGATTCAGCTGCGGGATCGGAGTGCCACCAGTGCAGAGCTTGCTCAGGAATGGCAGCATGCAGGTGTGAGCGCATCTGCACGCACAGTGAGGCCAAAACTTTTGGAAGATGGCCTGGTGTCAAGAAGGGCAGCAAAGAAGCCACTTCTCTCCAAAAAAAACATCAGGGACAGATTGATCTTCTGCAGAAAGTATAGTGAATGGACTGCTGAGGACTGGGGCAAAGTCATATTCTCCGATGAAGCCCCTTTCCGATTGTTTGGGGCATCTGGAAAAAGGCTTGTCCGGAGAAGAAAAGGTGAGCGCTACAATCAGTCCTGTGTCATGCCAACAGTAAAGCATCCTGACACCATTCATGTGTGGGGTTGCTTCTCATCCAAGGAAGTGGTCTCACTCACAATTCTGCCCAAAAACACAGCCATGAATAAAGAATGGTACCAAAACACCCTCCAACAGCAACTTCTTCCAACAATCCAACAACAGTTTGGTGAAGAATAATGCATTTTCCAGCACGATGGAGCACTGTGCCATAAGGCAAAAGTGATAACTAAGTGGCTCGGGGACCAGAATGTTGAAATTTTGGGTCCATGGCCTGGAAACTCCCCAGATCTTAATCCCATTGAGAACTTGTGGTCAATCCTCAAGATGCGGGTGGACAAACAAAAACCCACTAATTCTGACAAACTCCAAGAAGTGATTATGAAAGAATGGGTTGCAAAGAATTGAGAGCATGCCCAGTCGAATTGCAGAGGTCCTGAAAAAAAAAGGGCCAACACTGCAAATACTGTCTCTTGGCATAAATGTCATGTAATTGTCGATAAAAGCCTTTGAAACGTATGAAGTGCTTGTAATTATATTTCAGTACATCACAGAAACAACTGAAACAAAGATCTAAAAGCAGTTTAGCAGCAAACTTTTTGAAAACTAATATTTATGTAATTCTCAAAACTTTTGGCCACAACTGTACATTCACAGTTACAAGAAAAATATCAGAAAAGTCTCAATGATATCTTTCTTTTTTCTTTAATCAAGATTGTATATATTAATATATTGACAACTCTAATATTTTTTTTTTTTCAATATTTGTTGTTTTATGACTTTAACAAAGCAAAATCAAAACCTTACTAACACTACTGCAGAACCTGATTTTACCAAGTTATGACATGTTCCTGGGACAACATCTTTGTTGACCCTGGAACAACATTTTGATTAACCAATCAGATTTGAATAACAAGTTTATAAATTTTGTGAAGTTTACGCTTATAATCACTGTTAGGTGCTTGTACATCCGTGTCATTCATCTATCATTTCCTCTGATTTTAAGGATCACTCATGGTTAAGGTTAGGTTTAGGTGTAGGGATATGGTCAAGACTACATTTTTTGAGTAACATGTTGTTCCAGGGTCAACAAAATATGTTGACCTAGGAACACATCTAACTCAGCAATATCAAGACGTGCAACACTACTACATTTCTATTGTGATTAGATTACAGTAAGGTATGGTTAATTACATTACAGTTTATAAGTTAGAGTATTTTGTGAGGTTTAAGTATTATGAATTTTCTTCTCTAAACCATGTCTTTTTTGCCAAAGTAAAGTTTTATTAATTTAAAATGCTTTAAATGTTTGATCAAAGTACCTAGAATTCCATGTCTTGACATGGCAGCGAATGACCTCATGGATGAGGAAACGTTTGCAGTGCAGAGTGATAGAAGTTTTCAGATTATGCAGCAGCTGGAAATGGTGCAATAAGTGTAGCAGGAAAATGTAAGCAACAGTCACAATTACAACCAAATTCTGGTCCACGTACTTTTCAAATCGTCTGTGGTAATTCAAGACGACTGTTGATTTATATGGTGTTACTCATTTTCAGCTCTAAGTTATGTTTAAGGTTTTTTGTGTCATGTAATTAATGAGCCATTTAATTGTGATTTATGGTTTCAAGTAGTTTCACTGACACGCTTGTCCTTCACAAGCAAAACAGTTTACAGCTGGACGTCCTATCAGGGAGGGCAGGGCTGTGTTTGTTTTGGCCCCGTTCTTACAGTGAATCAAGAACGTCTTGCTCACTCTCTCGTCTCTGCCATTCTTTGTTAATCATTGCTTCCTTATGAGATCAATCAAGTGATTCTCTTGTTGATACGCATGCTGCCTCTGTTTTTCTTTCCTTTCTTCAAGCTTTTCATCATTGACCACAATCAGGTGGACTGGCGCATTGCCATGACCAGTAACCGGGTGCTCAGCATCTCCCTGGAGCTCGTTGTCTGCACTATCCATCCCGTGGCTATCTACCTGAGGCCCAATATGGAGGACACACTCGGGGGGAAGCCGGTGCAAAATTCCTCCACCCCCCTCTGCTTGTCCTCCAGTCACAAAGAAATCATGCTGGATGTGGAGCTGCTGCTGTCGGCCCTCATGTTCCTCAGACTGTATCTCGTGCACAGAGCCGTCCTGCTACACAGCAAGGTGCTCCTCAGCGCCTCGTACAGGAGCATCGGCTCCCTCAATAACATCAACTTCACCTTCCGCTTTGTGCTCAAGGTGCTAATGAACAAGTATCCGGCCCGCACGCTGCTGGTCTTCATTATGTTCTTCTGGCTCTCCGCGGCTTGGATGCTGCGACTGTGCGAAAGGTACAGAACGTGCAATTATTTGTGGAGAAACACAAACACTTATGCAACTGTATTTATTTTGTTTTTCCATTCGCTCATTAGAAACAGCTCATTAAGTGTTATCATACTTCTTCTGATGTTGATGGTCAATTTGAGTTGTGATCATACGTTTCTTACTAATAGATTTATTTCAGGAACAAACAAATTGCTCTTCAGCACCAGCTCGTTACTGACTGTCAAATTTTGAATAATACATTCTAGTTTGGTTGTCATGGCAAGGATGAGTCATTCATTAGCACTGTTGTCTTTTCTGCAACAAATCGTTTGAAAGTTTCAATCAGTTGAAGTTTTGCACAATACATGTCTTTCGTTTATTTACATAGCCGCTCTCTGTCTCCACCTACAGGCAGCAGCAGGTAGAGACAGGTGGCATGGACTCCGCACTGTGGCTCATAGCCATCACCTTCCTCACAGTGGGATATGGAGATGTGGCCCCTCACACCAGATGTGGCAAGGTGGTGTGTCTCCTTACAGGCGTCATGGTAAATAAACTCTTAACTAACTCTTAATTATTAGTCATGTTTCTAGAGATCTCCTGCTGTTCTTTCACATAAGATCATTTTGAGACAAATGCTATAAATGATCTAATTCTCAACAAAATAATGAAATCGCTTTTGTTGTACTATGTACTAGGACAAACACTCCTACTGTTTCACTTAACTCTATTTCTTTGGTTTATTAAAGAAATAAAATATGTTTAGTATTATCATATGACGTTTTACCTCATTTAGGTACTAATATGCACCTTTTAGTGGTAAATAAAGTACAAAGGTGTACCTTTTGAAAAGGTACATCCCCAGTTACAGCTTTTGTACCCTTTTTCTGAGAATGATATGCATCATTAGCTCCTGACTGTGACTGAAATAGCAACGAGAATTTAGCCTGAAAACTCTGTGTCTGTGTGTATGTGTGATTTAGTCAGCTATATTGGTGGTCAGTATACACTGAACAAAATTATAAACACAACACTTTTGTTTTTGCCCGCATTTTCATGAGCTGAACTCAAAGATCTAAGACTTTTTCTATGTACATATGTACACCGAAAACCAGTCAGTATCTGGTGTGACCACCATTTGCCTCATGCAGTGCAGCACATCTTCATTGCATAGAGTTGATCAGGTTGTTGATCGTGGCCTGTAGAAAGTTGGTCCACTCCTCTTCAATGGCTATGCGAAGTTGCTATATATTGCCAGGAACTGGAACATACTGTCATACGCCGATCCAGAGCATCCCAAACATGCTGAATGGGTGACATGTCCAGTGAGTATGCTGGCCATGAAAGAACTGGAATGTTTCCAGCTTCCAGGAATTGTGTACAGATCATTGCAACATGGGGCCGTGCATTATCATGCTGCAACATGAGGTGATGGTCATGGATTAATGGCACAACAATGGGACTCAGGATCTCTTCACGGTATCTCTGTGCATTCAAAATGCCATCAGTAAAATGCACCTGTGTTCATTGTCCATAACATGCTCCTGCCCATACCATAACCCCACCACCACCATGGGCCACTAGATCAACGCTGACATCAGGAAACCACTCACCCACACGACGCAATACATGCTGTCTGCCATCTGCCCTGTACGACGAGCATGCAGATGATGAGGATGACAAGCATGCAGATGAGCTTCCCTGAGACGGTTTCTGACAGTTTGTGCTGAAATTCTTTGGTTATGCAAACCGATTGTCCAGGTGGCTGGTCTCAGATGATCTTGGAGGTGAAGATGCTGGATGTGGAGGTCCTGGGCTGGTGTGGTTACACGTGGTCTGCGGTTGTGAGGCCGGTTGAATGTACTGCCAAATTCTCTGAAACACCTTTGGAGACGGCTTATGGTAGAGAAATTAACATTCAATTCATGGGCAAAAGCTCTGGCGAACATTCCTGCAGTCAGCATGCCAATTGCACGCTCCCTCAAAACTTGCGACATCGAGTGGCCTTTTATTGTGGCCAGCCTAAGGCACACTTTTGCAATAATCATGCTGTCTAATCAGCATCTTGATATGCCACACCTGTGAGGTGGATGGATTATCTCGGCAAAGAAGAAGTGCTCACTAACACAGATTTAGACAGATTTGTGAACAATATTTCAGAGAAATAGGTCTTTTGTGCACATAGAAAAAGTCTTAGATATTTGAATTCAGCTCATGAAAAATGAGGGCAAAAACAAAAGTGTTGCGTTTATAATTTTGTACAGTGTATGTATGCAATATATCATCACAACAAAAACACAGTGTGAGCTGTAATGTCACAAGAAATGACTCTCACGCACGGTTCGTTTTAATAAGTAAGCAAAAAATTCACAAAACTGATTTCAGACTCGCTCGTGAGCTGGTGCCAGGTATCAGAGTTACTTAGTAAGTGAATCATTTAGAGTCGTTACTGAGCTGACAACTGACTCCCTCATGAGTAATTTCCCAGCTTTGTCCTGTTAGAAATGAACTGTAACTGTGCAGCATACTTTAGATGAACATTTTACTGACCTGCTGATCACATGATAACGTGTAATTAAAGATACATATTCACAACATGGTTCAATCAATTAATAACAATCCTAGCAAGTGTATATTTGACTTCTAAGTCATTTGTCTCATAAATGGAACCCAGCTGCACTGGTGTATCAGTGTCTGCAGTTGCTGCAGCTTCTACTTCATCACATTTAAAGCATTGTGACTGAGTTATGAGATCCACGTCCATCTGGACATACTTTTTGTACAGCTAAAGCTGTTCTTCCTCCCTTCCTGACAGCGACACTGGACTCCAAAGGGATTCCAGTGATGCTGTGTTGGCAGGCTCATTGATGAAGGATGGAGATTATAATTTCAATAGAATCACAGTGTGTGACATCTTTCACATCTCAGTCACATGATTAATAAACAAGGTTGTCTGAATTACTAATAAAATATTCATCAAATCATTTTTTGTTTGTCATACATTGTACCCTGAATATCATATACACTTAAAAAATACTTTAAATGTGGACCCTCAGGCCTTGTGTGTGTGTGTGTGTGTGTGTGTGTGTGTGTGTGTGTGTGTGTGTGTGTGTGTGTGTGTGTGTGTGTGTGTGTGTGTGTGTGTGTGTGTGTGTGTGTGTCTGGGTGTATCTGAGCATAGAGTTCAGTAAGTGAAGAAGGGAGGGAATGGCTTAGCAATATGATACACAGATTGTTTTGTCTGTAAACCAAGTACTTTGGTTACACCCGTACAAGATCATTTCAGACCGAATGATTGAAAATGATAAGTCGATACATATTAATTTCATGGCAAAAGTTCATAACAAGTAGCTTTATTAAACGTTATTATTTAATATTTCATATTATTATATTTTAGGTCGCTGTGATTTTGCCAAGTAACACATCTTTTGATGATCCTGGATCAACATTATTGTCCAAAAATATAGACTTAACCCAATCCCTTCCCTTAAACCTAACCGTACCCATAATTTATTTCTAAAATCAGTGGGAAATGATAGCTGATTAACAAGGGTGTAGAAGAACCTAACCCTGATTGTAAGCCTAAAACAGATATTTCCTTAAAAGTTATATCTCAATTCTGATTGGTTGATTGGGATGTTGTTCCAGGATCAACAAGGATGTTGATCCAGGAACATTTTGTGCTTGGCAAAATCACACTCACCTATATTTTAAATTTTAATAAAATATATTATATTATGTTAACATAAATATTAAAAAAATATTAGTTCTTAGGGTCAAATGGTAGTTTTTATTTGATAATAAGTTAAATATTTATATTAAAATGATATAATAAAAGTGTTTGGTAACACTTTATAATAAAGTCCGATTGTTAACGCATTTACTAACATTAACTAACAATGAGCAAAATACATTTGTTTGTGGTATTTATTCATCTTTGTTAACATTAGTGTACAGCTTTTGATTTTAATGATGTATTATTTAACGTTGAACATAAAACATTAACTGAGATTAATGAATGCTTTATTAGTATTTTTCATTGTTAGTTGGTGATAACTATTGTAGCTATAGTGAACAAATGTTCACAGTGACAGTAAGAGCGCATGCCAGTATGTTTATTAAGGGGGTTAAGTTTCCAGCTTCTCTCTGACTAGGGAACTGCATCTGCACTGGACTGTCCACCCCTCTCTTCTCTCCATCCCTCATTTCCGATCAGGACAGATAAGCCGGCAGGATAGGAGCATGGGGCTCACACGACAGGAGCATGGGGCTAATGCCAAACCCAGACACCTCCCTGACACAGTGGAAAATAATCCTTCACTCCTCTCTCTCTCTCTCCCTGGCTCAGTGTTTTTATAAGCTTTCCCCCTTATTTTAGGGAAAACTTTCCACCATTGCCATTTTTAGGTGGTTTATAGCATTTGGCGCCACTAGATCAGGAGGGTGTGCAAACCTGTGCCCAAGACTTGGAAAACCAGAAAAAAGTTTCCTAATCCAGTTGGAACAGTATACGGGTGTTCATTAGTGTGGGATAGCCCTCTCACCTGTAGCTCATTCAACATGCCTGGCTGCCCCCTGTCAATGCCTCCTATCACTTTCTCCACATAAAGATGAGACTTTAATGACTTTCCAGTGTCAGGACCAGCTTCCATCACCTGTTACCTATCAAGTGGAAGTGTGACGGAGCATCTGTGTGTGTGTGTGTTTGTCTTGCATCCAACACCTCCACCGCAAAAATGTATATATTCTTAATCAGTCGTTTTCTCTTGTTGCCCAAAAAGATAAATATAATTGAGTAATTGAGGGAAAAAGCTGTTAAATGGCTGGTTATAAAGAGGGTTATTATAGTTAACTTAAACTAAAACCATAAAACATTTTTGTTGATTAAAATAAAGTTTAACTGAAACAAAACAAAAACATAAACTTATTTTATTTCAGATACACTGATGAACTAAAACAAATAAAACTGAAATAAAAATGACTAAAAACAATATCATTAAAAACCTAAGTAATAATTACTAAAGTACTAATTATATTATTACATAATTCAATTTTATAATAACATTTTTTATTGAAAACGTTATAATTAAAATGAAAATATATAGATAAAACTCAGTTAAAATATGAATATAAATTATAATAGTATCCCAATCATACTAAAATAACCTTGGTTATAAATTAGAAATTGTTTGCTTTAAGCTTAAACTTGGAAAAAGGAAAAAGAAAAAAGGTACAAACAATTAGATAATTGCCAGTTGCATAAGAAGCTTAATTCAAGCTATATTCTCTGAAAAAATTTCTTAATAGCTTAATTCAAGTCAAGTTTATTTATAATACTCATTGTTGCATGTATTTAATATAGTTTACATTTTGTGATGATAAAAGCAATGTTGGGATATGCTATTGTATACTGTTTTTTTTCATGATTATGTTGTATAGATACAATGCATTTTGGCAGCAACCTTTGTGAAAAATGATAGTAGTATTAAAGCTTTTGCCCTTTGCATTGATTAATTCTTGCTTACTAAGATGATTGACTAAGGGGAGTTCTGTAAATAAACTTCAACATTTTCCTTGACTGCTGTGAATAATCAACTATGGAAAAACTGTAAGCCTTTGTGTTTTCAGAACTTTTAGTCAATACCATGAAGAAACCTTAAAGCGATGCTAACTACACTTTCTCTCCATAACAACTAACTGGCTCTCTCTTTGTCTCCCTTTCTTTATCTCTCAATCATTTCTTTCTCTAATGCAACAAATTAAGGAGTTCAGGTAAATGAACTGTTTAGTATGAAATTACATGGAAACAATCTTCATAGAGACATAAACTTTCTTCCATTCTTCCAACTTTTCTTCCAAATTTTTTAAACTGATTTGAATCAAATAAATGCCATTGTATTTCATTCCTCCGAAAAATGATTTATACACTTTAAGAAGAATCTTTTTGTAATTCTGTGTACTCTCTGAATATCATTAACTCTGAATACTGAATACTTTATGCCTGAGTATATGTTTGGGATAATGAGACAGATGGTAACCATGCTCATGTCTATGTGTTTGTTGTCAGGGTGTGGCATGTACTGCTATGTTGGTAGCCGTCATGACTAAGAAACTGGCGCTTAACAAAGGGGAGAAACATGTGCATTTCTTCATGATGGACATTCAGATCTCCAAGCGGGTGAGCAAGACCGACCACCACATAAAACACCCCATTAATGGCACCCTCTTTCAATTCTTCATTGTCTTTTTGTCAACACCTATGTGTGCTTGGTTATTTCCTTATGACTGATTTGGTGGTCATAAGAAAGATACGTTAATGATAATCAGAGTTAGCCATTTGGGAATACTTAACTTAATCTTTAAAAATATGCCTCCGTTTCGGATGAGAAACATAAAAAGCAGTGACCCGGAGGATGCAGAGGCATGGATGGAAGCAGCGTTATTTTCCGCATCACGCCTGTGTTATGATTTCGGAGGCTTTTTAGCATATAATTTCTTTCCTTAAATAGGAAATTCCAAATAGCAGCACGGTGTGGGAAAATCCTTAGGATGGCCAGGGAGATGGCCGCTGAGCTCTTAATAATAGCCAACAGAAGGCGTCAAAGGGAGGAAACAATCAGGTTCATGTCAGGAAAACTTGTGTCAGTCCATGAGAAATTTAACTCAGTCAGTAAATAAGATGCACTGATGTGTGTCCGTTAGCATATGCACTGGAAAAGAGTAAAGGAGAGAAGGTGCCGAGGGCCGGATCTTGATGCTGAGGTGCCACTTGCACTCCTCTAACAGGATCCATCTGTTTGCTTATCAGAGGGAAGGAGCAGAGACCTCAAAATAAATGCATAGAGGAAGATGGTAGATGCTTAGAGTTTCCACAAATGCAAATGACTGCTTTGAGTGAGCAACCACTGACAGGTGTTTCTGAAAATGTACTTTCAGAGGATTATTCCAGGTTTTAAGCTTATCGACAGCATATTTGACATAAAAACAACAGTAACACTTTACCTAAAGCCTTTATGTATATGCATTATAATCTCATGAATAATTGTAATTACAGGTAATACATATAACACTTATATAATATATTACAACTCACATTATGATTCATTATAATGCCCTTTAATTATAACCCTTTATAATGCATTATAAATAAACGCTTTAAGTAAATTGTTATGACAAAAACTTTTCCTTGTCCATCATTTTCCAAATTCCCTGTATATGATCTGTGGGAAGCTGTCACATATTCTTCTGGACAGTTGACATTTTTTAGAATCATATTTTACATTAATATTGTTTTATTTATTCATTTATTTTATTAAATCATTCTCATATTTAATTGATTATAAAAATATAATTAAATAAAACTATATGTTATGTTATTTCTTAAATGTACAATTTATATACAAGCTAAATATAAATATTTGTTATGACGAGGAACTTCAAATAGAAGTGAATGCGGCCCAGGAAGCACTTATAGCTGTTAAGCTATTCATATCATTTTTTCTGTTATTTTAGGGATTCTGATGTTTTGTTGTCATGGACAAGTTGTAAAATTTGGTGATGTACAGTAAAAAAAAAAAAAAAAAGTAATAAACATTGTTTCCTTCTTGTAGCTATACTATGCTACTAATGTTCACAAACTGGCCTCATTTACTTTTATTGTGTTTGCCTTACTGTAGACCAGCTTTTGATTTGTTGTTTTTAAGAGAGGCAAGTGGAAATAGTTTTTGTGGTAATCAACATTATGCCACTAAAGGTGTCGATTGAGTTTCACTTGAACTGAGCCTAGAATATTAATTTTATTCATGAAGGCCTGAACCTATGTTTTTAACTTGGCAGAAGCCATATCCTGTCACACGGTGTTTGTGTGTGTGTGTGTGTGCATGCCACGGGTCCGACTCATCAGCCCCTGTGATGATTTACCTTGATGATACTTTAAAGGAAGACATCTGGACACAGTTGGACACTCTATTAATAACCACAAACACACAAAATTGCCAGGGAGCTGGTGACATCATTATGAGCAGGTCTTCAACAGGAAGACACACAGACAATAATAGATTCAAAGAAAGCAGAGAAATGTGTGATTAAAAAAAGCCCTTGACTGTCCGTAACCCACATCTTTATGATGGCTATTCTCCTCCTTAAATCACCCTCAAAATAACCATAACTTTCCCTTCCGTTCCCGTCTTTCCTTTTTTATTTTCATCAAGGCCGTCCCCTTAATAAACAGCAACAGTTTCCTTACATCCTGTCCAGATTTTCTAGTAATGCACTGCCATGTTATAATTTGTCATTAACACAATCATCATATTATAGTTAGCAAGTGTAGTTAAGCAGACAGCAGTCTGTACAGTATAGTTTCAGACAGTGTTTGACCAGCCATCATCTGAACAATGTAAACATGCCACTATTTACTTAAGGAATGTCCTACAGACTGTCAATATACTATCATTGTAGAGCTATGATGGATGGATTACTTATTACTCTAATCAAATTCTCTGTGACACAGATCCGGCACGCAGCAGCTAACGTGCTAAGAGAATGTTGGCTGCTGCATCGCACCACCCAGACAAAAGACAACAGCGGAGAGCATCGTCACCACCAGAGATGCCTGCTGGAGGCCATCCGTGTGTGAGTGATCCATTAAAGCCTTAGAGATTCACTAGGAGAGAAAGACAGAAGGTCTGTGGATAGCTGACATATACATTTTTCTTTTAAACAAATATATTCAATATTTTTTTTTATATATTATTATTTAAAATGTTTATGTAGAAAGATAGATATATAAACAATTTCTCTAATATCAATTTAAAACCCTTTAAATGTATTAATATATAATAATATAGAGCCTATAATTTAATACTTATATATTAGGGCTGGGCAAGTTAACGCGTTATCATCGCGTTATATGTTAACGTTATATGTTAACGCCTTCATTGATTAACTCAGTTTTTTTATTATTATGAATGTCCGTTGCTCCTGGGCTCTAAATCCACATACAGAAAAATCATGGGTCACAGCAGGGGATGCTCCCGATCAAATTATTTAGGCTAAGCATCAGCATTCACAAACCACTGTCCACTGTTATTTTTAACAGAAAACAATGAAACAAGCTCATAATCCCGACTTCATAAATGGGAAATAGGAATTTTCCGATAGCACGTGAAGACAGCGACTTGCTCATCACAGTAGAGTGAATCGTTTTGCTAACTTTGTGGTTTATTATGTTGAGTTGTATGGGACGCGGTGACACACGGCCCTCTCACAATATATTACACATCTATCACTTTTGCCACCCAGAAATATTCACACAATCATGCAGCACGTATCAGAAGATCTGCTCTCCGGTGTGGTTAGCACTCACACTCACTGACCTATATAGCTGAACCGAAAGTGTTTGCAAACCAAATGTTATTGCACTTTTGTTCATAGCAGTACTTTTAAATGAAAAAAGTGCACAATACCCTTCTTTTGAATGCATTATTAGTTTTGTGCACAACAATGCGATTAATTGCGATTAAACATGTTATTTTTTATTTAAAAATACACAATTAAGCAAACATATAATTTGACTAATTTTATAAATTATTATATTGAATTATAATATTTGTAATTTTTAATATTATACATGTTTTTTATACATAATTTTATTATATATATTAATTGTGACTTAAACATATGTAAACATATAATTTAAAATTTTATATATATATATATATATATATAATTTTATAAAGTTATATTTTTAGGTAAGATATGTATTTTATGCAGATTTTATGGAATTTTATATATCGGACTTTAGAGGAATAGATTATTTTTAATGCTATTTTGTGGACTTTTTAATAATTATTAACAAAACCGAAGTCTACATGTTTTCATATAAATTGTTTATATAACTTATTGTATGATATGTATGATAAAGTACACATTAAGATGCTAACTGTACCTCAAGCACCACATCAAAGCCATTTCCTGTAAATAAATATATGTAGAGGAAAGTTTTAACATGTTTAATATATAAATTAAACATTAGATGAGAATGAGCAAACTCGTGCAACAGTTAACCAATTAAACATCTTGTCCATCACCTGGAATATTTTATTATTTGAGCCCATGGTGATAGGACACTGATCATTTTCCACTTGGTCTTTTTTAATAAAATCTTTCATGACTTGTCAGTTCCACAGAGGTCACTTTATGCAGTGCGAAGCAGCTTGAATAAAATGTGGTCTTGTGATTGTTTATCTTGTGGTCATTGCGAGAATGGCAGTTTCCCCATCTCTCAGCTGATTGTTGACTGCTATTTTGTTTACAGTAAGTCCTGACATCTTCCTGCAGATAAGGGGCTGATTTGGGGGAGAGTGGCTCAGCTGGCTACCCTCTTTGGCTCCAGTTCCTTTATGACCAGTGAATAGGAAGCAGCAATGTGTGAATTTACACAGCGGCATTTAACATTGTTAATGACAGGAATCTGGCTCTTAGAATGTTCCATGTGTGCATGTATGAGATCCCTGTGTAACCGTGGATGGCCGTAAGGGTGGAGGGATTCTGACTTCCTGTTTTACAGTTAGCAGAACCACCAAAAATACTCTGGAAAGAAAGTGGGTGCCGCAGTGACAGCTAAAACAGCATGCCAGCAAGCAGACCGCCAAATAGTTAGGAGGTCATTCTGGTTTGTGATTTTCGGTCTGTTCCCTTTTTGCTCCCATGACACATGGACACTGGTCATTTCTGCATGCTTTGGCAGTTGCTGATGGTTCCCCTGCAATAACCGGTTTCCGTTTTGCTTTTTTTGGGACTTTATTCAGAGACATCTGCAAGTAGGCCTACTGCAAAAAATACACAAATGTACTGCTAAAACTTTCGTTATGAAAGTTTGCAAATTAAAGCAAAAATTCTGAATTTAACCCTGAAAATGACCTCAAAAACCTACATGAATACAAAAATGTTAAATTTACATTTACATTACATTTGTTGATTACCAATAAATAAATTCAGTTGAACTAATTATAAATAGAACTTATGTATGTTTATGTGAGAAATGTTTGCACACATGAAAAAAGAGGCCTATCCATTGATAAAATCACTTGAAAATGATAGTTACAAAAATAATAATAATAATATATAAAATCATGTCACAAATCACATTTCTGACAAATACAGGGAGTATCAATGAATTGAATATTACTCTAGACAAAACTTGTCAAAAATACCAGTCAAGATTCTGAGAAATGCACAGAGGTCATTTTGACCAAATATTGTTATTGTAACAAAACATTTAATTGTTGATTAAAATAAATTGAAATCAAATAAATATAACCCCAAAATGTTAATCTTAAATAAAAATGAGAAATGTTGCCTTGGCAACTAACTGAAATAAAATAAGAGTACTAACATGTTATTTAATAATACTAAAATTTAATAATTAATATAATATTATCTAATTATACTAAAATAGCACTGTTTTGACACCCAGCAGTTGCTAAAAATATAATTTTTATGACCCAATGGCCAGCACATATACATGACATTGCTGATTTAAATTAGATTTAGGAAGACTACATGGAATATTAAGTAATTGAAGCATTATGGAGGAAAATATTCCACAAAAACTTAAAAAAATATTTTTTTTTTGCATTCTGTGATATCTAAAGCCTGACATCTCCTACATAGGGGAGAAACCAAGCTGACTAGAGTTCTGTTAAAACCATTGTACCAAAATGTAATGCATTTTTCCCTGTCTCGACTAGATTTCGTCACCTGCGACTGAAGCATAGGAAGTTAAGGGATAATGCCAGTGAGATGGTGGATCTCTCAAAGGTAAGTCAGACATACATCAGACTCATGTCTAGGTCAATTTGCCTGAAAAAAAGGCATTCGTGTAACCCAGACATATAAATGATCAGTGAAACCATAAAAATTTCTGTAAAAACTACCTTAAAGGGTTAGTTCATCCAAAAATGAAAATTATGTCATTAATAACTCACCCTCATGTCGTTCCAAACCCGTAAGACCTCCGTTCATCTTCGGAACACAGTTTAAGATATTTTAGATTTAGTCCGAGAGCTTTCTGTCCCTGAAAGTGTGTGTACGGTATACTGTCCATGTCGAGAAAGTTAATAAAAACATCATCAAAGTAGTTCATGTGACATCAGAGGGTCAGTTAGAATTTGTTAACGCATCGAAAATACATTTTGGTCCAAAAATAGCAAAAACTACAATTTTATTCAGCATTGTCTTCTCTTCCGGGTCTGTTGTGCGTTCACAACACTGCTGTGACGCTGCTGACATGTTATCTTTGTTATTGAGTGCACCAGAAAACACGTCAGCAGCTCTTGTGTGATACAGCTGTGTACATAAAAAGATAAACAAGATCTTTCTGTTTCAGAAGCTATATCTCCTAATTGTTTTGAGAAAGAAACATGACCAAACTTTTAAAGTCTTTATGATATTGATATGCTTAATATGGGGGGGGGGGGGGGTCATCTTACACACATGAAAGACAGCTAATACCAAGCTTTTATCTGAAAATGCCCTTTTCTTCAAACAGATGCAGATGATCATGTGTGATCTGAGTGCAAACTGGAACAGCTCTTACCATGAGCTTGAGCAGCGAATCATCTCTATGGAGCAGAAGCTGGACGAGCTGGGACACTCCTTCCAAATCACCTCTGAGCTGCTCACACAGGCACTACATTGCCGCAGACTGGACCACAGGTAATGCCGACAAAAACTTTTATTTGCTTGACCTGATCGAGTAGGTTTATACAAGTCTGGATCTATTTCTATACAGGTGACCTGTGACATCTCTCTTGAAGGCTAATATAGTCTTCGTCTTCTGAGTGTTCTCCAATCAAGCCTCTTGAACTGATGGAGGAACTTTATGATGAACTTCGAAAGGATTAAGAGCAGCAACAACCATAGCAGACATTGTTTTATTTTGAACAGACGTTCTGTCGCGTGTATTTATGAACACTTCCTCAGTGCTCCAAACATGAACTTTTGAAAAGGTTATTTTGGTTATTTTAAACTTTTGAGTTTCAGTTTATGATTGATACTGAAACTATGAGATGGGGATTCTGGTGTTACACAAAGGAACAAATTTAGATTACTTGTTAGTCAATTGCACAGGCCTCGATGTGATTTATATCAGTGTGTGAAAGTCACAGAAGGAATGTGAAATTGAAAAAAAAAAGTGAAATAAATTCAGTCTTTCTATAGTTCCTGTTCCTAGATGAGACTGGGGAAGTTAATCTTAATCAAACTGAAGAAAACACCTTAACTTGAGAAGTTCATCTCAGAATTGGGAAATATGAATCATGCTGAGCAACTTGATAATAACTTTATGACTCTAATTTGATATGCTATTGTTCAGTTATGTCCATTCAACCTGGTAATGACACATTGATGAACGCCTCTGTAACTTGCTGGCAACTTTCTCAAAGGTAAGTCAGATAAATTGTCATTATTAAATTGTCAAGGCAGTTTATTGCCCTTGTTCACTGATATTTTTAGAACCCTAATTGAGGCAGAACCTGCACCCACAGCACCCCAAAAGAAATCTGGGAATGACTTGAATTTCCATCAGCCCTTTAACCTGACATGGCATCTGTTGAATGATGGCATGTGGTGGTTTTGCCTAGTATGGTATTCAGAATACTGGTGTGACAGAAAAATCTTTAAGTTTATTAAGACAGAGACTGTCAGTCCTCTCTGGTATCTCCTCCTGGTGGACAAAAGTATGTGTTGCTTGTTTGGCCACCATTCCTGTTCTTGTCTTGTATCTTTTGCGATGAATATTTTTTAAAATAGACTCATTACCTAGATGTGTATACACTATAATGATTATACGAAGGCAGTGGGAATAAGAAAACAGCTTTTTTTATAAACAAACAGGAACTTTGTCTTAGTTATACTGGTGTCTTTGCATATTTGAAACTGCTGGTATGAGGGAAGCATATGAATGGCACATGACTCATTATTTCACCAATCATTAACGGTTGTTGCTTATTCAGGAACATACTGAAGGAGACCAAAATATTTGTATTGCTTTAGAATCGAGATAAGTTGATCAGGAATTCAGTTTTGCATGTTGTATTGTGAAATATACATAGAAAACGATAGAAAAACGTTTACAGCAGTATTTTTGCACATTTTAATAAAGCCATCTCATGTTAACATAATTTTGTTTTCCCAACTACATGATGACGAAAACACTTAAAACACACACACACACACACACACACACACACACACACACACACACACACACACACACACAGAACACTGTGTTTATGTAAAAAAAAAATTATTACAAATGCGTTAGAATGAATCATCACCATACGACACAAAACCTCCATAAAAATGTTAAAAAGTGTGTTTTTTTGGTCATTAATAAATGAGAGCTTGCTTAAAATACTCTCACTAAGCGTTCTTTCAGTAGTCACATCCATCTTATGAAAAATCTATATCTATATAAATAATAAAGATTCTCCCATTTCACATTTCTTCTGATACAAAACTTATCTTTAGGTTTAAAAATTTACTATTTGTGCTATTATGGATTTGGACTTAATCAAGAAAAAAATCAGATACACCACTGCTGACCACATAATAATACAAAAAAAACAATTAGGGCCAAAGAAAAACAATTTGCAGTTGATTGAAAGGTGAGTTTTCAATCTTATGTGTCTCATTTACACAAAAAATATGAGTTTTTTCGAGTGTGTTTGGAGAGTTTCGAGTTTTTAAGCATATGCCACAACAGTGCAGATGGCCTTGTAAACATCTGTCCACAGCTACAGTCAAAAGCCGCTTTGCATGTCTTCTTCACACACCGCCTGCCATTTCTATGCTTCTGTTTGTGCCAGGTCAATTTATGTGCCCCTTCAAATGTATTTCCGCACTGTGCACAAACAAATCGGACAGACTCCGCATGCTGGATCTGGTGTCTCAGCAAATACAGCTGCCTTTGGAACGACCTTCCGCACTGACATCTGTACAACCTTGACCCACGGTGTAAGTAGCGGTGACGCACCTTCAGCGAAGGCTGTCTTGAGACGGCCCCACAGTGGCGACAGGGGAAGATGGTCTTGGAGCGCCAGCTCTGCTTGAGTCGCTTCTGCAGAGCCAAATCCCTGCTTTGGTTCACAAACATGGCCACTACTTGTAACGGAGCCTGAACCTGGGCAGGAGGGATCTGTGGCTGGTTGTGTTCAGTAAGAGCAATGACCAGGGTGGGACAAGTGACTGAAGTCATCAGCGGGACGTTTACTGGTAGGGGCCTAATTGCTGCAGGTGTTTGTCTCAGAACAGGCCTGTTGGTTGAAACTAGACAGGGTGCTGAGACGTTCACTGTGGGTGAGAAGGATATGACGACTTGACTTGGAAAAGGTGGATTGGAAGTGGTAGGGATACAAGGAGTCATCCTGGACAGATTCGACATCAAGGGCTGCACTACTGAAGGTATATGGACAGGAATTTTCGGACGAGCGACACAAGAACTATGAGGGAAATGGGGCCTGATAAGTGTTTGTGGCATGGCCACAAATTGTGGAACCAAATCTGACACCTTAGCAGGAACCAAAGGAGTTGTCTGAAGCAATTGCTGCAGGGTTAAATGTGGAGGATCAGGGGCTGGGGAAATTGTTTTCACTGACTGGTGACGGCCACATGAGCTGCTTCTTGAGTCACTGTCATCAGATTCTGAGCTGAAGTCGTCATCCAGGTTGTACGCCGTGTCACCAGAGAGTAGTGAGTAAGTGTTGACATCTTCATCAGTGTCGGTACTTTCGTCATCCTCCATCAGTCCAATTTCATCCTCTGCAGCCACCTCACAAGCTGCAGTTTCTCTGAGCCCTCCGATGGCACTGCAAGTGTCATTTGTAGCTGCTTGATCTGAGACACAATATGAATGATCCATCAAGGTTATTTGTCTCATATCAGTGTATCTTATGTTCTCTTTGATGCCGATTTCTTCTGTCTGTTCCATTTTAACCACAGGTTTTACCTCCATTATGTCTTTCCGATGCTTTTCCATATGTCCATTCAGACGCCACGTGCACCTAAAGAGAGTTCTGCAGATTCCACACATAAAATTTTTCCTTGGATGGGCATTTTTTAAGTGTACTGCCAGCGAAATAACTTGTCCAAACTTTGTCCGACACAGGTGGCAAGACACCTCAGCTGTGTGTGTCTTGAAGTGATCTATCAGTTCATTCAGTAAGGGGATGTTTTCTCCACAAACACAGCACACAGAGCCTTCCTCACTTTTAGGTCCCAGTGGTGTCATGTAGTCATCCTCATCACTGCAGTCTTCTGAGAAACCTTGTAGAGGTGCAGAGATGATGTTGTAATAGCCCTAAAAACAAAGAAAACCATCCTGTGAAAACTGGTCGTTTACACAGTGTACATTTCATAAAAGGAGGGATGTAACGATTCATTCGATTGAGATTTAAGAAAAATTATTAAATTAAATGATTCCTTTTATTATTGTTGTACAAAATGCTGGACGTTTCTTTGTGACAGATATATAACAATATAATAATCTACTAATATAGCACTTGCATATCATTGCGCTTTTGTTGGTTTTGATTACTTATATTTCCCTCATGTGTAAGTCGCTTTCGATAAAAGTGTCTGCTAAAAAACAAAATGTAAATATAATGTAAATGTAAAAAAGATAAATTACTAAATAAACTAAATTGACATTTTAAAACAAGGCCCAAAGCAAATAAATAAGAAACCCAAAAGAAATCACTTCATATAAACAAAAGGCTTTGTCTGTGCTCTTTCCATTTAAAATTAGAGGCAGGCAATCGCTGCATTTTAATCATTATCCAAACGAAGATGCTGCATATTTGGAACAAGAGCCGTTTTTAATCTAAATTAGATTCAATAATTTAGAAATTTGAAACAAAAACAATGATTTGACTTCAGATTTGTGAAACTATACATAAATGAATATCTGCATGAAACAAACAGCAGACAAGCTGAATGAGATGCAGTTTCACTCTCTGCCAGCAGGTGGTGCTTAAAGCGTTTTCCTTGGTTTCCACTGTAAACAAAGCAGTGCTGCACTTATGAACTTTAATATGCATTATACAGAGGCAAGATGAAAACAAAAAATACCATCTAAACTTTTCTAAAGAGAGTAAGTTCCCCTCAGACATCCATTCATATAAACTCTAGTACCCCTATCTGAATCGCGATTGTTTAGCAATTTAACCGATTTGAATAGTCACCTATTTGAATCTTTTTCAACCAGCTCGCAGTTAATCCTTACATCCCAACATAAAAGAGCAGAAAACAGGGAGGGGGGGGGGGCATGATGTAATGCTTTCACTTTAATTTAATATTAATATATTACGTAAGGATGTAAGGATTACTGGTTTGATGATAAATCATGATAAAATTCCCCACAGTTAGTATTACCTTTTCTTATTTTCAGTGAGATTTTGTTTGGGTGTAGTACCAAGCTTTTCCACTAGATGAACATCAAACACCATTAGTAAACATTTAAGGGTGCCTTCATTTCCATAAATGGTTTGAGTGACCTGAAACATGTTTTTCCATACTTTAATCAATATTTATGAAGTAGACATCCCAATCGGAAGTATTAAGGGTCAGTATGGCAGTATTTGATTTCAATTCAACCTCAAAAAACATTAAGGACATTCTACGAGAACCCTGGACTTGTGTTATAGTTCACAATGAATCAAAAATGATAATCTATAGTTTTTTTCCTATACATTCAAAAAACTTTTAGACCTTTTTTTCTCAAAAAATACAATGGATGTTATCTTTTGAACACTCTCCATGAAAATCAATAAAGATTTTTACAGATTTTTCATGATTTTATCTATTCATCACTATTTCAAAGTAAAGGTCAGAACACACTCTCTGACTCTGATGAGTACTCTTCTTGCATATTATTAAATTACAGTTGTTCTGTAAAATATTTCAAAAATCAGTCACCAAATATCAAAACAACAGTCTTTAAGCTTTCCAATGATATATAGCTTGTCAAGATTACTTTAGGTTCATGTAATGGCAAGTGGGCCAACCGGTGGGCCCTTTACATTTAACAGGTTAAAGCTGCAGTCCATAACTATTGACGCTCTAGCGATTAATAAACAGAACTGCTTGCGTCTTGCAGAAGAACATTGTAGCCGGAGCTACTTCTCTCTGTTTATGTCTATGAAGAATCACAAAGTTACCGGGTTACTCCGCCGCGGTACCCCCGAAGCAATCTAAAATAGCCCGAATATAAACACTTATTATAGATGTACCCTAGTGATTCAGGACAGGCTAAAAACACGGTTTGGAAAATGGATTCATGGTGTACTCGCTTATTATATACATTTTGTAAATCTTGAACACAAAAAAAGTTACGGACCCCGCAGCTCTGATTGGTTGTTTCTTACCGGGAGCGGTCGAATTTCTGCAAATGGCAATAGGACCACTGGGAGGAGCCAGAGGAGCTTGATTTTTTCACAGATTATCTGTCTCATATTCTACTGTCAGGACATAATGACAGGTTTCACAAATACATTTTTACAAAAGTTACCTACTTCAGCTTTAAAGACTGAAAAGTGAGGTTAACCTTTTTATGGAACTTCTGCAAAGCTTTACTTGAACATTTACATTAGATATCTGAACATGCTATTAGATAAATTGTTGTCGCTCATGTTGTCATTTAAAGTCCGGGGGTCATTGCATTGGTAAGGTTATTGTTTTAGTGACTACGCAAACAAAACTTTTTTTTTTTTATATATATATATATAACTTGGTGAAGTGATTTATGTGTCAGTACTTTATGAACATTTCCAGCACATTTTTACAATACCGTGATAATACTGATAGCTGTGATAATTTTGGTGACTATAATCATGATAAGAAATTATCTTACCCTTGCATCCCTAATATTAGGAGGGATGGCGTTGACATCTTCATCAGTGTCGGTACTTTCGTCATCCTCCATCAGTCCAATTTTATCCTGTGCAGCCACCTCACAAGCTGCAGTTTCTCCGAGCCCATCCTCATACTCTACCTTCAGTTTAAAGCTTAGATGCTCTCGCTCTGATTGAACCGAAGGGCATAAGGAAAAGCTCAAGGTATCGTTTTGTTTATCAAAAAGAGGCAATCTTTCGGTTTGTGTTTCGATGCGTGACTCTTGATTTGTGGAGTTTGTATCATTGTCGATGTGTTTCTGGATGGCACTGCAAGTGTCATTTGTAGCTGCTTGATCTGAGACACAATATGAATGATCCATCAAGGTTATTTGTCTCATATCAGTGTATCTTATATTCTCTTTGATGCCGATTTCTTCTGTCTGTTCCATTTTAACCACAGGTTTTACCTCCATTATGTCTTTCCGATGCTTTTCCATATGTCCATTCAGACGCCACGTGCACCTAAAGAGAGTTCTGCAGATTCCACACATAAAATTTTTCCTTGGATGGGCATTTTTTAAGTGTACTGCCAGCGAAATAACTTGTCCAAACTTTGTCCAACACAGGTGGCAAGACACCTCAGCTGTGTGTGTCTTGAAGTGATCTATCAGTTCATTCAGTAAGGGGATGTTTTCTCCACAAACACAGCACACAGAGCCTTCCTCACTTTTAGGTCCCAGTGGTGTCATGTAGTCATCCTCATCACTGCAGTCTTCTGAGAAACCTTGTAGAGGTGCAGAGATGATGTTGTAATAGCCCTAAAAACAAAGAAAACCATCCTGTGAAAACTGGTCGTTTACACAGTGTACATTTCATAAAAGGAGGGATGTAACGATTCATTCGATTGAGATTTAAGACAAATTATAAAATTAAATGTGTCCTTTTATTATTGCTTTAACAAAATGCTGCACATTTCTATGTGAAATTGAAATATAACTCTATAATAAACTTATATAGCACTTGCATATCATTGCTCATTTGTTGGTTTTGATTACTTATATTTCCCTCATTTGTAAGTCGCTTTCGATAAAAGTGTCTGCTAAAAAACAAAATGTAAATATAATGTAAATGTAAAAAACTAAATTGACATTTTAAAAGAAGGCCCAAATCAAATAAATAAATAAGTAAACCAAAAGAAATCACTTCATATAAACAAAAGGCTTTGTCTGTGCTCTTTACATTTAAAATTAGAGGCAGGCAATCACTGCATTTTAATCATTATCCAAACGAAGATGCTGCATATTTGGAACAAGAGCCGTTTTTAATCTAAATTAGATTCAATAATTTAGAAATTTAGCAAAAACAATGATTTGACTTCAGATTTGTGAAACTATACATAAATACACTCACCTAAAGGATTATTAGGAACACCATACTAATACTGTGTTTGACCCCCTTTCACCTTCAGAACTTTCGCCTTAATTCTACGTGGCATTGATTCAACAAGGTGCTGAAAGCATTCTTTAGAAATGTTGGCCCATATTGATAGGATAGCATCTTGCAGTTGATGGAGATTTGTGGGATGCACATCCAGGGCACGAAGCTCCCGTTCCACCACATCTCAAAGATGCTCTATTGGGTTGTTCAAGAAACCAATTTGAAATTATTCGAGATTTCTGACATGGTGCATTATCCTGCTGGAAGTAAACATCAGAGGATGGGTACATGGTGGTCATAAAGGGATAGACATGGTCAGAAACAATGCTCAGGTAGGCCGTGGCATTTAAACGATGCCCAATTGGCACTAAGGGGCCTAAAGTGTCCCAAGAAAACATCCCCCACAGAATTACACCACCACCACCAGCCTGCACAGTGGTAACAAGGCATGATGGATCCATGTTCTCATTCTGTCTACACCAAATTCTGACTCTACCATCTGAACGTCTCAACAGAAATTGAGACCCATCAGACCAGGCAACATTTTTCCAGTCTTACACTGTCCAATTTTGGTGAGCTCGTGCAAATTTTAGCCTCTTTTTGCTATTTGTAGTGGAGATGAGTGGTACCCGGTGGGGTCTTCTGCTGTTGTAGCTCATCCGCCTCAAGGTTGTGTGTGTTCTTCACAAATGCTGTGCTGCATAACTCGGTTGTAACGAGTGGTTATTTTAGTCAAAGTTGCTCTTCTATCAGCTTTAATCAGTCGGCCCATTCTCCTCTGACCTCTAGCATCAACAAGGCATTTTCGACCACAGGACTGCCGCATACTGGATGTTTTTCCCTTTTCACACCATTCTTTGTAAACCCTAGAAATGGTTGTGCGTGAAAATCCCAGTAACTGAGCAGATTGTGAAATACTCAGACCGGCCCGTCTGGCACCAACAACCATGCCATGCTCAAAATTGCTTAAATCACCTTTCTTTCCCATTCTGACATTCAGTTTTGAGTTCAGGAGATTGTCTTGACCAGGACCACACCCCTAAAGCATTGAAGCAACTGCCATGTGATTGGTTGATTAGATAATTGCATTAATGAGAAATTGAACAGGTGTTCCTAATAATCCTTTAGGTGAGCGTAAATATCTGCATGAAAGAAACAGCAGACAAGCTGAATGAGATGCAGTTTCACTCTCTGCCAGCAGGTGGTGCTTAAAGCGTTTTCCTTGGTTTCCACTGTAAACAAAGCAGTGCTGCACTTATGAACTTTAATATGCATTATACAGAGGCAAGATGAAAACAAAAAATACCATCTAAACTTTTCTAAAGAGAGTAAGTTCCCCTCAGACATACATTCATATAAACTCCTACCCCTAATTGAATTGAGATTGTTTAGCATTTTAACCAATTTGAATCGTCACCTATTTGAATCTTTTTCAATCGGCTCGCAGTTAATCCTTACATCCCAACATAAAAGAGCAGAAAACAGGGAGGGGGGGGGGCATGATGTAATGCTTTCACTTTAATATTAATATATTACCTAAGGATGTAATGAGGATAAATCATGATAGCATTCCCCAGGGTTAGTATTACCATTTCATATTTTAAATTGTGGCCAATCACCGAAGGTGTGTAGACACCTATTGTATTCCGTTGGAATTCTTATTCTTCTTTCGTTTACATTTCTTCTGCTTTTGGAGTCTATGGCAGCCCATACAACTGCTTGTGGGAAACATGTGAAATTTGGCTTTCACTCTAATATAATATTGATATATATTACCTAGGGATGTAACGATTACCGGTTTGACAATAAAGAATAAAAAATCATGATAAAGTTCCCCACAGTTAGTATTACTGTTTCATATTTTAATTACCATTATAACCGTAATAGATTACCGCAATATGAACAACTGAAGATAAATAAATTCGGTCCAGCATAAAGCAAAAATTTAAGTAACAGTCTCACGTGTGCACAGCACGCAGAGTTGTTTTGTTTAGTGTGAAAACCTTTTTTTACAGTCTATGGGAAAACATGGCGGAAAAGCTAGAAGGTTTTAAAAGAGTGCTAAGGGAATTATAAAAATTAATATATGTATGAACTAATTATATGAATGTACCTCTGAAGGTACTGACTGTCTTCAGAAAAGATTTGATGGTGTTTTGTTTTCATCTTTGCTCTATGTAATAGAGTAATGTGTGTTAATGTAATCTTAGTTCATTTCTCTTGGTTCATGTCAAATCAATTTTGCTAAATAAATCGCACCTGACTATAAGTCGCAGGACCAGCCAAACTATGAAAAAAAGTGCAACTTATAGTCCGGAAAATACGGTAGAATTATTTATGGACCAGAAAAAAATGAATAAAATCATTTATTAATCAAATATCATTTTGACCTAACCCTTTTCTTTATTTAAAGACTGAAATGTGAGGTTTACCTTTTTCGCAAAGCTTTACTTGAACATTTACATTAGATATCTGAACATGTTATTAGATAAATTGTTGTCGCTCATATTGTCATTTAAAATCAAAGTCATTGGTAAGGTTATTGTTTTAGTGATTATGCAAACTAAATGTTTTGTTTTTAAAAAAAAAAAAGTATATATAACTTGGTGAAGTGATTTATGTGTCAGTACTTTATGAACATTTCCAGCACATTTTTACAATACCGTGATAATACTGATAGCTGTGATAATTTTGGTGACTATAATCATGATAAGAAATTGTCTTACCCTTGCATCCCTAATATTAGGAGGGATGGCGTTGACATCTTCATCAGTGTCGGTACTTTCGTCATCCTCCATCAGTCCAATTTTATCCTGTGCAGCCACCTCACAAGCTGCAGTTTCTCCGAGCCCATCCTCATACTCTACCTTCAGTTTAAAGCTTAGATGCTCTCGCTCTGATTGAACCGAAGGGCATAAGGAAAAGCTCAAGGTATCGTTTTGTTTATCAAAAAGAGGCAATCTTTCGGTTTGTGTTTCGATGCGTGACTCTTGATTTGTGGAGTTTGTATCATTGTCGATGTGTTTCTGGATGGCACTGCAAGTGTCATTTGTAGCTGCTTGATCTGAGACACAATATGAATGATCCATCAAGGTTATTTGTCTCATATCAGTGTATCTTATATTCTCTTTGATGCCGATTTCTTCTGTCTGTTCCATTTTAACCACAGGTTTTACCTCCATTATGTCTTTCCGATGCTTTTCCATATGTCCATTCAGACGCCACGTGCACCTAAAGAGAGTTCTGCAGATTCCACACATAAAATTTTTCCTTGGATGGGCATTTTTTAAGTGTACTGCCAGCGAAATAACTTGTCCAAACTTTGTCCGACACAGGTGGCAAGACACCTCAGCTGTGTGTGTCTTGAAGTGATCTATCAGTTCTTCAGTAAGGGGATGTTTTCTCCACAAACACAGCACACAGAGCCTTCCTCGCTTTTAGGTCCCAGTGGTGTCATGTAGTCATCCTCATCACTGCAGTCTTCTGAGAAACCTTGTAGAGGTGCAGAGATGATGTTGTAATAGCCCTAAAAACAAAGAAAACCATCCTGTGAAAACTGGTCGTCCACAGTGTACATTTCATAAAAGAGAAGAAAACAGGAAAGGGGGTCATGATGTAATACTTTCACTTTAATATAAATTTATATTTATTACAATTTAATTGTTTTTCATGTTTTTGAAAGTTGCTTATCCTTACCTTGAGTGCATTTATCAAAAATACAATAATATAATACAATACAATACAATAATATAACATTAATATTATTAAATTGTAATTTAATTTTAAAATGTAATTAATTCCTGTGATAGCAAAGTCGAATTTTGAGCTATTTCCTAGTGAAAATGCTATGCATGTCACTCAGAGTCACCCAGTTGTCATGATCATCTCTCTGGAGCAACAGGTCTAAATACTTAGCTTAAGGGCACAATGGCAGAGATATTGCAGCAGAAATAATATTAGAATAGATCCCTAAACTAAAAATAACACTTCTGACATACCACTACCAAGAAAACCATCTGAAAATTGTTTCAGAACAAGGTGAGTAAATGCCAGGCCTATTTTGCTTTTTGTGCATGGGCATGACTGAGTTGGTCAGCAGATGTCAAGCATGTCATTCAATTGCAATTCAGAAAGTCTTCTGCTAGAAAAACACTATTAATACAGCAAGTAACTCCTTAGTACAAATGAGAACGTCACACCAGAATTTGTGTGTTTCCCTGCAAGTTCATAGAGAGGAGTTTTTAAACGTTCTCTCATGTAGGAGTAATTCATGCATCACTTACATGCTGTTGAATACCAGAGACACCACCTTGCTGCAGCTGTACTTTGGCTTTAGCAACAAACTCCACCTCCTCAAATGGTAAGATTTCCATTACAACTCTTGAGCAGCTACTTCAGACTGAAACAGTAAGAAAAAAACTATAGATAACCAACGCACAAACACACAAAAAGGTGCAACAGTATTGCAGTCTTTATACACCTGCATTACCTTGTCATTAATGTCTTTTCCTATAATATACAATCAGTTTGAATCTTGTTCCAGAAACTTTAGAGGGTGTGGTCTGTGTTTGAGCAGTTAGAGGTTTTCAGGGGTTTTTTTTCTGTCAAAGTAAAACAGTGACGTTATGTCAGGCAGATATCACACTCTATTAAATAATAATAAAAATATAAACTATACTATGTATAAACAACCTGACATGTAAAAGGACAAGATAAGAGCTAGTGGCAGACCTTTCATTGTAGCATGTTTCTCACACCTTCTAGAGTATGTAAAAGGAGTTGAAATCGAGAGAGACCGCCACATAAACGCATATACTTGATGATTTCATTAATAATTTTCGAGTTTTGTTGCTGGCTACTCCCACAAACATGTACGCACGCGCGAGTGCGTCTCCTAAATTCGTCCGGCAACAAGTATATGTATTGCGCATGCGCAACATATTATTCCTTGTTTTTTCCTTTTCCATATCCGCTCAAGAGGGTCGTAACTCTGACGTCACGCATCACCGCTTCCGAGTCCAAGCACTGTAGTGTCGTTCCTTCTGGGATACTTATGCTTTTCAGAAACAAAACTCTCTCCTTGGGTTCATTGTGTAATCCTGAGCCTGTCAACACACCTATTAGTAAGATATGTTTCACTGAAAAAAAGGAAGAAATTATAAAGTAAGAGTTCTATTCCTTGAATACATTATTTCTGCCCCTCCTGCAATCTCATATTGGAAGAGGCTTTTTTATCATTTAAAATGGAAAAATATACGGTCCATACAACATAGATTTCCCCTCAAATACAAAGTAAAATAAATATATCCCCGAATTGTTTTTTTTTTATATTTTATTTTTATTTTTTTAAGTGGATTCTAATGCCTGCTTTATAATAAATCAAATTATTTTCCTGTGCAGATTTTATATTAATAAATGTAAATTCTCAAACTGTAAACCAATTCTTTTGGTATTTTTGCATGAGATAAAACATTTAAATACAATCTCGTCATTTTTTAACCCAAAAGCGCTCCGAACTTGTAAAATTTGCATGAACTACAAACTTTTTACTTTATTAAATGATTAGATTCCCTTTCATTTAAGTAATGCCCTCTTTCTGTATCCTTTTCTTTTTTGTTAATGTGACACTCTCTACCTTTTTTGTGCTATGATTTTGTTGAAGTATTCTCTTTGTCTATTCTTTATATTTTGTTATTCTTAAAATTATTGTTGTGTTCTAACTCTGTTTTATAGTGTAAACGGAATGTTCAAATAAAGCATTTGAAAGGAAAAAAAACATTGGTATCGTGTCGTGTCGTAACGTTACCCTGTTTTTAAACAGTCTATGGTTGTAAATTACCCTGTTTTTATACAGTCTATGGTTGTAACATTACCCTGTTTGTAAACAGTCTATGGTCGTAATGTTACCCTGTTTTTAAACAGTCTATGGTCGTAACGTTACCCTGTTTGTAAACAGTCTATGGTCGTAACGTTACCCTGTTTGTAAACAGTCTATGGTCGTAACGTTACCCTGTTTGTAAACAGTCTATGGTCGTAACGTTACCATGTTTTTATACAGTCTATGGTCGTAACGTTACCCTGTTTTTATACAGTCTATGGTCGTAACGTTACCCTGTTTTTAAACAGTCTATGGTCGTAACGTTACCCCGTTTTTAAACAGTCTATGGTCGTAACGTTACCCTGTTTTTATACAGTCTATGGTCGTAACGTTACCCTGTTTTTAAACAGTATATGGTCGTAACATTACCCTATTTTTATACAGTCTATGGTCGTTATGGTCGTAACGTTACCCTGTTTTTATACAGTCTATGGTCTTAACGTTACCCTGTTTTTATACAGTCTGTGGTCGTAACGTTACCCTGTTTTTAAACAGTCTATGGTCGTAACGTTACCCTGTTTGTAAACAGTCTATGGTCGTAACATTACCCTGTTTTTATACAGTCTATGGTCGTAACGTTACCCTGTTTTTATACAGTCTATGGTCATAAAGTTACCCTGTTTTTATACAGTCTATGGTCGTAACGTTACCATGTTTTTTATACAGTCTATAGTCGTAACGTTAACCTGTTTTTATACAGTCTATGGTCGTAACGTTACCCTGTTTTTAAACAGTCTACAGTCGTGGCCAAAAGTTTTGAGAATTACATAAATATTAGTTTTCAAAAAGTTTGCTGCTAAACTGCTTTTAGATCTTTGTTTCAGTTGTTTCTGTGATGTACTGAAATATAATCATAAGCACTTCATACGTTTCAAAGGCTTTTATCAACAATTACATGACATTTATGCAAAGTATTTGCAGTGTTGGCCCTTCTTTTTCAGGACCTCTGCAATTCGACTGGGCATGCTCTCAATCAACTTCTGGGCCAAATCCTGACTGATAGCAACCCATTCTATCATAATCACTTCTTGGAGTTTGTCAGAATTAGTGGGTTTTTGTTTGTCCACCCGCCTCTTGAGGATTGACCACAAGTTCTCAATGGGATTAAGATCTGGGGAGTTTCCAGGCCATGGACCCAAAATTTCAACATAATGGTCCCCGAGCCACTTAGTTATCTCTTTTGCCTTATGGCACGGTGCTCCATCGTGCTGGAAAATGCATTGTTCTTCACCAAACTGTTGTTGGATTGTTGGAAGAAGTTGCTGTTGGAGGGTGTTTTGGTACCATTCTTTGTTCATGGCTGTGTTTTTGGGCAGAATTGTGAGTGAGCCCACTCCCTTGGATGAGAAGCAACCCCACACATGAATGGTGTCAGGATGCTTTACTGTTGGCATGACACAGGACTGATTGTAGCGCCAAACAATCGGAAAGGGGCTTCATCGGAGAATATGACTTTGCCCCAGTCCTTAGCAGTCCATTCACTATACTTTCTGCAGAAGATCAATCTTTCCGTGATGTTTTTTTTGGAGAGAAGTGGCTTCTTTGCTGCCCTTCTTGACACCAGGCCATCTTCCAAAAGTCTTGGCCTCACTGTGTGTGCAGATGCGCTCACACCTGCATGCTGCCATTCCTGAGCAAGCTCTGCACTGGTGGCACTCCGATCCCGCAGCTGAATCCTCTTTAGGAGGTGATTCTGGCGCTTGCTGGACTTTCTTGGACGCCCTGAAGCCTTCTTTACAAGAATTGAACCTCTTTCCTTGAGGTTCTTGATGATCCTATAAATTGTTGATTTAGATGCAATCTTTGTAGCCACAATATCCTTGCCTGTGAAGCCATTTTGATGCAGTGCAATGATGGCTGCACGCGTTTCTTTGCAGGTCACCATGGTTAACAATGGAAGAACAATGATTTCAAGCTTCACCCTCCTTTTAACATGTCAAGTCTGCCATTCTAACCCAATCAGCCTGACATAATGATCTCCAACCTTGTGCTCGTCAACATTCTCACCTGAGTTAACAAGACGATTACTGAAATGATCTCAGCAGGTCCTTTAATGACAGCAATGAAATGCAGTGGAAAGGTTTTTTTGGGATTAAGTTAATTTTCATGGCAAAGAAGGACTATGCAATTCATCTGATCACTCTTCATAACATTCTGGAGTATATGCAAATTGCTATTATAAAAACTTAAGGAGCAACTTTTCCAATTTCCAATATTTATTTAATTCTTAAAACTTTTGGCCACGACTGTATGGTCATAACGTTACCCTGTTTTTATACAGTCTATGGTCGTTATGGTTGTAACGTTACCCTGTTTTTATACAGTCTATGGTCGTAACGTTACCCTGTTTTTATAGTCTATGGTCGTAACGTTACCCTGTTTTTACAGTTTTTTTTATAAAACAACAAACGATGCTAATTTACTTAGTTATGCAAGTGTTGTGTCTTAACATTAAAAATAAACTATTTCAGGGCGTTTTTTAAAGACGTAATAGAGAAAAAGCTGGAGCACTTAGGTGATAAGATATGTTTTCATCAGTTTCAGGCTCTACTGTAAATATCAATAAATGCAAACTGTTTCCATTGAAAGATATACCTGATGGTGTGACTGAATTGTGTGGTATACAGTTAAAACCCACTCTTCTTAATTGGGAATCAAGAGATTTCAGGAATCAACATTAAATTTAGAATATAAGAATGATTTATTTTATCATGATAAGCCTTTAGAGATTTTTTTTTTCTTAATTTGTTTATTATTTTAGAGAAATATCACATTCATAAATGTCGATGTCAAAGAGTACATCTATTTTTTTTACAATTTAAATTTGAGCAGTTTCTTAAAGTGACTGAAGGTGTAAGTAACTCTAAAGAAAAAAAAAATTATAGATTGTTGCAAAGCCTTGAATCTTCAGCATTTTTAAGGACCTTTGCACTTATTTTATAGTTATAGATGGATTTGTTCTCAATGCCCCTACTTTTCCTAATTTGCATTATTTATTTATTTTTTTTAACAGTCAGTCTTTTTGAATATATTGATATTTTTGAAGTGAAGTGAAGTGAAGTGACATTCAGCCAAGTATGGTGACCCATCCTCAGAATTTGTGCTCTGCATTTAACCCATCCGAAGTGCACACACACACAGAGCAGTGAACACACACACACTGTGAGCATACACCCGGAGCAGTGGGCAGCCATTTATGCTGCGGCGCCCGGGGAGCAGTTGGGGGTTCGATGCCTTGCTCAAGGGCACCTAAGTCATGGTATTGAAGGTGGAGAGAGAACTGTACATGCACTCCCCCCACCCACAATTCCTGCCAGCCTGGGACTCGAACTCACAACCTTTCGATTGGGAGTCCGACTCTCTAACCATTAGGCCACAACTTCCCTACTTTTTGCTTTCATTGTTAATTTGTATGTGAATTGTTACTTAATAAAGCATAAAAAACAGTGCTGAATTACACACAGAATGTGGTGTAATACTATAAAAACTTCTAATCATAACCTTTATCTCCATACCAAAATCCCAGATAGCCTTACAGGGATTCATCTTTCGTAAATATTCGTATCTGTGATGCCAAGACTGTAGTGTCCACTCTTGTGTTATTATAATTTTTTTTTAAGTTTAGCTTAAATGTGTAATATGAACAAATAGTGCTCAAACACGGCCATCTAGATGGTATTCTCAAGTGAAACGAGTGGAGGCTTGGACTCGGAAACAGCATTCCTTATGTCACGACTTAACAAGCGGATAGCTTTCTGTTTACAGTTGTCTTTTGTTAGTCTACACTCTTAAAAATAAAGGTGCTTAAAAATTTTCTTCATATGATGCCACAGAAGAACAAATTTTGGTTCCACAAAGAACTATTCAGTCAAAGGTTCTTTAAAGAACCATGTCTTTCTTACCTATTTATAATCTGAAGAACCTTATTTCACTACAAAGACCTTTTGTGAAACTTGAGTGTACAATACAAATTTATATATTAATTGATGCTACTGTATGTTGCTGAAACACATTTAATAAACAACATATTTTCCTATAGCATACATTTCAGTGTAGAGTGAATATTATCTTGTAATTATATCTGATAATAAACAATAATTGATCATGATTTTGCAATTTAAAAAAGAAATAGTATGAACCAAAATTAAATAATGCAATATTGATAAAACTGATTTTATTATTTTTAATTTCAACAAAAACATATAAAAATCATGCTGTAATTGCATCTAAGTTACAAGTTTTTGTTCAAACACATCTGAAAAGCAATATGTGCTGTTTTATTTACATAAGCAAAATATAATATGGAAATCAAATGCTTCTGCACATTTTACTGTATAAAGACAATGTTTAAATCACTGAATCTTAGCATATTATCTTCTGTAATAACAATGAGTTTAACACATGACTGGATGGACCCTGGAAGGCACCTGCTAATTTTCATAGAACAACCAACTCATGCACAACTCTCAAACCACAAAGCACTCCGCTGCTGTGATCCAGAGCTCACAGAAGAAGATGGGAACTTAAACCTCAATCTTCTCTTTGGGATCTGAAATCATCTGAGCAGGGGCCAGTCCTCTGTAACAAAGAACTCACAGGTATTGTGAGACCATCATGACTATGACAGTAGTCGGCTATATTCAGACAGCGCAGATGATTTCTTAACACCATCCCAAATTCTAGCCGCATAATGAAACCTGTAAAATCAAATGCAGTCATCCATTACCTTAAAATGTACATAGATACATCTTTCAAACTGATGTAAATAGGTACACAAAGTGTCAGGGTGTGCCTTACCAGTTTTTCTCAGTGAGGATTGTGTGTGAGAGCTGACTGCGGGACATAGCCAAGATCTGACTGCGGAATTTAGAAACCAGTGAAGAAAAGCTGGGATGACCTCTGTAACCAGGCAGCAGAGAGAAGAGAGGTGGACCTGAACCTGGTGCACAAAACACACAGACCCAGTGCAAATTAAGTTCATTCTAAATGGAAACAGTTAGCAGTAAAGTCCATCATAATTTCCATCATTTTAAAAGAGCCATCTGGCATGAGCACTCTGAAAATATGAGCTATAACAATAAAACAAAACATACAATTCATAAAGATTAAAAACATATTCAACAGCAGTACTGAACAAGCTTTTCTAACATTTGGTTAAAGCTCACTTTTTGAACTAGCTCCTTCAAATAATCCCACAGTTCTCAAATGTATCTTAACAACAACTAGGCCTATTTTCTGACCTGCTCTTGTCAAAGCATCTTCCCCATCATTCTCCATCATAGGTAAGAGGAAAAGATTGACTTCTGTCTCCAAGTAATCTCGATTCAGTCCTGGGAATATGTTACAATCCAGCATGGATAAGGTGCCTACAATAGGAAAAAATTTTAAACACCGAATCATGTGGTGTTATGAACATGTTTACTGTCATGCCAAGAGGACTGACCTTTATATTTTAGGTGGGAATGTGCCATAAGCTTGTCAACTGCCAGATGCATCTTCTTCAGATTCCGTGGGCAGAATTCCTCCCTCCTTGCTTTGTTCTGCAAGAAAACTATGAAAACAGAAAGAAAAGACATACATTAAAGCCTTTGCCTGCAAATTCATTCATCATGAACATGAAAGTACAACCCACTTATAGCTCAGTAAATGATTCAGAAATAAAGATCATTAATAGTTTTCTGACCTATGTGAGGATAATACTCCGAGCCATCATCTGCCCCTGAGGAGCTGGTGCTGTCATGACTGGCAGATGGAGTCGAGGGTTTCAGCATCTCAGCAGTCTGCAGAAACCTGCTTACAGACTCAGCTGTTAGTTTTATGCCACACAGAACATCCAGTTTCCTTTGACCATTACTATCTGTAATGCCTGAGATTGTTTATTGTCTATTTATTAACTATGACAGTTGAAGTATATAGTATAAATACACATTTTGGTTCATTAATATATATATTAATGAAAAACGTAAAAAGAAGGGTAATTAAAATGCTCAAATCTTATGGTGATTTATTTCAATGTCATTATTATTGAAACGTACAATGCCGTCATTACCTATATAAGTTGATATCAGTGAACCAGTCCTGAATCACAATCACAACATGGCATATGGTAAAGAGGAAGGCAGTGATCTGCAGAGACTAAACCAAACATTTGGAAAAAAGGAGAATTTCAGTTAAATTAAATCTACAGAATTTTGTTTTTCAAGTAGAATTATCAGAACATTCTAAAAGAGTACATGACAAATAAACTATAGAATACGATTTGTAAAAGTCCATGTGACAGTTATTAATATAAATACATAGCATGTAGTAATACATCATATGATCTTATATTTAAATACAAAAGTATTTGCAAAATAGTACATGGCACAGAGTGTGCATCATTGCCTTATACTCACCTGCATCTCCACATATGTATGTGGAAGATTGTATTCTGGAGGAAGCTTGCGGTCATTGTTAATGAGATGATCCAAAATAGAGGGGCTTAGAATTGGCTGGAGATGAAAATGACTATTAGAGAACTACATGCACACAGAAAACAGCACTGTTCTGTGTGACCCTACAGTCTGACCTGCGTGTCCAGAAAGATGACCCTCTCCTGAGTGATGTAGAAATCGATTCCACTGCTCTGGTTCCCAGCTCTCTCCTTGATTTCCTGCGTCTGAGCTCTGAACACATATGCCCTGTTTAACCGAGAATCATTGGGTGAAATGCAATAACAATGAGGTGGAAAGGCAAATCAGCTGGTGGTAACAAATCAGGATGCTGTTGATTGACTAACCTCTGGTCCTCCTCAGGGCTGTTTGCAGAGAGAAGAGACATGATTGTGGACTTGCCTGTGCCTTGTAGCCCAATAACCCCAACTACTAACATATCCGTCTGGTCTCGCAGGTACTGGTACATACATGCATACAGCATACATTCACCTGACTGTTATGCACATATTTAGAGCAATAGATACAAAACATAACTTTATTAAAAGAAAAACTATGCCCTCACCTCCATAGCGCTGTCACACCAATTCATTTGGTCATCCACTAGCTTAATGCTGTGCTTCATCTTCTCAGGGGGGAGGAGCTTAGTCTGGCCAATCACAGCTGAAAAATCACATGGTAAAGTATGATGATTAATCACAGAAAAAAAATCATGACACAAAACACCAATAATAGCAGTTTAAATGAACTATTCACACAAAAATTTGAAAATTTGCGGAAAATATAATCACCCTTAGGCGATCTTTATCATCATTTCACTTGCTCATCAATTGATCTTCTGCAGTAAATGGGCTCAGACAGAATGAGAGTTCAAACAGCTGATAAAAACATCACAATAATTTACTCCAATCCATTAATTAAGGACTTCACGTAAAGTGAAAAGCTGCATGTTTGTAAGAAAAAAAAACATTTTTTCCATTTTAGAGAAAATCCCCTGTTGACTTCTTACATCCAGATCCACTGACATATTCGTTTACTGTTTTGGATTATGGTTTTAAGTTAAAATGTCATAATGATGGATTTGTTTATTAAACACATGCAGCCGTTCTTTTCACATGACATGGACTGGAGTTGTTACATTTTCTTGTGGATTACTGTGATCTTTTTATTAGCTGTCTGAACTCTCATTCTGACGGCACCCATTCACTGTAGAGGATCCATTGGTAAGCAAGCAATGTAATGCTAAATTTCAACAAATCTGTTCCAATCTTCTCCGTCTACATCTTGGTTGGCCTAATGGTGACTAAATTCTTTAACAAATTTACATTTTTGGATGAAATATTCCCATAAAGCTTAAGTGTGTAAATAAAAGATATGTTAAAGAGCAAGACGTGAGAAAATAACTGACGATCCACAGCTCCACCGGATGCAGCTGAGCCCATGCCTCTGTTCTGGATTTGATACACAGGTTGGGTCGGCCGCTGGCCTTCCCTCTCCAGTTTGGCAGTTCCTGCACCTGAGACTGAAGGAGCCACATCAGGAGGGTTCCCAGGCTTCCCCCCTTCATCTCTGGTTTTAATCAGCATGATCGGCTTTTCCAATGGGGCTCCACTTGCTGGCACACTTGTTTTGGACTAAAACCAAATAAAGACAATATTATGTATGAATAGAATACTATATTAAATTTAAAATGTACATTAAATTAAATGTAAAAATTAAATTTATGCATTTAGCAGACACTTTTATCCAAAGCGACTTACAGTGCATTCAGGCTATCAATTTTTACCTATCATGTGTTCCCGGGGATACGAACCCCCCAGTGCCTTACCAATTGAGCTACAGGAACACATATATACAACACAATACAAAGAAAGAATATAACATTCACATTAATTGTTTGCTTGTGTAGAATAAACATCAATTTTACACATACTCGCTCTCCAGGAGGCTTAGCAAGTATAATGGGAGTCTTCTGTAGAAGAGGTCCTGTGGGTTCCTCACTGCCATCCTGAAAACACAAGACAATAATATCACACAACTCAACGATTCAGTCAGTAAAGCATGGGTTTTCAAACTGGGGTTCAGTGACTCCCACAGGGGTGCAGGACTAGGGGGTCACTGGAAAATGTATGAAAAACTGAAATAAATGTAATATTTAAATAAATAACATATAAATAAATGAATAAATACTACAAACTTAAATTATTAATTCAAAATTAATTAAAATAAATAAAAACAGATTAAATAAGTAAAAAAATATCTAACAGTGTAGTAGAAAAACTTGAGTAAAGAAAAAATGTCACAGAAGCAAATCTGTTAGTAATTCTATATAACAGAAACTCAATTTTATACTTCAGACATATTTATAGTACTAATGTTTTCAATATATAAATTTGAGACTTGGAGACTGACTAATGTGGGACACCTAAGCTTCAGTGTGTTTATCTCTTCTTTTACAACATTAAACTGCACATGATTGGTGTTGAATTCTCTGGTCCTCCTCAGGGCTAATGAAATCACTTGACTTTCTGGAAATTATGTCAGAAATGTGGCCAAAAAAATCAACAAACAGGAAGTACCTCTAGTAAAGTTCACTGAAATGTCACTGACATAGGTTTTAAACTAAATTAATGTTAAGGATATAAATCTGTTATAAATAAAACAATGTTCTAAATTGTTATCAAATTTTATTTGTGATGAATGTATACATCAAATTTTGCAATAATATTATTAAAATGTTTAAAGAATATTTTCCATTTAAAGAAATCTTTGTTGTCCCACTTTAGAAAAGGATGTTTCAAAAGTGGGAAAGCATGTTTTGACTAATGTGAGACAGTCAAATATACCATGTTACTCAACTGATAAAATGTGCATTAAGAAGGTTAAATGCCATACATGTAACTTTGTAATTTTGGGGCTTATAATGCAGCAATATTATTTGGTTTAAGATCCAGATTCACAATTAAGTGACTAGAGGACAATAGCATCCTGGACCATGATGAGTCCATGACTGTCCAGGACTGCTTATTTCTGTTATGAAGTGTTTAACCATTACAATTTGATTAACACAAGCTTTAATAATAATAATAATATAATAATTTATAGAAGTTTAATAACAGTTTTAAAAGCATTCCATGTTCCAAAATTAACTAAATTAAGCAAACATGTGTATGCACATTTAACCAGGAGAGTTAATGTGAAGTTTATTTTGTAAATTATTTTGAAAATCCACAAACTCTTAAACAATTTGGCACAAGGAGCACTAATATATGTGCCATTTCCCATTTAATTAAAATTTCTGAAATATTTCATCTAATTTAGATAGGGAACATCTTTGGGATTTCATAATGATATAACATTTTGATGTATCATTTTGGCTTCATATGAAAATATGATGCACAAGTCAAAATGTCTAAAAGTGTCCTACATTACCCTAATCCACCCTAGCTTTTAAATTTTCGGATGGCAGGGCCGGCCTGCGGCATAGGCGGTATAGGCAAATGCTAAGGGCGCCACTCATCCATAGGGGCGCCAGAATGAGTGAACGAGTGAATTTTTTTTTTTTACATATTTTTTTTTATAATAGGTTACTATTTAAAAACCATTAATTAGAAATACTACCAAATAAAAAAAAAAGTAAAAAAAAAAAAAACAAAAAAAAAGTCCGGCTCTTCAATCTTCCCCCGACCATCGAGTGCTTGAAGTGCGTCAGAAACAGAGCGCGCGCACGATCAGTTGTTGGTAATTTGTTGTGTAGCGTGCCCGACGCCGCATCCAATGTAGACAGCACTGCTTTTGTTAACACACAGCTCGTAGAAACGGGCCTGGCAGCTCGCGCCAGTTCTAGACACGGTGAAAGTTTCCTGATTGTGACGGAAGGCCGAATTTACATGACACATTATAAATGAGCATAGTCTGCGATAGATACAGTGCCAAAAAGAAGAGAAGAGGATAAAGACAGAGATAAAGAGATGTAGTGAAAGAATAATTTATTGCATAGGAGTAAGATACTATAATTTCATGGCAGTTATTTTTACCTTAAACTTAAATGTTAGCAGTTGTTCTGAGTCCCCAGACTGTGATTTTGTACAATCATGTCAATTTTAAGACGCATTTTTTATTATCACTTTTTTATTAATGTTTTACTCTACAGTTGTGCAGTTTTGGGGGGATACAGTACAGGCCAAAAGTTTGGAAACATTACTATTTTTAATGTTTTTGAAAGAAGTTTCTTCTGCTCATCAAGCTTGCATTTATTTGATCAAAAATACAGAAAAAATGTAATATTGTGATATATTATTACAATTTAAAATAATTTGTTTTCAAGTTATTATACTTTAAATGATCATTTATTTCTGTGATGCAAAGCTGAATTTTCAGCATCATTACTCCATTCTTCAGTGTCACACATGCGCGTAATTTGCACGGGGGTTACGGGGGTCATGACCCCCCCAAAAATCAGATCCAGCTAATATAACCCCCCCAATATCATCACATCATTCAGATTAAAATAGATATGAAATATTCAGAATGAATACTTTTGTTCATTTTCTTTATTAATTTCATTTGCCAGCAAGAAAGATAGTATCATATTTTAAATAATCTGTAATGTACCCCCCGCACCGATTTGGTATTACCAAAGTCTCTGGTATTACCCAACCCGCTTTCTGTACCAAGTTTGTTCACTATTTTGCGCAGTCGATGGGATGAATGGTTGGAGAAAGCTGACGGAAAGATGAAAAGGACACTGAAAGGCAGCCAGACAACGATTTTTCATTGTTTGTCGACACCAGCCAAAAAAAAAGAAAAAAGAAAAAAACGGAGGTACCCTTAAAAAAATCCTGACCAAACGAAGGTACCCTTAAGTTAGCTGTTAAGTTAGCTCAGCGTTTCTCAAAGTGTGGGGAATAGAAACATGACAAACAGGTTTTGTGCCCATCTTTTTAATTCTGTTATTTATTGACCATACACTCAAAACAAAGACACATTTAAATGTAAGCCTTGACGTTACTTAACCTCTTCACACGTAAGTTTAAAAGTATTTCAAGGCTACCGTTATTGATCGTAGTATCGCTTTATGGTTCCCATGGAGACGCGCCATTCATTGCTTGTCACACCGTAGCCACAATAGTGCTGAATGACTGATGATCTGCTTTTATTTCCTTTTTTATTCAAAATTTCACAAATGTGTTAGCTATAGCAGGATATATCTGATATTCCGATTGTCAAATATGTGCAAGTGGATGTGTTTTGTTGTTCAAACACCTTTATAACGATCGCATTACTTGAGCTGTATTCTCGAGGTCGGACATCCGGGACTTTTACTCCCATAATGCACTGCGCGCGCATAGCAACCGCGGCGAAGGGTAAAACAAACAAGTGCTCGCCATTAAGCAACACAGGCGGAAGACAAATGAGCGCAGATATGTCGAGAAACTGCCGAGAATCATGCCTAAAAAATTAGCAATGATTCGGCAAATCAAAGAATAACAAAATAATACCACTGCAGAGATGGCCACTCAATTTTCTGTTGCTATGTTATGACATTGCTATGCATAATGGTCGGCAGCTCTACACTGATAAGCAACAATGAAATGCACTAGTTGTGTGGGGAATAAGATACGTTTCTGCAGTTAGTCTATTTTTGCTTTTTTGAAAAAACCGTGTCCCTCACTGACACTGTACAAGCTGTGCCACTGACAGACTGAGCTCATTACAGCCATTGTGTAACACAGTGCTTTTGAATAAACATTTTTTTTTTCTAAATGAACAGTTAATGTAATCGACGCTTGATGGGTATTTAAACATGACTGCAATATGTCTGGATACTCGAGCCTGGGCCATGCCTTTGGGTTGTTCTCCCAGGACTCAGCTGGATGTCGATAGGGACAAGATTGTAACGTTAAACCTACAAGCGACAGCTTTCTGTGGTACCTGGTCAATGCAGGCGCAAGTAGACTTTCTATATATTGTTAAGACATTCTGTAATAGAAGAAAGAAGATCTGTATTTGTATAGCTGCTAGCGCCTTTCACATACATGTAACGTTAGCTAACGTTAGTCACAAAGAGCTTTACATGAGTGTTTTATTATTACATTCACTTCACTTCTCACCACAGACATACATTCGCATAAACAGATATCATTCATTATTAATACAAAGTAGTCCGTTAGTATCCATATCTGACATAATCCACAACAAAACTTCTGTGAATAGATACCTTTTTGATTTTCCTCGGGCTTTGCCTTGATTGCCTTTGGTTTGTTTTACCCTTCAAACACGGTGGCGGCTTGTTGCTATGCAGGTCACATGATTTGTGACGTAACGCCGACCAAGAGAATGCGCAACGTATTTTAGGTATCTATCTTATTAAAATACCTAAAAAAATACGTACATTATTAGGAATTTTCCACCTCTGGTTCAATTTGAGATTATTTTTATTTTTGTTTGTTTGTTTGTTTTTTTGTTGTTCTTTTTGCATGGATTTTGCAAAGTGTCAAAATGAATCAAAGCACAACTAGGTTAATGTTAGTCCACACTTGTATTGATGTTATCAGAGGCTAAATGCAAACACAATTATTATTATTATTATTATTATATATTATTATTATTATTATTTCATGCAAAGTGATAATATAATTGCACTTTCATTTTCTTTATTTGAAAATTTTTAATGCTGTTATTTGATGTTAAGTTTTTAAAATGTGATGTTAATAAAATACATTTTAACAGTTAAACTTAAAGCCTAGTTTATTAACATTTTGTTGGGGTGATTGGGGACAGGTGGGGCTCGAAACCCTTTCCTACCTCTGAAGTGGGGAATGGCAGAAAAGTTTGAGAAACACTGAGTTAGCTGATGATTTGTTTTGTTGACTGGAGTTGGCTGGCTAGATGTTCGTTTGCCAGTGTCCTATGAGGTAAAGCCAGAGGGTGCCAGGGACTGTGTAGAACCAATGTCACTGAATTGTAACTGCTGTTTGCTCCAATACAGTCACCCGTTTTGGGGGGGATTGCATAATTAAATTATGCAAATTAGCATGTTACCTTTTACACAAGAAAATAATACAATAAATTAATAAATAAATAAATATGCCGCGAGTTTAACCCCCCCAATGGTAGACCCAAAGTTACGCCCTTGGTGTCACATGTGACATCCGGTCTATCACATGATCCTTTAGAAATCATTCTAATATGATGATTTATTATGAGTGTTGGAAACAGTTCTGCTGTAATGTGTGTGTGTGTGTGTGCGTGTGTGTGTGTGTGTATATATATATATATGTATATACACACACTGTCGGCCCTGTCGGATGGGGTTCTTCGCAGGAGTGTTATATCTGGCATCTAGAAAATCTCTGCACTAAAACATCCAATGTTTAAGTCATCATTCAGGAACCACGTCTTATTATAATTACACTTGAAGTTAGGCAGCTCATGTTTTGACACAGAATCTCACCCTGCGCTCACGGGGAACATACTCTCGATCTCGACTGGGTCCGGAGAGGTTTTGAGCCGCTGGTCCTGGGTCTCGGTCTCTCCGTCGCCGCCGCCTCCTTCCCTGTCCGTAGATCCCGGGCTGACTGTGACCCGACTCCGACATGATGACCGATGCTGGATACCTCTACTGGGGGCTGGACTTCTTACTCTTATGGCTATTCTTGCAACACTTTTAGGGAGGTTTCTTAACGTTCACAGCGATGACCTACCATTCTAATGTTTATTAAAGCCGTAACATTACTTATCAAAACATATTAATGACTATTAGCTGACTGTATTGGCCTGTCGACAGCCAAATTACTAATGAATGAATGAGTTTTAGTTTAAATAGCAATGTCGACTTACATGCTGTAACTATGTAGCAAAATAGTTCATTTATCTTCTTTTTGTAATGTGGTAGTATTTAAACAGACACCAGACTGTTGTGTGAAAGAAACGGTACAAACCCCAAAAGAGGCCGATGAGGAAACGCAATTTCGCTTTTTGGTTCCGATCATTTGGTTCTTAAAATCGCTTGGTAGTTAAGCTTTATAAAAATATATCTGTATTAAATAACTATAAAATAATTTTCTAACAATATAATTGTATTATTGTATTATATGTATTGTATTTGTTCAGTGAGCACCAACATTATGTCGTTCATAGATATCTTGTATCTGCTTCAGTTGGTTTCATCGGTAGCTTGTGTATAATTATTTTGTAAAAAAAAAAAAAAATTTTTTTTTAAATTTAATAAACATTTTAATAATTTTGTAAGTAGCCTCTTTTGGCCAGTAATTTTATCATATTAACTTTTACCATTCATAAGGGTCAATTGTTTTATAAATTGAGATATATATCATCATCTGAAATCTGAATAAATAAGCTTTCCATTGATGAATGGTTTGTTGGGTGCACCTTCAAAGTTGTCCAAATTAAGATCTTAGCAATGCATATTACTAATCAAAAGTTTTGATTAGTAATATGCATTGCTAAGATCTTAAAAACTTAAGTTTTGATATACTTACAGTATGAATTTGACAAAATATCTTCATGGAACATGATCTTAATTTTTTTGCCATAAAAGAAAAATCGATAATTTTGACCCACACAATGTATTTTTGGCTATTGCTACAAATATACCATGCTTCTTATGACTGGTTTTGTGGTCCAGAGTCACATATAAATAAATACATAAATATGTAAATAAATAAATGTAACAATCAGACAAAAAAAGGAATTAATTAAATTTATCTGGAAATCATTATTACATTTACATTTAATCATTTAGCAGACGCTTTTATCCAAAGCGACTTACAAATGAGAACAATAGAAGCAGCCAGGTCAACAAGAGAACAACCACAGTGTACAAGTGCCATGACAAGTCTCAGTTAGTCTAGTATAGAACGCATAGGTAGGTTTTTTTTTTTTTTTTTTATAAAAAGACAAGAAAAGGAAAAGTGCTAGTGTTAGTTGGTTAAGTGCAGGCGAAAAAGATGAGTCTTTAGCTGTTTCTTGAAAATGAGTAAAGACTCAGCTGTACGAATTGAGATAGGGAGGTCATTCCACCAGCTGGGCACAGTCCAGGAAAAGGTCCTTGAGAGTGATTTTGAACTTCTTTGGGATGGTACCACAAGGCGTCGATCACTTGCAGAGCGCAAACTTCTGGAGGGCACATAAGATTTAACCAATGAGTTTAGGTAAGTTGGTGACGTGCCAGTGGTCGTCTTGTAGGCTATCATCAGTACCTTGAATTTGATGCGAGCAGCTACTGGTAGCCAGTGTAACCTGATGAGGAGCGGAGTAACGTGAGCTTTTTTTGGCTCATTGAAGACAACCCTCGCTGCTGCATTCTGGATCAATTGCAGAGGCTTGACAGTACATGCAGGAAGGCCCGCCAGGAGAGCATTACAATAGTCCAGTCTGGAGAGAACAAGAGCTTGGACAAGAAGTTGGGTTGCTTGCTCTGACAGGAAGGGTCTAATCTTCCTAATGTTGTATAAGGCAAACCTGCAGGACCGGGTAGTTGTAGCAATGTGGTCTGTGAAGCTTAACTGATGATCCATCACAACTCCTAGGTTTCTAGCTGTCCTCGAAGGAGTAATGGTTGATGAGCCCAGCTGTATAGAGAAGTTGTGATGAAGCAATGGGTTAACTGGAATCACCAGGAGTTCTGTCTTCGTAAGGTTAAGCTGAAGGTGATGGTCATTCATCCAGCTAGAGATGTCACTCAGACAGGCTGAAATGCGAGCAGCTACCGTCGGGTCATCTGGTTGGAATGAGAGGTAGAGTTGGGTGTCATCAGCGTAGCAGTGATAAGAAAAGCCATGCTTCTGAATGACAGATCCTAATGATGTCATGTAGATTGAGAAGAGAAGTGGTCTAAGTACTGAGCCTTGAGGAACCCCAGTAGCAAGGTGGTGTGACTTTGAAACATCACCCCTCCAAGACACACTGAAGGATCTGTCAGAGAGGTAGGACTTAACCCACAGGAGTGCTGTTCCAGAGATGCCCATCTTTCTGAGCGTGGACAGGAGAATCTGGTGATTAATGGTGTCAAAAGCAGCAGAAAGGTCCAGTAAGATGAGTACCGAGGATTTTGAAGCTGCTCTTGCTAGTCGCAGGGCTTCAGTAACCGAGAGCAGAGCAGTCTCAGTTGAGTGGCCACTTTTGAAGCCAGATTGGTTGCTGTCCAGGAGGTTGTTCTGTACAAGGAACATAGAAAACTGGTTGAACACCGCTCGATCAAGTGTCTTTGCAATGAATGGAAGAAGGGATACCGGTCTGTAGTTTTCAAGAAGCGCTGGATTTAGAGATGGTTTCTTGAGCAGTGGGCTTACCCGAGCCTGCTTGAATGCTGAGGGAAATGTTCCAGAGTGAAGAGAGGAGTTGATAACGTGAGTAAGCGAAGGTATGACTGAAGAAGAGATCGCTTGAAGGAGGTGAGTGGGGATCGGATCAAGTGGACAAGTAGTAGGATGATTGGACAGGAGAAGTTCGGAGACATCCATCTCTGAGAGTGGGGAGAAGGAGGAGAAAGAGTGTGCATCGGTCATTGTGAAGTTGTCCTCAGTCTGCGGTGTGGAGAATTGGCCGCTGATGGATCTCGTCTTATTTGTGAAGAAAACTGCAAAGTCGTCCGCTGTAAGAGTCGATGGAGGAGGTGGTGGCGGCGGATTAAGAAGAGAAGAGAAAGTCTTGAAGAGTGTCCGAGTGTCACAACAGCTGTTAATTTTGTTGTGGTAGTAGGATGTTTTAGCCGTGAAGACATTTGCAGAGAAGGAAGAGAGGAGAGACTGATACACACTGAGGTCAGTAGAGTTTCTTGATTTATGCCATTTCCTCTCTGCAGCCCTGAGTTTAGAACGATGTTCACGGAGAACCTCAGACAGCCAGGGGGCAGATGGGGCAGTGCGTGCTGGTCTAGATAACAGTGGGCAAAAGTTGTCCAAGCAAGATGTTAAAGTGGAGCAAAGAGTGTCCGTAGCGCTGTTCGTGTCCAGAGCAGAGAACTGAGAGAGTGCAGGAAGCGAGGATGAAACCACAGAAGATAAGCGAGATGGAGAGAGTGAGCGTAGGTTCCGTCGAAAGGTGACCTGCGTTGGAGTGTGAGGCACTTCAGGAGTAAGTGCTAGGTTAGCAGTAATGAGGAAGTGGTCTGAGGTGTGCAGTGGAGCAACTGAAGAGTTGTCCATGGAGCAACAGCGCGTGTAGATTAGGTCCAGTTGGTTGCCTGATTTGTGAGTCGCTGTAGTAGACACTAGCTTGAGATCAAATGAGGTGAGCAGAGTTTTGAAGTCAGCAGCCTGGGGTTTATCTAGGTGGATGTTGAAGTCACCAAGCAGTGCCAGAGGAGTACCATCTTCAGGAAAGTTTGATAGCAGCACATCCAACTCCTCCAAGAAGTTTCCCAATTGACCTGGGGGACGATAAATGACCACAAAGTGGATTTTAACAGGGTGGGTTACAGTAATGGCATGTGATTCAAATGAACCAGTACCTGTAGGTGATGGCTGAAGATCAAATTTCCATTCTTTTGATATAAGGAGACCTGTCCCTCCACCCCTCCCAGTGGTACGAGGAGTGTGGGAACAAGTGAAATTAGTGGAGAGGGCTGCAGGGGTGGCAGTGTCTTCAGGTTTGATCCAAGTCTCTGTCAGTGCCATGAGTGCCATGATTAAAATCTATATTTAAAATCTATATTAAAATCTATATTTTAATAATGAAAACTTTTTGACACATTATTGATTAAAACTTTCATTTTCAAGATTCAATTGCCATCTTTTTTAAAAGTAAATCTAAAATAAAACCTATTGTGAAGATAGATAGCTTTAGGTAGTCATATGATACATTGATAGTCTCTGCATTAGTCACTCAAGTATCATTCTAAGACAAATTTGTTTTTTAAAAGGTCAGCATCACAGAAAAATGCAAAAATAGGTAAAAACTAAACATGCAATGTAAATATGACATTTGCATTGTTATGAAAATGTGTAGGTAGGATAGGACTACTAACCATTTGTGATAAACTGTGCCACATTTAATGTATTTATGAAATGCATACAACTTTTTTTCTGATACAAGCACAGTGGGGTTTTCTTAAAATTAAAAAAGTGGTGTTTCTGTGAAACACAATTAAATATTTAAAGAAAGTATGATTGTTTTTGTCTATACAGTGAAAGAATATCAGTATGTAGGTTTGTAAGTACTGTATGTATGTACTACACAGACGTTTTACTCTTCCTCCTTGAGCTCAAGTTCAGACAGAGGACATTGCCTTTTGACGATTCTGCTTAACAAATGTAGTTGCTGGGTAAAGTCAGGCAGTCCTTAATGTTCCTTTCTACAATGCAAAACAGACCTGTGGAAATGCATAAGAAGAACTCCTGCTGAGGAACTGCTATCCTTCAGTTAGTCCAGCTATGGCGCTGCACATTACTCTGCTTCTCACCACTGCTTTGTTCTCCAAAGGTACAGCACAGGCTTATTTTAGTATCTTAGTATATTTTGAATTCGTTTTTATTTTTATATTTCCTGTTTTCAAATGAAATTTTGTCATAGTTTTACAAATTTTGTTGTGTCTTTTTGACATTTTTATTTTAAATGGCTATTTATATTATATTATATTATATTATATTATATTATATTATATTATATTATATTATATTATATTATATTATATTATATTATATTATATTATATTATATTATATTATATTATATTATATTATATTATATTATATTATATTATATTATCATTAACTTTTATTTCCCTTTTAGTTTTATTTTATTACACCAAGGCCTTGGCAACTAGCTGAGATAAAAATAATATATTAATATTTTATTGCAGTATAGTTTTAGGTTTAAAGTGGAACCAAAATGTTCATGGTTTTAGTTTTAGCTATCTATATAGAGTTTTTATTTTAAATGTTTATACTGTTTGTTTCTAAATGTTAAAATCAGATATAAGATACAAACTGGTTTTCTGTTAAAGATTGGTGCTTCCTTTACTAACAAATCATGCTGACACCAAAATTACTGATCAATGCATTACTTACCTTATTTTTCAGCACTGACGCTGAACTGTAATCAATGTATACCAGATTCTACTGGAACATGCAAATCAAATGGGGTAATAATAACATGTCCATCCCGTTGTGGCTCCATAACCACAACCGTATACTCAGGTGAGAAATAAGATGATCATAAAAAATGTGTAAATCGTGTTTGGGTTTTATAACTGAAGGTTTTTTATTTTGGTCTTTGCAGACGGCAAATTAGTGAAAAGCAGTGCTGCAAGGACTTGCACAGATCCTGTTTCATGTGTTACTGGAAGCATGAATTCTGAAAAAAGCAAAGTGACCCTCAACTCCCAGTGCTGCGATACATATAACTGCAACTTTGGAAATGCACCAGGTACTTTGATCATATCATTTCAGTTTGAGCTCTTGACATTTCATAGATATATGTTTAGAATTTTATTTTATGTCATGTCTACATATAACCTGTACAGATTTGCCAGTAAAGCCTCTAAATGGGAAGAAATGTTTCACCTGCAATGCCACTGCAGACTGCACAAATACAATGGCTTGTGAGGGTGATGAGACTCGGTGCTTTATTACAACAGGTGAACCTTTTATTACTATTATTAAAGAACCCATATTTCTATTGAAATCTGTACATAGACAAGATGGCAGTAATTAGCCGTTTTTATTTAGGGCTTTAAAGGTAACACCAGCTCTTCTTTTTTTGTCTCTCAGCTGATGTTAATGGAAAGAATGTGACCACGAAAGGCTGTTCAAGCACGCTGTTCTGTGGGAACGGGACACTGGCACTGGGATTACCTGTACAGTCCTACGGCTTTGGTGCTTACATGAAATGTTGTGAAGGAAACCTGTGTAATGGTGCTCAGAGCTTGAGAGTTTATTTCCTGATGCTGGTACCACTTCTCTCTCTATTTGTCTTTTTATTTTAGATTTTTGCTTTTAAAAAGCACTTCTCTCTAATTTGTGTTCTGGTATAAAGATCAGGCCTCTTTCCACAGTTTTATCATTTAATTCTAAAGCTAAGCAATGAGAACTAGGTCTATGCATTTTTTACATTTGTTTTAAGTGTGGGGCCAATGTACATGTTTTTGGAAGTTGGTTGAATAAGCCTCAGGTGATCCACATCAAAATAAAAATAAAAAACCCATCTCATTGTCTCTTTTCACAGACTGTGAGACGCGTTTCCACATCTTTTAACATTCTTGTTTTTAAAAAAATGTTTTAGTACAGTTATGAGACTATACTTTGTGTTATATCTATTTAAGCAAATGGAAAACACTAGAATCGTTGAGCCCGGGATTCATTTAGGAGATGGGCACCTCTTAGTGGTGGTGGAGGGGACTGTAGTGGATGTGGAACACCTAGAAAGATGCTTTTCTTTCACTCCAAACTGTTTAAAAGGTTCTTGTTTCTCATTTGTGTATCTTTATCTATATATCTATGTCATATAACCTGTACATATAGTCATTTAACTATCCTCAAGTAAACTGTTTCATAGTGTCGACCATTAAAAGTTTTACAACTATATAAAGATTAAATATATATATATATACAAATTAAAAATGCTTTTATTGTAGTAAAAGTGTATAGTAACCTTTTTTTCTTTCAGCATAGTGACTACCATTTGTATAACCACAGTTTCATGACATCTAGGTTTAAATAAGATGATATAAAATTATCTTTAAATGGGACATATAATTAAAAAAATCCCTCAATATTTGAAAAACAAACAACAGTACTGATTTAAAAAGGTTTCTGAAAATAAACCCATGAGACAATATTACATTAAAAAAGGTAAGGAAGAAAAACTGTGTCCTAACAAACTGTCAAAAACATCAGTAGAGAGACTGAAGAAGCTCATGGATTGGTTTGACCTACCAAAGTTGATCTTTGTTGCCCTGATTACAGCCCTATTCACTCTTTATGATTGTGGCATTATTTGATAAAGAAAAGTTTTGAGAAAAGTCATGAAAATAAAACATTTCTTATTTTTAACAGTTTTGGTGTTATTATTTGAATTAAACTGTAAAAATAAAAAGATGTACGACATTGAACGGACATGATTTTGTTTGTTTGTTTGTTGAAATGATTTACTATAACAGAAGTAACAGAGCTCATTGAAGGGCCATCAATAACTGGCTTAGATAAAGGGGGACCTTGTTGCAGTTAATTTAAAATATTCATAAAGTATTTAAAAAAAAATGCTAGAGACAAAAAGTAATCCTTAATTAGAAAGAATTGTGTTTGTGATAATTAAACCCTTCCTGCTTTTTGTTTCAAAGTAAATGTAACACATATACAATAAGCAGTGTCTTTGTTTACACTACACTATCAGCATTTTGTTCCTTGTAATTTATAAGACCTCATTTCTATAGTCTGTAATAGAGATAAGATGCAGGCCATGTTACTACAGAACACTAACATTAGCTTCAGACACTAAAAACTACTCCGGTTCAGCTCGAGCATAAGCAGTTATTCCCTCTCTTTTTTTCCCTTCCCACTTCTTTCCTGTTTATATCTACTGCTATATAAATTAAAAACATAAGCTACGTCATAAAACATTCATTCTCTATATTTCTCATACTGTATATTATCATAACATTATCTATCAATAAACCCACAAATTTCAAGTTTCCAGTTTCATATTAGGAACTTCAGCTGGAAAAATGATGACATGCTGGCAACACTTTTTTCGAGGGACAGTATCAGTTTCAGCGTGTTTCATGTTTCAGAGACTGAGGGATGTATTCTCGTGTCCCTCTCTTCTCATCTCAGTCTGAACTCAGATCAAAATGGCACAGCCTCTGCTCTTTATTCTCATCAGTACACTTTTCTATGAAGGTAATTGTTTACGCATTTGTTAATGTTAAGTATGTTTGATATCATTTTGTAGGATTTTCTATAGTGCATTGTGTAACTAGGAGAAATGCATTAAAACCGAGATACAGTTGATTAAAATAAGGTGAACTGAACTGAATCTTTGTAGTACAAAATGCAGCAAACATCAATCTTGTATTTCTTTAGTGTCCTAGATTTACTTTGCATTGTATCATACTTCTCAGAATGTATATTCTTTTGCAAGACTTTTCTGAAAGGGTTAGAGGTTACTTATTTATTTATTTAAATGTGTTGCACTTAAAGATTTGTTCAATTTCAGTAAATTCCCTAACCTGCTATCAGTGCATACCGGAGACCTCTATTAAATGCACTGAAACTAAAGTGGAGTGTCCTGTTGGTCAGTGTGGGACTATGAGAACCACATCTTATATGGGTGAGTTTTGGGCAGATTGATTATTTGAACTGAAACAGTCGTTTTAAAAATGAGGCTGATGTAAGTTTCTGCTGTAGGAAACAACACATTGGCTGACATGATCATGAAGAACTGCTCTCAAACCAATCAATGCGTGACTGCATCCGCAAACTTTGGAATTACAAAAATAGTCATTAACAATCAGTGCTGCAACACTAACCTGTGCAATACCCAGACTGAACCCGGCAAGTTTAGCACAGGACCAAGAATATTATCATATGACAATAAAATGTATTTACATCAGACGTGACTTCCAGTTTTGTAACTTTAACTTTGCATATTTCATAGAATCCCCCAAGATGATCCCGAATGGAATCCACTGCCACACTTGCAGTGGAGAAGACTGTGCATCAGCTTTACCTTGTGTAGACGAGGAAGATCACTGTATCAAGGCAACAGGTAAGATAAGACAAAAGTCTTCACAGAGTAAACAGAGCTCGAACATTTATAATACACACAAACAAAACATATGAAGGTTAATGGTCTTTTTAAAAAAGAAAAATCCAGTTAGATTTTTTTTATATTCATTATTAATTAGTTTTGTATTTTATATTACGTACAGTATATCCTAAATACATGCTGTACAAATTAAGTTGGTTTACCCCAAGACATTAAGCAGCACAACTGTTTTCAAGTGTGAAACAAATGTTTCTTGAGCACCAAATCAACAGTGATTTCTGAAGAAGCATGTGAAACTGAAGTCTGCTTGAAAATGTAACTTAAAATACAAGTGCACTAAAATTCGCCACCTTGGAATTATAAGGTTCTCTCTGCATTCGGGGCAGTTTTGAGATATTGAGCTTCAAAGTTTTTGCGTTCCTTAGAATTCTGTAGATAGAACCTTTTTTTTCCTTTAAAAAAGGGCCTAAAATGTACACATGTGCTTACAAAATAAATATAACGTGATGTAAATGTTACCAGAGAATAAGAAAATGTAAAATGGGTCCATTTTGACAAAAATGTCAGCTAGAACCTTATAATTCCAAGGCAATGATTTGTAATAATATTTCGTTTTTACTGTATTTTTGATCAAAGAAATGCTGACGAGAATATATGTAATCCTAAAAACCTCACACTTTTGAATGGTGTACATTCAACTGCATTAAACAACTTTGATTAGTTAAAAAAAAATGTTATTTGTTAAATATGAGATATAATATGAGCCGAAGGGTATTTCTGACACAAACATGTCACAGGATTCGAGTTCTCAGCACTGCAGGCGATGAAACTGTCTCATTTTTCAAAGTCTCACTAACCCAAATGAGATTCTTTTGTGATCATGTTGTTTCAAAGGTTTTGTAATAACATATTTTCCTTTTCTTCATCATTTTCAACAGTCTTTAGTGATGGACAGATGATGACGATGAAAGGATGTGCGACCAGAAGTTTTTGTAATGGTGACTTGTCCACAAAGATCGGCCAGTCCAGCATATCGGCGGACCAGAGCTGCTGTAAAGGTCATCTGTGTAACAGCGCTCCAACAGTCAGTCTTAGCCGCTTCTTTCAGCTGGGGATTCTGATGTACATCCTACAGACCGCATTTTGAGCTTTCAATTGTCATGATTCTCTGAGGTTTACATTTGACAAGAAATTTAAATAATAATAATTAAATCCAGCCAACATTCTTGCATGCTGGTTATATCGGTAAAATTATCATTTAAATATATATATTGTTAATGCCTGATTCTAGGATGCGAGTATTGAGTACTTGTCAAGTTGCCCATTTTGTATATAGGCCTACTGAAATTTTCACTTAGCCATTTTTGCTTCTCTTTTGTAATATTCAAAGATCAAAGATTTGCAAAGAATGGGCAGTAAATATCTAACTCTTCTGATAATTTTAATCTAACATATCTTTGGTCTAGACAAACCATTCCTGACAGACTGGTGTGTAATAGTATACAGATGTTTACTGATTATATTTTCCTTTCAAGAGGGTGTAGATTTAGGTTTCTACATGAAATGTAGTTTCAATACAATAATATTCTGTTGCACAAATCATTTTGCCTTGAGCCTCCGAATTGTTATGGACAAAGGAGATGAAATCTGATGATCTAAAAGCATTTCTTTGTGTTACACTTCTTTTTGGGACTTTTGCAGACAGTAATATCTCTCTTTCTCTATATATATATATTATATACCTATATCTATAAAAAAAAAAATTAGGGTCAGTGAGACTTATTTCTTTAATGCATTTGTTTGATTAAAAATACAGTAATCTAGTGAAAAATAACATTTATATATGTTCATATATATAATGGACAACATTTGTATTTACTACAAATAAAACCTTTTGTAACATTATACATATCTTTAATATCACTTTTTATCAATTAAATTTATAAAACGTACAATTTATTTTAATTTATTGTGCCGAATAAAAAAAAAACATTTTTCCCTGATGACTATTTATATGACTGTGATGACTGATGACTATTTAAATCTGAATTCCATGATTTTACATATCCTAATATGGTCAGACACGTCACATTTGAACTAAAACAAATAAAAACAATAATAAAAAAACACATTTTAAAATCATTGTGTTAAATTATTTTTTAATCCACTTACATGAAATTACATATTTTCCCTCCAAATAACATTTATGCTTGGGTGTTCTGTATGAAAATTCCAGAGACATGACACAAAGCTAGCCAGCCCCGCAGTACTCCCTTTCCTCCCCATATTAACTACTTCATAGCCACATGCATATTAGGCAAGTATCAAAAGAAATTAATGGAAAAAGAACAAAAAAACTAAACAAAACCATTTCCTGGAGAACTAAATCACACTAGTATTTCCTACTGCTCTGCTTGTACAGTCATACAGTAACAGTATCAAGCAATATGTGCTCTTTGTTCTTAGGGTCCTCTATACCTCGTAATTAACAGGGAATAAGTAAATGCCATTTGCAGGGCACCAAATGCCTGGAATAAGAAACTTGAATGTAACGTACAATGGAATGTAACTTCTTTTTTGCCCATCGTTTTGCAGGATGTGTGAGCGAGCAGTTCACTGTGTGATGTGTGACGCTGCCATTGCTTCTTACCTAGCTAAAGACTAGCACTGCTATCCTCACCGCTACTCAAAGACGAGGGCTGGTTGTAATGCAGACGCTTAAATTGCAGGTGTACATAATGACCATGACAAATGAGTCCTCGACAGAGATTTACATACAGTATATGAATAACAAAAGGGTTTAACTTGCAACTTTGCATGAGCTGAGAACTTGCCTCACCCTCATTTCTTCCACACTAATGCAACAACCTAGAGCTCCCCACGGAGAAAACAAGGTTAACAGCAGACAAACGTCATCCCCTCCCAGTCCCCGGTCCCCCACCCCGGACGTATCGCAACACCAACCCGCCCCCCATTTAACCCCTCCCACCCACCTCCCGTTACACAAATCCTTAGAAAAACCCCCACAATGACAGGGAAGGAAGAAAGCAAGGAAAGCGCGAGAGTAAAAGAACTAAAAGAGACAGAAGTTGATGATGAGGTGGTCTCAGTGTTGATGGCGAGCTGGAACGATGGCAGGTGAATAACGGGGGAAGGACGGACAGATCCAGACTCAGTTTTCTCGGCCCTCCTCGGTCTCCTCGCCATCACCCTGGTTATCTGAAGTCCACAGCTGTGAAACGGAGGAAAGGACACTAGTTAGTCATGACCACCGACACCTGCTCCTAGTTAGTCATTAACTGAGCAAGCTACTTAAAAAAAGAATGAATGAATGCTAAGACACTTTGAAACTAGAGCTAAAAATTGTGAAAAACTATTTGAATTTTGCTAATGAATAAGACTGATTAAATGATTATGTGCTGTAAACATGCATAATATGTTAGAGTATATGAGTCATAAAATGGTTTTGTACTGCTCCTTAAAAGAAAAAAAAATATTGGAGATTATGACTTAATGTTGTTTTTTTGGAAACAAACCAAAAAACTGTTAACAGGCATTTACTTTATCATGGCAGATGAGTAAAACGTGAAATAAACGTTACAAAAATGTATAATTTATTAACTTACACTCCTGGTATAAATGAAAGTGTCTATCAATTCTTTTGAGGTAACTCATGCACAAACTCTCTATATAACATTAGTTTTTAGATACAGAAATGGAATAAAGTGTCAAATGTAAAATAGCATTGCATATTCTACTGTATAAATTAAAGAGGAATCTAAGTTACAAAAACTATTCAAGAGCAGTGAGTGATAAAGAGAAGTAAGAGAAGTGGATCAAGATTAAAATCCCTCCTGAGATGTGTTCAATCCTGGTGACCAACTACAAAAAACGTCTTATCTCTGTACTAAATCATGTTTTGCTTGGGGATCAAATAGTTATTTCACTCACTGAAATGCAAATCAACTTATAAACTTTATATAATTTGTTTTTTTATATTTGGTCTACATCTGTTTAAATAACCTACCATAAAAAATTACAGATCCTTCCTTTCTTTGTAAGTGGGCAAACTTACAAAATCAGCAGGGGAACAAATAAATATTTTCCCCACTGTACTATTTTTCTATATGCTACAGTAATAACGTTATACATTAGCTATAACAATGTTGTTGGAATCAGAACGATTTATTCCAGCTGGTGAATGATAAAACATCGACAACCAACAAGAATTCACCTGACTTTAGAGAGCCAGATGATTTAAAACGGCAGATTATTTAACTCCAGCACATGTTTACAATAAACTGAATGTTATCCTCAGCTGGTGTGGACACTAATAGCGTTCTTAAAGCTATCAGTGACCTATAGCCCACAAAAATGCATTTAGTAACTAGACTAAATCAACTGGGTAAATTGTCTTAATTTAACCTGCTACTAAAGAGGAACTCACTGTCAGATTGTCCCGCAGCAGCTGCATGATCAATGTGCTGTCTTTGTAGGATTCTTCATTCAGTGAATCAAGCTCTGCAATGGCCTCATCAAAAGCCTGGGAGAAAAAGATCAACCAAGAACAAGATGAGTGTTAAGTTATGGGCATTTGATGATGATATTTTGAATAAACAGTATAACTGTGGGTAACACTCTTAATATTATTTATTAGCCTGTGTGCGTGTGGGTGGGTGTTAATCGTACCACTTTGGCAAGCTTACAGGCCTGGTCGGGTGAATTGAGAATCTCGTAATAAAATACGGAGAAATTGAGCGCAAGGCCCAGACGAATGGGGTGCGTGGGCTGCATCTCTGCCTTACTGATTTCAAAGGCATCCTTGTAGGCCTCCTGTGAATTGCCAATGATAGCTAGAGATACAAAGAGAAAACTGTGTGAATGTAGCTGCATATTTTCAAGATAACAAATAAACAACATTTACGGTATATAATAAGCTTAAATAATAAATAGTTTAACCGTTTGTGTGTCTAAAATGTCACTGATTTCAACAAACTTGATAGTGAATTGTTTATAAAAGCAATTATCATACTCGCGTCTAATGTGTTGAATATTTAAACTTGAGTGCAACTTGTGTGGTTTTGATTTATTCTTTTCCTTCAACTTTGAAAGCAAAATTAAATGAGGAATAAGCAACGTAAAGAGAAAGTTTTCAGCTGACGTGAACAAACCCTTTTTGCTGTAAACCAGTGAGATTACTTTTTTTCACTAGGGGGCGTTAAAGCACAACCTTTCCAGTTAGGACAGTTCAGTTAGAAAGTGTTAAAAAGCTTAGCACTAGGCATTTTTAATATTACACTTAAGGAAATAAAGAGAAGAAAACATTCTGTCAGAATCGAGCTATTCTGATCAACCAACAAAAGACAGTTTAAAAGGATGAAACTAATTACAATTGACTATACATTACCTATTTAAATCATCACAAATTATTTTTATTTTTCCATTTTTAATGGGTGATTGATAACTGCAACCACCCACTGCAAGATATTTTTAGCTTAACACATTTTTAGATCCATTTCCTGTGTAGAAGGAAGTCTCTGCTCTGCTTTAGATGTGTCACCTATGACTTGACAGACATCAAGAGCCACAACTTTTCTTCAAGAGGCCATTTCTGCTGCTAGTAGACACAAATCTCTTAATAAACCTCAAGATTTTCAGAATGTGTTGCTAACAACTTAGCACTAGGTATAAGATTTCACACTGTTAGAATGATGAAGGGTCTTTCAGTCAAGAGTACAGCAAGTACTAAGGATCTGATGGCTTCAGTGAGAGACAACCGAATCAATATAAAAAGGGAATTATATTCCATTTCATCCTTAACAAGACGGAACAGGAATCCGACAAGCTGTGAAGCAGCTCTGGAGATCCACCCACAAGCAGGCTCTCATTCATTAGCCGTGTTTCCACTATCGAGCTTAAACCGGGCGTGCTAGTGCGTGCCAGGGCCAGTCGCGTTTCCACTGTCACTTCCGGGGCTTGATCGTGCCTCGCCGGGGCTTCCTCGGGGCCAACGGCCAGGGTTTTTTGGCCCGACGAAAACCTTGGGCCAAAGCGGGCCAGCTGGGGCTAGAGGAGGGGTTATGAACAAAGGCGGAGTTTCTCCGCGTCTGAAGAGCGTCAGCGCGGATCATTTCATAACAGCTATAACACCAGCAATAAACACTTTTTTAAATAAGTCAAGCTCAAAACTCACTTTCAGTCAGCAGCGAGTGTTTGAAATAACTTGATCCAATGTGGATTATAATCACCATTAGAGCTGAAACAACGAATCGATTTAATCGATTAAAATCGATTATTAAAATAGTTGTCAACTAATTTAGTCAGCGATTCGTTGCTAAATAATTTATTTGCCGTAAGCGGCTTATTTCGTGCATATTTCAAATCTGCGGTGACCAAAGTGTGGCAGTAATGAGCCACCGGAGGATTTACTCAGCCAGTACAACAGGAGAAGTAGCGAATAGCCAATAGCTGGCCTCGTTTTATGTCACGTGCTTCCCGAACTGCGTCTGCAGCATTCAGCAGGATGTGGGAGTACTTTATTTTGAGCCTTCAAAAAAGAAGATTAACCTGTAAACTCTGCACTACTGAACTGTTTAAGGGACCGTTCACATATCGCGTCTTTTGCGCGCTCATGTTCGTTATTTCCAATGTAGGCGCGCAGTATGCGCGCTCATAATGGAAGCGACGCGGTCGCGACGCACCCGTTTTTCCAGGCGCGTGCACACCGCATCGAGTTAAAAACATTTCAACTTTTCAGAATGCAGCAAGCGCACCGCGGGTCATGTGACAAGAACTAAATAATCAGCTTCATCCTTTCCCGTAACAACGTTAAAAGCTCAGCCAAGATGAAGGAACAGCTGATCATAGCTGTATATGGATTCCCATTTTGAAATAAATTTAGTAGCAGAGCTACTGCAATCGATTTTTTGAGCTGCAAATCCATTTATCCTTTGCTGAAATTTCCGCGTCTTCTAGGAGAGAGCGCGTCATGGTTGCTTAGCAAAGGCAGACGCCTCAGGGGCGCTTCTGCCCGAGCGTTTTGGAAAGAAGGAGAAAGCGGTGCGCCTAGCGTTTTTAGGCGCGATATGTGAACGGCCCCTAAGCCTTTTATTTGTGCAGATTCTCCAGTACAATGTTGTTTGCAAATGTTTAGTCGTAAAAGCTGATAACATTGCTTTTTAACAGTTAACATTTAAAGCTTTACAAACATGTTCTGTGATCAGTTTGTCATTTACCAGTTCATAATTCAGTCTTGCAGCCTAATTATGACTGAATGAGAGAGGTAAATGTTTAAAGATATTTGAAATGCACTTTTTTTTCCTAAGTATTCACTGCTCTTTTTCACACAGCAGGTTTTTTGTGTGTCCGTTTTTTCTGGACAACCTTCTGATGGATTTTACTTTAAATTGTGAGTTCCATTCAGGTTTCATGCCATTGGCACTTTATTCGAAGGATTGTTTACAATTTCACAGCATAAGCTATAAAGCTGTTTCCCAGTAAATAATAAAATACAACGCACTGCAATCTTATTCTGTTTTATCCTTATTCTTCGTGAAAATATGTTCTGAAAGATTCCTTAATAAGCTTTGTTCGGGATGTTAAACTACTTTAGGAGCTCTAAGGACTGCCATGGTGAAAACATTATTTGAAATCTCCTTGTGAAATTTGCTAGAGTATGGGTCAGTGTTCTGATTGCAGAAGAGTTCGACAAAGGATTACTAACACATAATAAAACAACTCCAGGTATATTTGTGATGAGGATATGACAATGCAAAATTATTAAAATCTCTTAAAAATCTATGCTGAATTATAAAGACCCTTTATTAATAATTTACTTTGGGGGAAAAATGGGAAAAACTAAAATATAAGTACATAAACCGATTAATCGATTAATCGTAAAAATAATCGACAGATTAATCGATTATCAAAATAATCGTTAGTTGCAGCCCTAATCACCATACAAGGCAGAAATATTTATAAGCGATGCAAAAGTCTGTGCACGCTAGGCATTAACATTACCATAGTAAACATGGTATGACCGCTTGAAGAAATCAGACGTCAGCTTCTTATTCTCTATCACAATCGTGTATTTATTTAGTAACTTATATGATCTGTCACAAGCCTCGTCTCAAGAGTTTAGCTCCACGTTGCCTATCATAAAAAAATATAATAATGTTTTTTGTTCGGGAGCTTTTATAAAAATAGAGATATTATCATTCATTCTAAATGTGACATACTGTGGCTACAAATAAACAGAAACAGACTCGACTGAATAAGCAAGCTATTTTCATAAGCGTTAAAAATAAATAAAATAGAAATAAGTGTAGTTATGTGTGATTAATTTTGAGTCCTGATAAATTAAATCAATATGATCAATGTATCACTTATTCTATAGTTAAAACATTGATGCTTTTGAATTTGAATATATAACAAAGCATGCAAACAAACGGCCGCTGTTATCATGTTCGTTTTGTGATCGCGCATGTTCCGGTGACTTATTTCTTAGTTTTCTGATAACTTCTCTTTGTTGGTGAAATGATGAGGTTGCGTGATGTTGTTCTGAGAGGCGTGTAAAGGGCGTGTTTTAGTGACGCGCAGCGGAGCTTCAGGCTCCACTGTAGAAACCCTGCGCTATTCTGGCTTCGTGCTACTGGCCCGAGGCTATGAGCCCCGCCCGGCCCGCTTTAAGCCCTGGCTCGCCCTGGCCCGACAGTGGAAATGCGGCTATTCAGTAAGGTGGGTGGATTCACATGTCTGCACCTGTTCAAATGAAGGAAGGAAATCAAATTGCTAACCGTTTCCCCTGTAGACCTAAAGGCCCTCCTTTTATTATTTTCTCTCTCTCTCTTTCCCATAACCCCGAGAGCCCGTCAACCTCCTGGCACAGGAAGGCTGCTGCACGATTCTTCCTGTTATGCACACAGCAGCCCTGTTCCTTTCTGACTCTACCAAGACAGACAATGGAGAGCAAACCATTTCAAGGTTTATATAGTATCTGCTTTAAATAGAATCATCCTGTGAACAGTGTCTGGTAATTACCTACAACTACAAAAATAAAACTGAAATGATTGAGGTCGGCAAGTTTATATATATATATATATTAAGTCATATGCTTACCATGGGTGCATTTATTTTATCAAAAATACATAATTTTATATTGTGAAATACTGCTACAATTTAAATGGGCCAAATTAATATATCATAAAAATGAGTTAATATAATTCAAACGTAATTTATTCCTGTGATGGCAAAGCAATTACTCCATTCTTCAGTCTCATGATACTTCAGAAATCATTCTAATATGCTGATTTAAAGCATAAACACAATTGTTCTTAATATCTCATAATAAAAAAATGTATTGAGAAAAAAACAATTGTGCTGCTTATTATGGCTTATTAAACTGTGAATTTTTTTTTCCTGGATTCTTGAAAGAATGTGAAGTTTAAAAGAACAGCATTTATTCGTTTTAACAAAGTAAAAAACGATTTTCTGTCACTTTCGAACAAGTTAATTACTCTTTGCTGAATAAAAGTATTCATTACTTTCCAAAAACATGGTACCATTTACTATTGAGTTTTTCACTGAGGGAGGCAAAATTTATGAATGGGCCACAGCTGATCACCACCCCCCCAAAAACAGATCCTCTTTAGACATTTCCACCCCCTTACTTCCTCTCAAAGTTGGCTACATGTCAACATTTTGCGGAAACGTTACATTTTTAGCAGAAGTTAGAATGTTCACAGGCAGGTGGTGGAGAACAGTCACTACCGCAGCTTTAAGAGCCACGCAGCATTGTTCACATTTAATTGAACATACAGAATATATTAATTTACCCTGAAGTCAATGAAACATTGACCGAAACAAACAATTCTGGACCACAGTAACTTCAATTTAAGGACCAAAAATAAGAATAAAGTCATGCAGGTTTTGATTGAACAACCTGAGGGTGAGTACATTTTTGGATGAACTTTCCCTTTAATATTAAGGATCGATTTAAAAGAATGGCTTACTGCTTTTCTCCTCTCCCACAGCCACCTCCGCCAAGTAGCGATAGTAATCGCCTTTCATTTTCAGATAGAAGACTTTACTTTCAGCGGGGGTCGCCTTTGGGATGAGGTACTTGTCCAGAAGAACCTGCGACACAGACAAATGAGAAAATCTGTATTAGTGGTCTGTCAAATGGTTTCATGTCCTGTTTCAGTGTGGTAGTAGGAAAGGGGGAAGTAGTCCAGAGTAGAACAAGAGTCACCCATAGTAAACAGATCGAGATACAGATAATATAGAGCTCTGCAAAACTCGTTTGACGACATGTTACAAAAAGAGGCCCAGGTGAAACCATGAAACCTCTCGAGCAAAATGTTTCAGGCACCAGGATGCCATTTACAGTAAAAGACCCTTCACTTAGTCCCAACCTAGTGGTTTCTAGAATTTCAGCATTCTGGCCATTTTTAAACAACAACCTTGGATTGCCCTTTAGGGTTGACAGAGGCCCGACGTCTTGTGGCACGACGGCAGTTTCACAGATGCTTCTAAGACTTTCAGTTGCAGGGAGGGAGGAAGGGGAGAATGGGAAAATTGACTATGCTGTGTGAGCTGGAGCTCGTGGAACTAGGTCATTGAGCTTGCTGGAGTTTTTCATAACTCGACTGGCCTGATTGTAGCCACCCTGAATAGAACCATAGGCTCGTTGTTGCAACACAAGCATCCTTAAACTCTCCAATGACGCTCTAACAAGCCACATTAATGATAGAGGGAGTCTTACTGGAGCAAACGGATTCTGTCAAGGACACTCTAATAAATACGGAGCATCTATTCTCATCTCATAAGTCTGTGAGCTTGATTACATCAAAGGTCAAAAATCACAGGACTTTATAGGCGCAAAAGATGGAGGGATTTCCATAATCAGTGGAATCAATTAGGCATTCCAATTCAAATTAGTCATTTAACCTTGTTAAGTCTAGGGATGTTAACCGATGACTGTTTAATCGGTGGTTGACCGTATCAACGTTAACCAGTCAAAGTTGTTGGTAGTCGGTTAAAAAAAAAAGTGATATCTAAATTAGGCTATTATAGACAGTGGCCTATACGCTACTACAGTTAGCCATCTCATTCCTCATCTTTTTGTGTTAAGTGAACAAATTATCCCTCACACTCAATTTTTCATAACTCGTCTGTTTGTACTTAATAAACCAATAAAAACATTTGGCGCGAGGTCACAGCGTTTGGGTTCGCGCGCTCACAAGGTTTGCGAAAAGTAAAGGCAACAAGCTAAAACACTCGAAGTTAGAGCCAGGTCAGACGACAGGATGAAGCGTGCAAAGAAAAGTAGTGTGTGGGACCATTTCACCAAAAAGAATGAGACAGATGTAAGTTGCAACTTGTGTGATACAGTGCTTAAATATAGTAGCAGCACATCATCTATGATGTATCACCTGAAAACGTGACACCTGCAAGCCTCTTCGGGTGAGAAAGGTAGCCAAAGCCAACCTACCGTGTCATCTATGCTAGCAGGTAGGAAATGTGACAAACAGCGCTCAGAGACTATTACCCAAAAGATATGCGGAATGGTTGAAAAAGACATGCTGCCCCTTGACTTTGTAAGCGGTGAGGGCTTTCTAGAGCTTAGACAAACGCCTTTATTTTCAAAGCGATCACCTTGTACCCAAACCATTTGAAACTAAGGAGCCATTTGTCCTACGATTACATACAACAAGCTCTTCGGCGCCGCGTTTGCGGGACTTTTAAAAAAGTGACGTGAGTGGCAGTGTGTGTGTGTGTGTGCGGGAGGCAGAGTGGCAGAGAGATGTGACAGAGTTGCGAAATTGCAGGCGCGGCTCGAAATGGCTGTTATTTCAAATAGCATACCATATTTTAAACTAATCGGTTAACCGGTTTCAACCGGCTAATGAGGCTCGGTGGTCGGTCAAGAAATTTTTTCGTTTTCGCCATCCCTAGTTAAGTCACATGTTACTGATGAACCAATGACTTACTTGTGCTTTCAAATGGTGGGGAGCAATGCATGGAATCAGAACACAATTCCTTAATGCAGCTCTAAGCTGAAAGACACAATTATGGGTTTGCATAACCATCTGCTTCCCCATCGTCTTTATCAAGTCGAGACATGTGGATGGAATATCACAGCAGTTTGTGTCAGGTGAGCGGTTTTATCTTTTCACTTGATGCGTATACAGTGATAATAAAGTATGACTTGCCAACTGCCACTCAACGTCTCATCCGTATTAAATAACAGTATAAAGCTACGTTCACATTACCAAAAGTCCACTGTCTATTGTCATTAGTGTAGTGAAGTGTTAAAGCTCAGGTCAAACAGAAGTCACATTCAAATCAAGAGTTGTCTGCATCTGTGTGACCGTGGTGAAATCTGTGTGGGCAAATCTTTCATCCTCATGCAAAATTCCCATTTGCTTGGATTGCTATTGAAATGACTGAAGTTTGCAAGATTTAAAAAACAAAAACCAATTAGCTATAGTAAACGTGACCACACCATAACTGTGTCAGACACAAGTTTCTTAATATACTATGTAAAGAATTATAAAGAACAACATTTTCTGAAAGTAAACCTTCATAATTTAAACATTTCAGCCCTCATTACATTTGCCCATCCAACAGTAACCTCTCTGAAATGGTTAAGATGTTTTCTGGAACTGCGTCCTAACCAGGTATGACACAAAGTGACAAGAGATGCTACATTTGTCCTTTCACTTCATTTCTATTTAACCAAAACCTCTTCTTCACGTATATTAAACATGGAAAAGAAAGAACTGAATGTGTATATATTAGGGATTTAAAAATATCACAATCTTACGATAGGATAATATTAAGATAGGAAGTCCACACAATACGATAATTATAAATGTAAATAAAAAAAGACAAATGAAGATTTTGAAAAAATTTACATTTTGTAAATCTTAAAGTTAACATTTTCTATCTAAAAGACTTTGAGAGTTTGAAATTAAGCACTCCAACCCATGTTGCTAAGAAAATATAAGTCAGAAAAAAGGCAGTGAATTGACTTGTACCTGAACTTTAAAGGGTCTCAACCTCTTTTTAGTTGTTATGTACCGTCTCAGTCTAAATTACATTCACATTGGTGCTTTAGAAGCCAAACAGATAAGAATGTAATAATATTATGTAACAAATTCTTAGAGAAATGATGCTAAAGAAAAACTGACTGAAGTAAACTGGCATGTTTTTTTGCATTATTAGTGTGAAAACAGAGAGGTACATGTTCATGTACTTTTCTAATTGGCTGTGATTTTGTTGCATTGCACAACATTTCTGCTTTCTGCATAGAGAAAAAAAAACACTTGCCACTGAAATCTTGTCCTATCATGCCTGGGAGGGGTAGGATGTAGTGTAAAGGTTTTAAAGTACTAAATTAACATTAAGTTACATAATATGTAGGAATTCAAATGACATCATAGTCTCCTTTCATTCTCCTAAATGCAGAAGCGGTGAAAGTAAAAAGTCCCTTTGGCTGTAGCGTGGAAAGCTACAGGACAGTGGCCCAAAAAACAGGAGCTCAGCTGCTGTCATTATGGGATTAGAGGTGACTCAACCTGTGCGGTGTCAGCCCTGTAGCCTTCAGCCACTTTCATGCTATGTGCACATAGCTACGAGCACAAGCTGCAGTTAAGTGTTGTACTGTGCCCATGTTTGCTCCACAGCCACACTGTGTCATGCTCTCTGGAGGGCTCTTCACTTCCCACACCTCATTACATACACAGCCTCTTCTCTTCCACCCAAGCAACTGCTAAATGCTAATTAGCAGCCTCTCTCACTTACTCAGACATTGGCCCGAAGCCTCAGAGTGAGTATGTTACCCAGGGGACTTCACTTATGGCTTACTGAGTTGAAGTTGACTTAAAACTCATATCTTCTGTAATGTTCAAGGACTTGGTGATACGTTACAAGCACTACTCAAGTGTTTTTTCACTGGTTGAACTCAACAGTCTATTGGCACAACTGCAAAAACAACAGGCGAGTTAAAAACAACAACATAAACAGATGAGTTTCTCTTATTTTTTTGACACGTTTATTTTATTTTATACTAAGCTGTTTTTTTTTTTACAATAATTTTTAGAAGTGAGTTTATATTAGGTGAATTTAACCAAATATTATTATTAAAAATGTAACAACTCTCATAATAATTATTAGATCTGAAACATTTACAAACAACTTTTCTATTCCACTACCATTTCTTAAAACGTGCAAGCTATTTAATGTTTGGAATGGAAAGGAGAACTTTTTACAATCTACTTACTAATTCTTTTTTATTTTTTTTTACTCAAAAATGTATTGCATTATAGAAGTAAAGTGAATTGCCAACAATGATTCACAATGACTTTAACTTTATAGACACATTTCACCCTAAATTCAATTCTCTCAGCTTTTTTGTGAACCCACTTTGTGTGTGTGACCTCCAGTTTAAATTATACTGGTTTACAGACATTAGACCAGATGGAGCCTGTATCAAGCAAAAGCTCTAGCTTTTTTGAATCTCTAATTCTTCCCAAATGACACAAGGATACATTTTACAGTCTGCACGATGCAAGGCAAGTGTTTGAGTGTTTCTGTTTATGCTGTTGCACCCACCACGTTCCTTACCTACTTATTTGTATTTGTATTTTTTTATTCTTTTATTATGTGTTTTATGTTTTGTCGCTGTCATTCTGTTGTACTGCAGAGCTTCTATCACGAAAAGAAATTCCTCGTATGTGTAAACATACCTGGCAATAAAGCTCATTCTGATTCTGATTCAGAACCTCATTACATGAAGTCTATGCAATGTGAATTCCATGCTCTGCAGAATCTATATAAAACTGTCGTTTCTGTAGGCTGAAACAGAAGTTAAATAGACCCTGACCCCTTAAATCTGTCATCAGGGCTACAATAACTGTCCCAAGGTAAGGACACAGGTCTGTGCATGCGTTGGAACAAATGAGATCAGGCCTGGACTAATAGGCTTGGCTTAAAGAGGGCCTTACTCATGATGAGTAATTAACGCAAGCAGGATTATCAACTTACGTTACCCACCGACCCTTGGAATAAAGGAACAGGGATAAGAGCAAATGTGCGTATATTGTGCGTATCCCTGGGTAAGAATAAAAACGATTGGGATTATCTCAGTTGTAAGATCCTTACCAGTACGTCATTGCAGATCTCCTTCAACTCCTTCTCGATCTTTTCCCGATATTCCTTGACCATTTGCTGCTTCTTATCGCTGCCCTCAGTCTTCTGCTCGATGCTGGAGACCACTCTCCAGGAAGAACGGCGGGCACCCACCACGTTCTTGTAAGCCACCGAGAGCAGGTTGCGTTCCTCGTTAGACAGTTCAATGTCACCCTCGGTGACAGACTTCATAACGGCTGCCATGTCATCATAGCGCTCGGCCTGCTCGGCCAGCTTGGCTTTTTGCACTAGCTCGCTCTTGTCCATGGCTGCTCAGTGCTGGGGAAAAAGAGAGTTACAGAGTTCAGTCAGACACCGAATCAGATTTATTTAAGATGTAACAGGCTACAAACCTTTCCTGAAAGTTTAGCTTTAGACAAAACAACTTTTAAATTATTGAAGAGCTTTGCACAAACAATATTTTATATAATAATAAACCAAATAATGCTTTATTATGCTTTAAATGTGTATATGGTCAGTTTGCTTCATCTGTCCTTTTTTATTTATTTATCTATTTAAGTATTTATTTATAATTATTATTGAATATATGCAAGAACAGTGGACAATCATCCTTGCGGAAGTGCTGAAAGTAATTCCACAGCAGTGAATAAATTTTGCTGTCATATCACAAGATGTGCTGCTATTCCATTCTTCTGACCATGCAAATTATATAATGCCACGCATATTATATAAAGAAAATATACATAACTTTGTTTTCGTCATTATACAACATAAAATCTACAACAAACTGTCAAATCGGTGAGATCTATGCGCACCATTACTTTCATTTAAATTATGGAAAGCCTTTAGAGTAATATCAAAAAGTGAAAGCAAAAGATAAACGGAAGGAACCAAAAAGCACTTTGCAAACATCAAAAGATCTGATCAAAAAACTTCTAGCTGCCAATCTTGCACACAGCAACAAAAAAAAAGTTTTACATTAAGTATTTACCCTCCAGGGGCGCATAATACAGAAATATGCGGATGTGCTGTTCTCGACAACCACGCCCAGTTCTAATAGGTAACTATTCACGCGCTTTACATAGTACGTCTTAAAGGGACAGTTAATCCTCAAAAAATGAACAATCTGTCATCTTGATCTCACCCCCATGCCGATCCAAACCCGCTTGACTTACTTTCTTCCTTGGAACACCAACAGAGATGTTTGGCAGATTGACAGCTTCGGTCACTATTCATTTCCAATATACGGAAAAAACGTTGCTCAATGCTCGTCAATGGCGACTGGAGCTGTCAGTCCGTCAAATTCTGATGAACATGTCCCACGAAAAAGTGGTTTTTGACATAATGGTAAGTAAATAAAGGCCATTCGGGGTAAACTATCCCGTTGCCATGTGCTAATATCCGTCGCTGTCTCACTAGGTGACTTGCTTGACTACACAAAGTTTAACTAGCAACATCAGACTGCAGATGTGGGACTTGTTTTTTACGAATGTTTCATTGTACAAAGCATACGAGCAATAGTGCTGCCCCGCACTAACGTTACATCAAATGTGGCAGGCTAAGATGTCATGGCGACATATTTTGCCGCTGCTTTCAGGTTTAAAGCGAGTTAGATTATTGGCTAACCATATGATAAAGGCAGGTCTGCCCAGCCCATCTCCATGGCTGACTGACCTCACGACCAAAATAAAAAATAAAAAAACACCTTTCTATCTGTACGACCAATACGTATTTAATGATTTGCTCAAGTTCTGTGTGTCGATTATATTTATATAGCAAATGGAGTCGATGTGTGTCGATTACAAGACATAATGGAAGCGCGGATAATATCAACCGAATTTCCAGAAACCATAGAAGATAGATGGAGAGTCGTTAAATTTGTTACCATAATTATAGGAGCAAGTAGAGTTAACGTTAACTGAATTAACAGTGGCAGAATTGGAGACTCAAACGAGAGAAAGGCTTCGGCTTGTTTTAGCATCAAAAATACACTGAAACATTATTTTACGCAAGGACCCACACAGAAAACTGCAACTGATGACCAGATTATAATCTAAACCCTACAATGTGTCATTTTAGTATTAATCTTTAAATAAAAGCTCGACCACATCAGATAACATACATCAGATAAAGAGGAAGACACAAAAAGGGGCGGCCTAGATCTGCCAAGGAAAGGCTTATTGTTCATTTTCAGCACGTTAGCATCACTAGCTTTTCAGTCATGTGCCTTGCATCGTCCATCGCCGTTTGAATTTCAGTTCTCATCGCAAACGATAAAACAGCAAAAAAACAGGACCATTGCGCATGGAATGTATCCAAATCTGCCGGATTCTCTTACCTGAGTGTCTGGGGATAACGACGGTCCTATCGGAGCTAAGCTAGCCGCGGCTCACAGCTGACTCTCACGGCGGTTGAGCTGATCCACGGGGTTTCCCTCCAATCAGACCAGCCCCAGGAGCCGAGGCAAGGCTGGGCCACGTGACGTCAACGGTAACCAAGGCGACGGCTGACTTCACGTCGTCTGTGATTGCACGAGAGCCAGTTCGTGATTCAGTGGTGCACCATTTTCCCTCCACTTTTCCTTCCATGTCCTCAGCCTGTTTCCATAAATTATACCACCAAGGTCTAACCGTTTATGTTATGTTTCATCATTATAATGTGCCGTTTAACTTTCATCAACTCCGAAAAGAACATAAAATGTATTGTTAACTGCGTAGTATCGCGATGAGTCCATTTGTTCCATGCGTTACAAGTGTGCACATGCTTAAGATGGTTGGATAGCTTATGAATGACAAACGTGACCCTGGCCTTGACCACAAAACTAGTCATAAGCAGCACGGGTATATTTGCAGCAATTGCCAACAGTACATTGTATGGGTCAAAATGATCAATTTTTCTTTTATGACAAAATTTTTAGTATCATTAAGATACTAAGTAAAGATCATGTTCCATAAGGATATTTTGTCAATTTCCTACCATAAACAAAACTTAATTTTTTATTAGTAATATGCATTGCTAAGAAATGTATTTGGGCAAATTTAAAGGCGATTTTCTCAATATTCTGATTTTTCTGCACCTTCATATTCCAGATTTTCAAATAGTTGTATCTCAGCTAAATATAGTCTTATCCTAACAAACCATACATCAAATTTTAGATGTATTAATCTCAATATAAAAAACTGACCCTTATGACTGTTTTTTCCCCCGCAAATATTTATATTTAGAACATAGCTTAACGAGAAACCTCACATAATTCAGTGCTTCAAATTCTGTTATTAAATGTATATAAAATATAAAATATTTATGAAAATAATAATTTATTATTAAAAAAAGAATAATAAGTTGGTTACATTTCTTGAATTTAACTATGCCTAAATATTTCTGTTTGCATCTAAGGTCATTGTAATGACTTATATTTTTCTTGTTCTTCTTTTTCTGAAAATCATGGAATGGCGTTTGTGAACAGACCATCATGAGCAAAATTAGAACACAGGCCATACTAAGCTTGCTTGGTAGAAGAGGAGCTATTTCTGCACTACTCCAGTTTGTTTCCATGGGGAACGAGTCTATTTTCTACATTGTCACATGTCCTCCCATCAGATATAAATTCAGTAACCTATTTCCGGGCAAAACTCTGTATTATTGGTGCAAGTAAAGTCCACAGTGAGACTGAAGCATTTGTACAACCAGCAGTTTCATTTGAATGTGAACAGTGATTTCTTAGTTTGCTCTGTAACTAGTAGGGCAGGTTTTTCAGTTTTCTTAAAGCCACACCCCAGTACAGCAGAGAATGACAGTACAAAGTAACGTGAGAGAGTTACACACTTAGGTAACCTGTGGCTTCATCTGACATTATGGTGTTGTTATGTTAATGCACTAACAAGAGAAAACTATGCAGAGAACAAAGTTAGTGAATCAGACAAAATTCCAGTCGTCTTAGCAAAGGGTGTATATGCCTTTTTCAGGAATGCTTCTATAACTTGCTATTGTCAAACACATATTTTACTTAAAAGTATTTCACCTTATGCTTATAATATCTTGACAGGAATATAAAGGCTCCTGACACCACCGAACAACACATTTAAGTATGCTGATTTGCATATAAGTGTTCACAGTAGGCAAGTATTTTTTGTTTTTTTACTGTGGAAAGAGTCAGTCAGCCCAGATTTGATTATTTCTAAAGGAATCAGGCATGGGGAGCCCTGTTATCTCCGTACCTCTTTTTGTTAGTAAGTCAGCTTCTTTCCTCTCATATTATATAGAGCCCATCGTTATTGTTGATAGAGAGATAAAAATTACACAATTGGCCAATGACACTACTCTCTTTATTCAAAATGACAATCAGATATCTGTGGCAATTGATTTATTTGCTGAATTTACGAGAGCATCCGATCTGGGGTATACCTAAATTTGGCTAAATGTGAGCTTATGGCCATAAAGGAATGTCTCAAAACTAGCTATATTTCCTTTAAAAATGAGGTTCAATATCTTGGAATATTGATAACCAAAGACCAGAAAAGAAGGTGCTTGCTAAACTTTCGAACTATTATAAAAAAAATAAAAAAGTTAAATCATAGGCTTATAAGAGACCTTTCTTTAAGGGGCAGAGAGTATTAATTACAAAGGCAGAGGTTATTTCTAGACTTATTTATGCAACAATGGCTTTACATCTTGAAAAAAACTGTGTAAAGAAATGGACAAAATATTAATTAAAATACATTACATAAAGAAGACAGTTATCTAATGTATAATTGTTTATATCATGTATGTTGTTTGTCACATGTAGTTTGATCTGGTTAATGAAAAAAAACAAGAGGATAACAAAAATAGAGCAGTCAACCAGCTGAGTGTCCCCGAGTTTTGTTATGAAGACTGAGGCAAAACAACCACGTTATGTCTTTAAACCTATTTATTCTGACATATTTTGTTTTATTATTAAACAATATATAGTCATGCTACAGAAATCTGTTACTTTTCAATGTCAATAGAAAAGAATGTGGAGTATTGGTTCAAAGAAGTTCATCATTCGTCATGACTCAGATTTTCATATCAACAGAACTTAATAGTAAAAGTATATATTTACACTATGGATAATGTTTATCAACATTGCTTGAATTCAAATGTTACTTGTGTATAAAAACAACACAAAAATAATAATGATAATGAAAAAACACTGGAACAAATAGACAGCAAGATATTACACCACATACTTGTTTAGAATTTGATAAAATTACTAATTTATTATGATTATATGACTGTGATTTTTGCTCCACACCATACACATTTCTAGGATAAAAAGCACTGTTTATGCACTGTAAATTGGTAAGCCTGATTGTGGATTTTCCTCGGAAAGCAAACATGAAAATAACTGCTTTCAAATTATTTAGTATGTCACATTTAATTCAATTTTGTCACTTTTAAATTGGCCCAGAATCTGTTTTAGAGGTTCCGTCATAACTTATCACTCCATTAATATTGCTGCAAATTGCTGAGCTATACTAACATAGATGTCCGCACCGGTCACAACTCAAATAAATAACTCAAAAAAACTAATTTACAATATGGAAATTATTTTAAACGAATACTATGAAAATAATATGTAATAGTGCCGACTACTGACCAATCCGTGCTACTTCAGCGGCATATTGCTTCACGAAAGCCCTTTGAATAATAGGCTGCATAAATACCTTCTGCATGAAATGAAACATCTCAAAGTTGGTTTGCATGTTAAGCGCATAATTAGGGGAGGAAAATCACAACCGGGAACCACGTCCTTGAACGGGGTCACTGCTAAAGTACACGTTAATAAAGAAAACGCAGCTGGGTCAACTGCGCACTAGAGAGGGTGGGCTTTGATAGAAACAGGAGGTTGCCAGATATTATGACTTACAAGCAAAATAAGCGAAAATTAGCAACAAAAAGTTATTGATCAGTGTAGAAAACATTTAAAAATCTAAATAAATAAAAAGTGTAAATCTCTCTTTTTTTGTAAGCACAAAAGGTCACATTGCACATCAAGCAGCGGCTGTAAAGGCAAAATCATAGACCAAAGAAGAAACAAACTTCTAGAATGAATGATGGCACTATTTTACAGCACGGTTCAAACAGAAGGTTAGGATATGCTTTTTGACAGCTGTTTTTTTTTATTTGGTCACACTTTATTATTCTGCCATGTAAGCATTTTGGAAATGACCCACCAAAACTAACTGTGCATTTATGTATAGTCCATATGCATAATAATAATAAACAAATAAATACGTAAATTTAAAGTGCCCCTATTATGGATTTTTGAAAATTACCTTTCATGCAGTGTGTAAAACAGCTAGTGAATGAAAACATCCTCCACAGTTTTAAATCTGAAAGTGCACAGTGTATAAGTTATTGTCTCTCAAGAGTCGATTCTGAATCATTCTGAATCAGAGTTTAGCTTCAACTTTGATCAAACTCTCCTACCTGTGATTTTCTAGTGATCCTGAAGACACTGATTATCATGCTCAGACGTGTTTGGTAAGGGTTAGTATGAAGGTAATTTAATGCCTAAAAGATTTGCATACCCAGGGTAAGAATTGTGGAAGTGTACCTAAGACTGTAAGCGTAATTTTTTTTTTTTGCATGCACAAGAGAAACTTGTAAAGGTGTAAATTGTGTTTCAAGCGTATGAAAAAAATATTTGCAGTATTTTACTGGTACTTGTAAGTGTAATTCATATATTCTGAAACTGCAGCTTCATGCTAAAGCAAAATAAATATGATCTGCATTCTTCTGACTTCCATTTTTCCGACCTTGGCATGTTTTCGTTAAATTACGGTCAAAATTACTGCAAGCAAAAACAACAGTTTAAAGAACTGCAAAACGGATCAACTGCATAGAACCAATCTGTATGTGTAAAAAAAACTGTTGCAAATATCTAAATGACTTGTGCATGTAGGGCAAAAAGTTCCCAAAATAAACCGATATGTTCAGCTCCATCTTTCTTTTCTCTGCGCTTCCAATTTTGGCACAATTCTCTGGCTAACTGAGTTTTGCAAGTGTGAGGGGGAGGGTGGGCCCACCACCTTCTTGTAGCCAATCACATAAGACTCTCGCTGACTCTCCATTTACTCTTATCTGATTGGTTCAATAGACACATCGTATGCCAAAACATTAATCTTTATTTAGTTCCGAATCATTCTCGCTGCCAGAATGGTACTTTTAACGTTACACATACATAAAAAATAAACAACTTGATTACAACATGATACTTTATAAATTGTGTACAATTAGGCTGTGTTCATACTGAATTTTTTAACATGTTGTAATTTAAGGGGATTTGACTAAATATTACTAAAACATTATCATTAAAGACATTTTTTATCAAAGTTGTATTATATTATTTTATTTTGATTTGAGTTTTTGCGTCATATCTGGACACAAAGAAAGCTTTTTGTATTTCATGCTTGCTTCCTATAATAGCTTGATCAGTCACATGAAAGTAATTAGAATTATCGAAATTTCAAAATATACAACTGAGTGTTAAATACTTTAAACAGAGACGTGATCTGAAAAACTGACAAATTCTGATTTATGTAGCTTTATTTGTTTAGTAAAAAGGTTTTACAAAGTACAGCACTGTGATACTTTAGTGCTGAGTATTGTCACATAATATCATTTTGACTGTAATGTTTAACAGCTCAATGGTGTGTGCAGATTATATGAAATTTCAATGTAAAGCCAAACCAATCCAATAATGTTAACACCAACTCACAATTCAGTATGAACACAGAGTCTAACCTAATGGTACACAACTTATAAAGTATCATGTATTAATTATATTGTTATATATTTATTTTAAATGTAGCCCATGTGTACATTAAAAGTACCATTCTGGCAGCAGGAATGATACAATTAATTGCTACAAATATTTTTTATTTAATTAACGCTTACAGTCTTATGTACACTTCCACAACTCCTACACTGGGCTGGGAAGGTTACTTTTAAAATGTATTTCACTACCGATTACAAAATGCAAGTTTAAAATGTAATCAGTAACGTATTGTGTTAGATTACTCGGGTTTAGTAACTTAATCTAAATACTTTAGAGTACTTTGAAATAATTAAGCTTTGTAACACAAAGTAACATATTAACTTGATTTCTTGTTTTTATGCTTTCTGACACCTACCAGCCATAAGATTTGTGTTTTCTTTGCATTTTATTTTTAAAAACATACATTTTCCACAGAATTTCTATGAACAACAAAAAAATGTTCTTGAAGACAATGCTGATTAAAGTCGTAGTTTTTGCTATTTTTGGACCAAAATGTATTTTCGATGCTTCAGAAAATTCTAACTGACCATCTGATGTCACATGGACTACTTTGATGATGTTTTTCTTACTTTTCTGGACATGGACAGTATACCGTACACACAGCTTCAATGGAGGGACTGAGAGCTCTCAGACTAAATCTAAAATATCTTAAACTGTGTTCCGAAGATGAACGGAGGTTTCACGGGTTTGGAACGACATGAGGGTGAGTCATTAATGACATAATTTTGATTTTTGGATGAACTAACCCTTTAAATGAATAAATTACATCAAAATAAAAGTAATCACTGGTAATCTAAAATACTTTTCAGATGTAACTGTAATCTGATTTATGGAATGATATTGCAGACTTTATTCAAAAAGAATTGCAAATTGTATTTGCAATTGCGTTTTCAATTTGTGGACGCATAAAATGTGACATAATCCAAACGCAAATGCAAATCGCGCATTACCGTTTTCATTTTCGATTAAGAGAACCCACAGTGTCTGCCAAATTTAAAATGGAAATGCAAAGTCCGTTTGCAATTGTGTTTCCCATATCTTACGAGCTATGAGCCTGTCATATTTAAATAGCAATATTAATTACCACATTTGCCTTTTCACTCTCTCTGCACTGTGCATGTAAACTGCCAAACCTCAAATAGAATCGCAATACCTTTTGCATTTGAATTTCCAACGTCTACACGGAAACCTGTCAATCAAGTGACAGGGGTGGGGCCATTTTATTGGGCGTGTTTGCATTGGGAAGTGACGATCGTACTAAAATGTACCATGTTTTTACTAGGGTAAATATGAGTTAACGATAGTGTTTATAATTAAGCCACAGTAGCCACAAATGTATAGTTGTCTGAGACGAAATGTTCTTTAACATCATGAACCATAAAATGTAGTCAGTGTTCTGCTATTGTTTATTTTCATAATAGGTAAACACAGGCCACAAGTAAACACGGTCACATTTCCTTGATTCAGCAGCTGCACGATGTAAAGCCGATATTCCTGACTTGAATCTAGAGATCTGGTGCTGATTCAGTGTAGCTTGGTAGCTCAGTGGTTAGTGACTGTCATCTCTCCAAGCATACCATCTTTTAGTGCGTGTTCGAAACCCGGGCCAACACAGACGTTCTTTATTTTTTTGTTTATCCTACTAACTTCAGCCGCCAAACGGGCGACATCACACTCCCGAGTCGAATGCACAAAGTCTGAACTACTGAGGAAGCAAGTCCAAAATCAGCGGTTGAAGTTAGTAGGATAAACAAAAAAATAAAGAACTTCTGTGTTGGCCCGGGTTTCGAACACGCGCTAAAAGACAGTATGCCGTGAGAGATGACAGTCACCTAACCACTGAACTACCAAGCTACACTGAATCAGCACTAGATCTCTAGATTCAAGACAGGACTATCGGCTTTACATCGTGCAGCTGCTGAATCAAGGAAATGTGACCGTGTTAACTTGTGGCCTGTGTTTACCTATTATGAAAATAAACAATAGCAGAACACTGACTACATGCCAATGCAAACACGCCCAATAAAATGGCCCCACCCCTGTCACTTGCTAAAGTGAAGTGAAGTGACATTCAGCCAAGTATGGTGACCCATACTCAGAATTTGTGCTCTGCATTTAACCCATCCGAAATGCACACACACAGAGCAGTGAACACACACACACACACACACACACACACACACTGTGAGCACACACCCGGAGCAGTGGGCAGCCATTTATGCTGTGGCGCCCGGGGAGCAGTTGGGGGTTCAATGCCTTGCTCAAGGGCACCTAAGTCGTGGTATTGAGGGTGGAGAGAGAACTGTACATGCACTCCCCCCACCCACAATTCCTGCCGGCCCGGGACTCGAACTCACAACCTTTCGATTGGGAGTCCGACTCTCTAACCATTAGGCCACGACTTCCCCAAAAATGATTGACAGGTTTCCTTGTAGACTTTGGAAATTCAAATGCAAAAGGTATTGCGATTCCATTTGAGGTTTGGCAGTTTACATGCACAGTGCAGAGAGAGTGAAAAGGCAAATGTGGTAATTAATATTGCTATTTAAATATGACAGGCTCATAGCTCGTAAGATATGGGAAACACAATTGCAAAAGGACTTTGCATTTCCATTTTAAATTTGGCAGACACTGTGCGTTCACTTAATCGAAAATGAAAACGGTAATGCGCGATTTGCATTTGCGTTTGGATTATGTCACATTTTATGCGTCCACAAATTGAAAACGCAATTGCAAATACAATTTGCAATGCCTTTTGAATAAAGTCCGCGATATCATTCCATACTGATTACCCCTTATTTCAAATGTAATTATAACGAAATACATTTTGTATCTTAAATACGTAACGCCGTTACATGTATTTCGTTCCTCCCCAGCCCTGCTCCTACATATACAAATCTTTAGGCATTAAATTACCTTCATATGTTAGAGCTAAACTCTGCAGGAAGGTGTTTTTCGTGGGCCAAATTTGAGTATCCTGCCCTGAACCTTCTCGGTCTTCCTCGGAGTCCGCACTTTCGTGACGTAATCCAGCTTTGACTGTCGGGTAGAAGTCTGCTGCGGAGATCGCCCCAGTGCAAACCCAAATATTAACCTTTCGTAACCCATAACAGGTGCACTTTAAAAAAAGCACGTCATATAATGAGCTGACTTGGCAACACTGAAGGGTTAATAATGTAGGGTTAATAATGTTTGTGCGCTAGAGGCAGCGCGAGACTTAGACAGTATGGGTAAGTTAGCGGTTCTCTCGCTGTCTGTTGCAGCTCTCGCAGTTTTGATCGGAGAAAGACTCATTACGTTAAGGTTGGTTGAAATGTACGATCGTATTTATATTTTCTTTGGCTATACGCTATTCTGATCTTTGCTGCTACTTATATGAATTGGTGTTTATATGTAATTTTTGCACATGACAATAATCATAGCAATATATATTATATATGACTATATATGTTTTGTATTCTGTACAGGCATTTATCACTTTACTACAGAGAACCCACCCAGAAATACCTTCCAAACTGTCACCACATAGAGGGCATAGGTAAACCTTGTATTGATTTCCATGTTTTCTGGTCACGTGTCATTTCATGAACTGAATTTACCAGTCTGGAGCTAATGCACTCTTATTTATGCAATTCTAAATCCGAAGGGAAAAAAAGAATAGTGTAGGCTCAGTTTTGTAGTGTTTTGCTTTTAAAAATGATTATGTAATTGAGTTTCTGTCACTGACTTGTTTTTTGTTAAACAGAATGTGGGGCTGAAGATATCACAATACTTGCTAATGGACTGGCCTTTCTGAGCACTGTATGTCATAAAACTGGGTTGTTAGAGTACATAGCTGTTAAAAGTTCATTATATAGATTTGAATATTAAAAAATACAATTGTATTTTTAAATGCAACTATATTTATGCTTAGTGCGTTAAGCATCCAGACTTACCGTCCTATTCAGATGACCCTGGAAAGATCTACACCCTGAATCTGTTGGATTCTAAAATGAAAATTAAAGCAATGAACGTCAAGGGAGACTTAGACAAAGACTATTTTAATCCACATGGAATCAGCCTGTACACGGATGACAAAGGTTTGCCATTTTTATTCAATAAATGTATATATAAACAAGAAAAGTTAAATTCAAAGTCAAAGTCAAAGTCACCTTTATTTATATAGCGCTTTAAACAAAATACATTGCGTCAAAGCAACTGAACAACATTCATTAGGAAAACAGTGTCAATAATGAAAAAATGATAGTTAAAGGCAGTTCATTATTGAATTCAGTTATGTCATCTCTGTTCAATTAAATAGTGTCTGTGCATTTATTTGCAATCAAGTCAACGATATCGCTGTAGATGAAGTGTCCCCAACTAAGCAAGCCAGAGGCGACAGCGGCAAGGAACCGAAACTCCATCGGTGACAGAATGGAGAAAAAAACCTTGGGAGAAACCAGGCTCAGTTGGGGGGCCAGTTCTCCTCTGACCAGACGAAACCAGTAGTTCAATTCCAGGCTGCAGCAAAGTCAGATTGTGCAGAAGAATCATCTGTTTCCTGTGGTCTTGTCCTGGTGCTCCTTTGAGACAAGGTCTTTACAGGGGATCTGTATCTGGGGCTCTAGTTCAATAATTCCTTATTGAACTGTGTATACTTATATTGATATTACATAATATTACCTGCACACACAAAAAGTAGTTATTCTGAAATGTTACAACGATATTAAACGGATTATTGTGAATGAACCTAAGTGTATCAATTCTTCTCTCACTACAGATGGTGCCGTATACCTATTTGTTGTTAATCATCCTCAAGGCAACAGTCAAGTGGAGATTTTTCGATTTGTTGAGGATGAAAATGCTCTTCAGTACATCAAGACCATCAAGCATGAACTCCTGCACAAGTATGTGCTCCATTAAACCACAATAATGCTTTATAACACCCTAGACCTAAAGTATAAATTCCAGTTATTTATCTGCATTTGTTAGTGTGAATGATATAGTCGCTGTGGGGACTGAAAGCTTTTATGCCACCAATGATCATTACTTCACTAATGGGATTCTCAAGTTTGTGGAGCCGTTTCTGTCTTTGCCCTGGTGTGACGTTGTCTACTACAGCCCTCAGACCGTGCAGGTTGTGGCAGGGGGCTTCTTGCTCGCCAACGGCATAAATATCTCCCCTGACAAAAGGCAAGTTCCAGGGAAAAAAAAAAGATTTTCATATCAATTAAATTTGATCAATCATTAATGCACAATCATGTCCTGTTTATATGTTATCAATACAATTAAGCTGTCATTTCAGGCATTTATATGCGTCAGATCTTCTGAAGCACAAAATTGTTGTCTTGGAAATACAGAAAAACACTGTATTGTCTCATATAAAGGTAAACATCAAACTACATGAAATGTTCACTCATTATTTTATCCCATACAGAATCATTTTTCATAGGCTAAAGTATAGAATTTAAGCTTTAATGTGTTAGCTTTTGTTAGTTTTTTTAATAAAAATAACAACAATTATTCCTGCTAGTGCTTATATAATGGCTTGTTAATTTCTCTTACCCAGGAGGTTGACGTGGGGTCACTGTGTGACAACATTGAGGTGGACCGTGAATCTGGAGATCTATGGCTGGGCTGCCACCCAAATGGTCGCAATTGGTCACTTCAAGATCCAAATAATCCACCTGGATCTGAGGTGTGCGAATATATGTATTGTGTGGTGTTTAGCGCTCAAATATGATGAGCTGTCATGTTTCCATGTCTTTCCACTTTCTCTTCCCACTGTTTCCTGTCTACTCTCAGCTGTCTCTGAGTTACAAATCTGTAACATACACATATTCTCTTGTAGGTTATCAGGATTGAGAACATCCTCTCTGAAAAGCCCAAGGTAACCCAGGTATATGCAGATGATGGCAGTGTGATCATTGCTTCTTCGGTGGCAACAACATATGGAGGAAAGCAGCTCATAGGAACAGTTTATCAGAAAGCTCTGATCTGTGACCTTAAGTAGTGTATATACTTACTGGAAAGAATAAATATTGGCTCATCTGTTTGAAAGATTTTGTCTGAATAGTGTCATTTCAGAGACTACATGTTTGCTGCGCAAACAAAAACAAGACCAACTAATAATATATAGGTAATAATTAACCTGAAATTTCAGTTGCACCTTTTGTACTGTAAAGTGAGAAAAATCAATTCACACAATAGGCCTATTTTGGCTTGACAGACTGTTTGGATTGATTATAAACCCTTCTATCTCTCTACTAAATATATGAGCTTAAAAAAGGGTGTCTCAAATCTTGTCCCGGAGGGCCAATGTCCTGCAGAGTTTAGCTCCAGCCTTGATCAAACTCACCTACCTGTGATTTTCTAATTATCCCGAAGACATTGATTAGCATGCTCAGGTGTGTTTGATTAGGGTTAGAGCTTAACTCTGCAGGAAACTGGATCTTTTGGGCCAGATTTGATGATCCCTGGCTTAAAGCAAGAGTTAAACTTCACTAGACTAGGCATATGTTGTCAATAGCTATCACTAGTTGATTGTGTAAAAATATATAGCCTATTTTATCAGTTTGTGATGTCCATGCAACACAGAACCATTACTAACAGGGTTAGGGGTTATTCCCATGGCAATTAAAAACTATATTCTTATTACAAACCACCAATTAGGTTAGGTTCAACCTTCACATAAAGGCATCTTTTGTGAAAAAAAAAACGTTTCTGTACGAAACATATCATATGAAAGTAATCATACCTTGTAAAATAGTTATTTTTCCTCTGGGTTGATTTGACACATTCTAAATGAACTTTACAAACAATATATATGTTAATCACGTCTTGGCTGGTTTGAAAGAAATCGAAAACAACCAAATAAATGCAACAGCATGTAACCAATAAGCAGAACTGAATTCTGGAATTTATTACAAAAACAAAAACCACGACTGTGCATTTATGCATTTGTACGTAGTAGCCTACAAAAAATCGCGCATAAAAAGCGGTCATGGCAACACTGAAGGGTTAATCATGTTTGTGCGCTAGAGGCAGCGCGAGAGTTAGACAGTATGGGTAAGTTAGCGGTTCTCTCGCTGTCTGTTGCAGCTCTCGCAGTTTTGATCGGAGAAAGACTCATTACGTTAAGGTTGGTTGATATGTACGATCGAATTGATATAATAATGACTTGCGATTACTTTTATTTACATACCAAACTTTATAACTATTGCAGTAAATGTTTTCTTTGACTGCACGCTGTTCTAATCTTCGTTTCTTCTTACTGACATTTTTAGTGTTTATACATAATTACTGAACATGACAATAATCATAGGAATATCTTTTATATATGTAGTTTTGTCTTCTCCACAGGCATGCATCACTTTCCTACAGAGAACTCACCCAGAACTACCTTCCAAACTGTCACCATATAGAGGGCATAGGTAAGTAAACTGAACTGATTGCATTCTTTTCTGGTCACGTGTCCGTTTGCTGGACTGAATTTACCAGCTTGGAGCTAATGCAGTGTTACTTATCCAATTATAAATGTGAGATGCATGTAAAATAAGGTTTTACTGGTGAAGTGTAAGTTTTGCTTTTGTAATTATTCTTGTAATTGAGTAAAGAGCATTTGAAGAAGCATATGTGCAGGTTTCTTACACTGCAAATGCAGATGTAGTGGTGATCTGTAGTGTGCTATTTTTGTTTTAAACAGAATATGGTGCTGAAGATATCACCGTACTTGAAAATGGACTGGCCTTTCTGAGCACTGTATGGCATAATGACAAAATCATTACTGACTAATAATCTCATGTTAGCAACAATAGTTTTTACTATTTTGACCGTTAAATAGAACTATATTGTTAAACATGTTCAAATTACTTAAACATAGGGCTTGAAATATCCAGGCTTACCATCCTATTCAGATGACCCTGGAAAGATCTACACCCTGAATCTACTGGATTCTAAAATGAAAATTAAAACAATGAACATCAAGGGAGACTTGGACAAAGACTCTTTTAATCCACATGGAATCAGCCTGTACACGGATGACAAAGGTTTGCTTTTTTTTTATTCAATGAATGTGTGCATGAACAAGGAAAGTTTTCTTCTTTATTGAGTTTTATATACTTGCATTGATATTACAATTTAAAATACCTACACACACAAGAAGTAGTTATTGTGTAGTGTTAAAACTATATTGTGGACGATTGTGAATTAACCTAAAAAAAAGTATCAATTCTTCTCTCACTACAGATGGTGCCGTATACCTATTTGTTGTTAATCATCCTCAAGGCAACAGTCAAGTGGAGATTTTTCGTTTTGTTGAGGATGAAAATGCTCTTCAGTACATCAAGACCATCAAGCATGAACTCCTGCACAAGTATGTGCTCCATTAAACCACAATAATGCTTTATAACACCCTAGACCTAAAGTATAAATTCCAGTTATTTATCTGCATTTGTTAGTGTGAATGATATAGTCGCTGTGGGGACTGAAAGCTTTTATGCCACCAATGATCATTACTTCACTAATGGGATTCTCAAGTTTGTGGAGCCGTTTCTGTCTTTGCCCTGGTGTGACGTTGTCTACTACAGCCCTCAGACCGTGCAGGTTGTGGCAGGGGGCTTCTTGCTCGCCAACGGCATAAATATCTCCCCTGACAAAAGGCAAGTTCCAGGGAAAAAAAAAAGATTTTCATATCAATTAAATTTGATCAATCATTAATGCACAATCATGTCCTGTTTATATGTTATCAATACAATTAAGCTGTCATTTCAGGCATTTATATGCGTCAGATCTTCTGAAGCACAAAATTGTTGTCTTGGAAATACAGAAAAACACTGTATTGTCTCATATAAAGGTAAACATCAAACTACATGAAATGTTCACTCATTATTTTATCCCATACAGAATCATTTTTCATAGGCTAAAGTATAGAATTTAAGCTTTAATGTGTTAGCTTTTGTTAGTTTTTTTAATAAAAATAACAACAATTATTCCTGCTAGTGCTTATATAATGGCTTGTTAATTTCTCTTACCCAGGAGGTTGACGTGGGGTCACTGTGTGACAACATTGAGGTGGACCGTGAATCTGGAGATCTATGGCTGGGCTGCCACCCAAATGGTCGCAATTGGTCACTTCAAGATCCAAATAATCCACCTGGATCTGAGGTGTGCGAATATATGTATTGTGTGGTGTTTAGCGCTCAAATATGATGAGCTGTCATGTTTCCATGTCTTTCCACTTTCTCTTCCCACTGTTTCCTGTCTACTCTCAGCTGTCTCTGAGTTACAAATCTGTAACATACACATATTCTCTTGTAGGTTATCAGGATTGAGAACATCCTCTCTGAAAAGCCCAAGGTAACCCAGGTATATGCAGATGATGGCAGTGTGATCATTGCTTCTTCGGTGGCAACAACATATGGAGGAAAGCAGCTCATAGGAACAGTTTATCAGAAAGCTCTGATCTGTGACCTTAAGTAGTGTATATACTTACTGGAAAGAATAAATATTGGCTCATCTGTTTGAAAGATTTTGTCTGAATAGTGTCATTTCAGAGACTACATGTTTGCTGCGCAAACAAAAACAAGACCAACTAATAATATATAGGTAATAATTAACCTGAAATTTCAGTTGCACCTTTTGTACTGTAAAGTGAGAAAAATCAATTCACACAATAGGCCTATTTTGGCTTGACAGACTGTTTGGATTGATTATAAACCCTTCTATCTCTCTACTAAATATATGAGCTTAAAAAAGGGTGTCTCAAATCTTGTCCCGGAGGGCCAATGTCCTGCAGAGTTTAGCTCCAGCCTTGATCAAACTCACCTACCTGTGATTTTCTAATTATCCCGAAGACATTGATTAGCATGCTCAGGTGTGTTTGATTAGGGTTAGAGCTTAACTCTGCAGGAAACTGGATCTTTTGGGCCAGATTTGATGATCCCTGGCTTAAAGCAAGAGTTAAACTTCACTAGACTAGGCATATGTTGTCAATAGCTATCACTAGTTGATTGTGTAAAAATATATAGCCTATTTTATCAGTTTGTGATGTCCATGCAACACAGAACCATTACTAACAGGGTTAGGGGTTATTCCCATGGCAATTAAAAACTATATTCTTATTACAAACCACCAATTAGGTTAGGTTCAACCTTCACATAAAGGCATCTTTTGTGAAAAAAAAAACGTTTCTGTACGAAACATATCATATGAAAGTAATCATACCTTGTAAAATAGTTATTTTTCCTCTGGGTTGATTTGACACATTCTAAATGAACTTTACAAACAATATATATGTTAATCACGTCTTGGCTGGTTTGAAAGAAATCGAAAACAACCAAATAAATGCAACAGCATGTAACCAATAAGCAGAACTGAATTCTGGAATTTATTACAAAAACAAAAACCACGACTGTGCATTTATGCATTTGTACGTAGTAGCCTACAAAAAATCGCGCATAAAAAGCGGTCATGGCAACACTGAAGGGTTAATCATGTTTGTGCGCTAGAGGCAGCGCGAGAGTTAGACAGTATGGGTAAGTTAGCGGTTCTCTCGCTGTCTGTTGCAGCTCTCGCAGTTTTGATCGGAGAAAGACTCATTACGTTAAGGTTGGTTGATATGTACGATCGAATTGATATAATAATGACTTGCGATTACTTTTATTTACATACCAAACTTTATAACTATTGCAGTAAATGTTTTCTTTGACTGCACGCTGTTCTAATCTTCGTTTCTTCTTACTGACATTTTTAGTGTTTATACATAATTACTGAACATGACAATAATCATAGGAATATCTTTTATATATGTAGTTTTGTCTTCTCCACAGGCATGCATCACTTTCCTACAGAGAACTCACCCAGAACTACCTTCCAAACTGTCACCATATAGAGGGCATAGGTAAGTAAACTGAACTGATTGCATTCTTTTCTGGTCACGTGTCCGTTTGCTGGACTGAATTTACCAGCTTGGAGCTAATGCAGTGTTACTTATCCAATTATAAATGTGAGATGCATGTAAAATAAGGTTTTACTGGTGAAGTGTAAGTTTTGCTTTTGTAATTATTCTTGTAATTGAGTAAAGAGCATTTGAAGAAGCATATGTGCAGGTTTCTTACACTGCAAATGCAGATGTAGTGGTGATCTGTAGTGTGCTATTTTTGTTTTAAACAGAATATGGTGCTGAAGATATCACCGTACTTGAAAATGGACTGGCCTTTCTGAGCACTGTATGGCATAATGACAAAATCATTACTGACTAATAATCTCATGTTAGCAACAATAGTTTTTACTATTTTGACCGTTAAATAGAACTATATTGTTAAACATGTTCAAATTACTTAAACATAGGGCTTGAAATATCCAGGCTTACCATCCTATTCAGATGACCCTGGAAAGATCTACACCCTGAATCTACTGGATTCTAAAATGAAAATTAAAACAATGAACATCAAGGGAGACTTGGACAAAGACTCTTTTAATCCACATGGAATCAGCCTGTACACGGATGACAAAGGTTTGCTTTTTTTTTATTCAATGAATGTGTGCATGAACAAGGAAAGTTTTCTTCTTTATTGAGTTTTATATACTTGCATTGATATTACAATTTAAAATACCTACACACACAAGAAGTAGTTATTGTGTAGTGTTAAAACTATATTGTGGACGATTGTGAATTAACCTAAAAAAAAGTATCAATTCTTCTCTCACTACAGATGGTGCCGTATACCTATTTGTTGTTAATCATCCTCAAGGCAACAGTCAAGTGGAGATTTTTCGTTTTGTTGAGGATGAAAATGCTCTTCAGTACATCAAGACCATCAAGCATGAACTCCTGCACAAGTATGTGCTCCATTAAACCACAATAATGCTTTATAACACCCTAGACCTAAAGTATAAATTCCAGTTATTTATCTGCATTTGTTAGTGTGAATGATATAGTCGCTGTGGGGACTGAAAGCTTTTATGCCACCAATGATCATTACTTCACTAATGGGATTCTCAAGTTTGTGGAGCCGTTTCTGTCTTTGCCCTGGTGTGACGTTGTCTACTACAGCCCTCAGACCGTGCAGGTTGTGGCAGGGGGCTTCTTGCTCGCCAACGGCATAAATATCTCCCCTGACAAAAGGCAAGTTCCAGGGTAAAAAAACAAGCTTTGCATTTATAAAAGCAAAGCATAGTGTAATATTACCATCAAAGCATCATTGCATTATTATGTCCTGTTTATATGTTGTTAATACGATTAAAATGTCATTTCAGGCATTTATATGTGTCAGATCTTCTGAAGCACAAAATTGTTGTCTTGGAAATACAGAAAAACACTGTATTGTCTCATATAAAGGTAAACATCAAACTACATGAAATGTTTACACCTTATTTTTCCCCCAAATAGAATATTGGTATCTATTTAAGTATAGAATTGTTAGTTGTGTTAGCTTCAGACATAACAAACATAAAACAATTTAATAGTTTTTTTTACTTTGAATAAGAGAACTACTCCTATTGCTAATATTACTGCATTGTACATTTTCTTACCAGGACGTTGATGTGGGGTCACTGTGTGACAACATTGAGGTGGACCGTGAATCTGGAGATCTATGGCTGGGCTGCCACCCAAACGGTCTTAAATGTGTATTTCATGATCCAAATGATCCACCTGGTTCTGAGGTTTGTGAATATATGTATTGTGTGGTGTTTAGCGCTCAAATATGATGAGCGGTCATGTTTCCATGTCTTTCCACTTTCTCTTCCCACTGTTTACTGTCTACTCTCAGCTGTCTCTGAGTTACAAATCTGTAACATACACATATTCTCTTGTAGGTTATCAGGATTGAGAACATCCTCTCTGAAAAGCCCAAGGTAACCCACGTATATGCAGATGATGGCAGTGTGATCATTGCTTCTTCGGTGGCAACAACATATGGAGGAAAGCAGCTCATAGGAACAGTTTATCAGAAAGCTCTGATCTGTGACCTTAAGTAGTGTATATACTTACTGGAAAGAATAAATATTGGCTCAGCTGTTTGAAAGATTTTGTCTAAATAGTGTCATTTTCAGCGGAACACAAAACAAAGTCGAGGCCTTTTGTAGGGTAGTTTTAAAAATCAATCCATACTATAAAAACTTGGCTTAACACTGGATGATTGGGTTGCAATCTACTAGATATGTGAGTTTGAAGTATAACTTGACTTAGTATAAGTTGTTAGTAGCTGTCTGACACTTGATATTTATTTCTTGAGTGTATATACTTGAGAATATAAAATTATTCATCAATTTATAATGTACATGCAACCCAAATAACCATTTGCCAAAACACTTTCACTGAAATTGGCAAATATTTTGTGAAAATGGACAATAGTTACTAATTTGTATGAATTTAGTTAGGCCATTAGTAAGGCCGCTATAGGCAGAGCGGTAAATAAAGTGTGCCTTACTCCTGTGCATTTTCTGAGAATTGTGTAGTTTCCCTGAGTACAAACCCCTTGAAAATGATAATGATTCCATACAGCTGATTACTGTATGGAATAGAATGATGCAGGAAGGGTAGATCGAGATAGGCCTAAATGTTGTAACCACCACCACAGTTGTTTAATAAACACAAATTTTTTGCAATTTATTTGGTCATTTTTATTTCTTAGAAAAGCAAGTTATTATTTTTCCTGTTTGATTTTAATATTCTTCCAATACTTGGTATAGTGGCCATCTCTTCATCTGTTCTTTATTTATTTTGAGAGCCTTTTTGCTGTTGGCTGTGTATGTCAAATGTTAATTTCATTAGGCTACTCTAAGAAATAATAAATGCAATCCAGTTTGGATTAGCGAACATTTAATCATGTGAAAAGGAATACATGACGTAAATGCTGTCATCTGTATATTGGCTAAGCTCACACACACACACACACACACACACACACACACAAAACAGGCTGCTACTTCTATGTAAAGTCCAAAGACTACAGAATACCCTTCGGTATAATGCGAGTACAAGGCACGGTGTTGCCAAGTCCGTGATTTCCCCGCGGATTTCGCCTAATTTGACACAGGTGCAGCAGGTTAAACTGATCTCCACGGAATGTGATTTTGACAAAAGAGGATATTGAGAGAGGGGAAACCTTTGGGAAAAAACGCGTTTGGGTTAGTTTTGATTAGAAATCAAAAACATTGATAATGGTTAATGTTGAGCGTTTCAGAAAGCGTGGGGAAGTTATCAGTTTTATCGTTAGCTTATAAGCTTTCCTTATAAGGAAATTGCAATGATGTTATTTCCGTGTTTTCAAAGGAGCATGGAGCTTAAGATATTAGCATACTTGACGATGGATTGGCTTTTCTGTGCACTGTATGTCATAAAACTATGACTAAGCATGCACGTAGTCACGTTGCTGGAGCAACATCATAATTAGCCTACTCTACAAAACATAGGCCTAAACCTATCCCTATAGGGAACATTAAATATCCAGGCTTACCGTCCTATTCAGATGACCCTGGAAAGATCTACACCCTGAATCTGTTGAATTCTAAAATGAAAATCAAAGCAATGAACGTCAAGGAAGACTTAGAAAAAGACTCTTTTAATCCACATAGAATCAGCCTGTACACGGAAGACAATGGTTTGCCATTTTTGTGAAACAAATACATTTTGGGTTGCATGCAGTTTACTTACTTTTTTTATGTTTCTTGTTTCCTTGGATGTTTTAAATGTTAGACACGTATGAATGCATGACATCTAAATCTGGGTTTTGTAGTAATACGGCTTTGTGTAACGACACAAAAATATTTTGAAGTTTTCTTGTGAATTGTTAAAACTAAGCAAAGCTAGCCACCTTGTGTTCAAAGGACATTTTACAATGACAATTTGATCCTCACTTTTAAACCATATATGTAAAGATTTGATAGAAGTCTAATCAAGTTTTAATTATTCTCTCACTACAGATGGTGCCATATACCTTTTTTGTTGTTAATCATCCTCATGGAAAAATGGCAAGTGGAGATTTTCAGATTGGTTGAGAATGTAAATACTCTTTAATACATCAAGACCATCATAAGCATGAACTCCAGCACAAGTATGTGCTTATTTCTGTATTATTTAATATATTTTTGTAACTCCAAATTAACTTGTAACTTCACTAATGAGATTCTTAAGTCTGTGGAGCCATTTCTGTCTTTGCCCTGGTGTGACGTGAAAGAATAAATATTGGCTCAACTGTTTGACATGCTTATTATATTTGGCTTGATCTCTAAAATAGCAATTAGTCCCAAAGTGACATTTGAGTGACATGCTGTACTTGTATTTGAAAAGTTTTCAAATCATCTCATAAGTTTACATTTCATTTAGGTAGAGTGAAACTTGTAGTTTAGAAGTTAATTTTATGATTTTATTTTACAATAATATTTTAGTAGTATATGATGGCAATGAAAATTAATAATTTATGATCATTTTTGAGTGAACTTTACTAGCAATATCCCACCAAATTAATATATTGATAGTAACAGATAATAATGTTATGTGTTGCAACTATGTGTTGAAGTGTTTTGGATGGCTCTTTCTCATGTGTCTCTTTCTCACACAGGATACAAGAACTTAAAAAGGGGGGTTGTACTTTAGGTTTGTGTTTTTCCTAGTGAAAATGAAGCATCAATTATTATTATTTTTTAAAGGCTGGACAATTTTGATTTGATAAAACCAAGAATGCCCAAAATGTACCTTGTTAGAATTAGACTGAAAATAAATGTTCCTGTGAATTTTTCTTCATTGTAGAACAGTAAAGTTATGAGAGGCATTTCAATGAAATAGAAAACTAAGCATCACATCATAGTCACAATCTAGAGGAAAATGTATCAATCTGTCCATAGGAGAGGAAAAAGACTAAACAGGAATAGAAAATAAGGACAAAAAGTGAGCACTCCTTACTTACAGCTGATTATCAGCATGAGTAAGGGCTTTATTCCAGTCTCAAGTGTGCTGCTGACTAAAGTCGTAAACAAAGTCGTAAGTGCTGGGCTCTTTGGGAACAGGAGGAGGGACGTCAGGAATCTGAATGTTTTCGAGGTCCAAAAGGCGAAGTTTCAGCTCCATAGTAACCAGAGTGTCCATATCTGATTTTGTGAGCTCACTAGTCATCTCTTTTCCCAAAAGAGCATTCAAGCCATCGGTCCAAATGGAGTACTATTGAGAATATATATAAAAAAAAAATTGTAAGAGACTATTATTACGCCTTCAAGCAGTGCATGAGTGATAATATTCTATATGACTGTACTTTTATTTCATAAAACAAGATTACCAAATAAACCAGGTTTATTTCAGCTAATCTGATTAATTTTGAACCAAATCAACTGACAATAAATTTGACTAACCAAAATAATCCTGTCTTATTTGGTAAACTTGTTTTATGAAACAGGCCCCTGGCCTTGTATATGCTGTGAAATGAGCGTACTCACTCCATGCTTGTCTGGAGCAATGAAGTTCAGATATTCATCAGAGTTATGAAGAATGGAAAAAGCCAGCTCCAGTAGCTCCTGAAAAGCAGACAAAGAGTATCTGGCCTCACTTCCTCTCCCACAACCCAGCTGAACTTTACTACAGGTGCCTTTGCACAACAGATGGCTTCTGTCAAGGCTACAACCTCCTCCCAAAGTCAATGTAGAACTATAAAGTGCTGAGACTGAACAAGTTTTTAAAATAAGCCTAAGTCTTAAGAGAGGAATATCCGTTCATTTATTACAAATTTACCGGCAAAAGTGCATCTTTAACATAAATGATAATGACAAAAACGTGCTTAATTTAAAAAGGACAGCAGACATCCCTGAAAATAAAGCATGTGCACATGTTGATTCATTCTCTGCTCAGATTTGTCAGACTGATTCAAACCCGTTAATTATCATTTTGAACCTATTCATATAATTTGATTTATGCGAGAATTCAACAATAGTTCGGTTGTAGGTTTTTGACTCACTTAAAAGAACCTGTTAATTTGAGTCAATTGTACGTGAATCGGACTAACGCAGCTAACGTTGACGTTTGTTTTTGCGTGCGGTCAGCGTACTCTGAAGTGGTCCGAAGTACTCCTGAAAACTTCAACAATTCAGGTCAAATCTGATTTCTTTGGCAGTATCTACGACTCTGGCCATGACTGATTAGGTGTGTCGGCTCTTCTAATTCCCTGAACATGGCAGATCTGTCGTCAATACATAAACATACAAACAGAATACATAAACAGCACTTTAGTCATACTTTAGGCCTACGTTTAACGTAATGTGTATCTGTATGTGTGTTTGTGTGTGTGTGCAAATAAGCTACCTACAAGAGATTCTGTCTCATATCATTACCTAAATGCCAACTGTTTGCTTTGACTATAAACAATAACTCAGCTTTACTATAAACACATTCTTTTTTTTTGAAAGTGCATAAAGACACCTGTTGGCATGGATGGTCAGGCACATTCATACATAAAACGTTTTTGCTTTAAAGGGGTCTTATGAAGCTCTTGGTGCATAAATAAAATCTGTAAAGTTGCAAAGACTAAGTCTCAAATCCAAAGAGATATTCTTTATTAAAGTTAAGAGATAACCACGCCCTCCTAAAACGGCTCATTCTAACACGCCCCCACATGCCTACATCATGATGTGGGAAGATTTGCATAACGCCAGCCAAATGTTCACGCAAAGAAAGAAGGCGTAACTTTTTTTCTCACTGTATTATTGTTGTTGCTGCCGTCGCCATGTTGTGAAGAAGCCGTGTGTTTCATTGTGAAAGCAAAACTACTTTGTTTGGCCTTCCAAAATAGGATGATATATGCTTTGTGATGCCTAGAGCTGATCCGTGCTGGTCGATGAGGAAATACATCAACTTTGCACTGTGGATTGCCAGATCGGCTTTCACCGTGGACAAAGCGGAGTCCAGCCCGGGGTTGCCACTCTCTAGCCCAACGCCGCTCACTCAAGCCAGCAGTGTGACACTGTGTTTCACGGTGAAAGTAAAACTACTTTGTTTGGTCTTCCAAAAGAGGACTAGAAAGGTTTGATATACAACACTGTTCCAGAACACTTCAACCCAAATATTCAGATCTGTGCAACGCATTTTATGGAGGAATGTTTCCTGATCCTGGGAGAGAAGACTCAAATGCCGGCTGTTCTGAATTCCCAGACTGTAAGTACGTTTTTTATATTCTGATAATTCAAGCAGTGTACAGTAGCGTTTGTTGTTTGTAATCACTTACAAATGCAGACATGGTTCAGTCTTTACGTGGTCTGATACAACGCGTAAAAAGACAGTTTAAGTCATTATAATCAGTAATTATGTCCCCACTGGATGCAACAAATGCCTCATTTATAATGGGCTTTAATGTTTTTGTCTGGTTGCTCTGGCAGGTGTTCTGATGGTGAGGGGCGTAACATTTCCATCACACGCTTGAGGAATTCAGCCGATCACAACACACTGGATAGCTGGCCAAATAGAGCACACCTTACTTTTCAGACCGATGAGCTTTGTAAAAATCAACGCATTTCAGAAAGGCGGGGCATAGAGTAGTAACAATAATTTACATTATGTGGAAGATCATGTGTTTTTTTTAACCTTAAACTTCATAAACACTTTTTAATACACCAAATACACAAAATAATGTTCTTTTTAGCAACATCATATGACCCCTTTAAATTCACTCTATTAGCCCTTTATCCACATTTAACCACTAGATGTCGTCAGTTTGACTTCATTGGAATTGCTAGATTAATTGCTAATTGTTTTGAGCTGTTGATGCCACTGTTGTACTCTTGCATTGTTCTGTCTAGAGGTGGTTGTGGTTGTTTTTGACTAGTTACCATCTTGAGTTGAAGCTTGTCTCTGCAAAATTTCTTTTTGTAAAATCAGCCTGCCTTGCGTACTCCGAGTTTGGATCCACTACACCTTGTCTTGTCCTGTCCTGTCTGGTGAGTTTAGTTGCAATAATGAATTCTTACCTTATTCTTAAGTGCTCCTTTCTCCCTCATGTGTGGACAGTCTTTACCCCTGACCACTGCTTTGATATCTGCTACTGTCACTATAAGTAGAAAATTGTTTTTATATACAGAGTTAGCAAAGTTAGAAGAACAAGTTATGTTCTACTTTACTACTAGCATCTAAAATAAGCATGTTTAGTGCTGGCCTTGTCCACGCTTGTAGCTCAGTATGGCATCAACAATCAAAATGATTACTAGACAAGCCATTATAGATTAAAAAAAACCTTTTTTTATGTTGTCTTATAATCAAAAAGTGTGTTGCTCACCTTTCTCCTGGAGAGAGTCATCTGATATTTGTCCTTGTGAGAACTCCTCTATATCCCCATAGTGTAACACTTTGTGGTTTGGTGATAGACGGCAATACCAGAACTTGTCTAGAGGAGATGGATACAGATAAGAATATGCATGTTATGTACTGGCTGTTTTCTTGCATCTTGCTTTTTACTGTCCTCAAAATTATCCATTCCAATTAGGTTTTATATATATATATTTATTTTCATTGGCAGGTCAACAGCACTGAATGAAAATCAGATTTTAATTAAAACAGAAGTGACCCGAGAAAATCACTTTGATTAAAAGCCTCATTAAGTCTGTGCTTGTAAATAACCGGATGCCCTTTCATGTTAAATACTTGAAGAATATTTCATATCAATAGGTTTTGAAATGAACATGATTAGAAATAAAGAGGTCTCTTTTTGTTTTTTTTGTTTTTTTGAGAGAGAGAGAGAGAGAGAGAGAGAGAGAGATCTCGCGAGAGATACAATACAGCGTTTGTATATAGGCTGATGTTGTGTGTCTCAAATACAGAATAAGATTATCTTTTATATATATTAATATCCTTAAGTTGTGCTTTAATATAATGCAGTATCAAACAGACCAAGCATTAGGATAAGGTACTCGGGGGAACTCATAAGCTTGTGATGCCCTATATATGAGCAGATTATTGAAAATGTGCATAATATGAATAGACATTAAGCCATAGGAAGAGTTAAAATACAATGTCCATCTTCAAATTATGTGTAGCCAATATCAATGAATTCGATGTGATCTGTGCAGCTGTGCTTCGATCCATCAGAGGGCTTTTCTGAAATTGGAACTGCATCTGTGATGCATAAATAAGTTTACAAGTGCACATGTAATTGAATTCTGATTTTGAATGAGTAACTGACCTTGTCTGCGACGAGCGCTGATCTTCCTAAAGCATGTGCCCTCACACAGACGGTTCAGCCTCTGCTGTTTAATCAGCTCGATCACCTCTGGCTGGAGCTTCTCTCGGAGTTCCCTTTAGAAATTGAGATCAGACACATTACCTTGAACCAGCAACAAACCAGTGGCTTGTTATTCCATCATGAAGAACGCAGGCTTTTCTTTTAAAAACATAAAAAGCAGCATAATGAAAGAAGAAAGCTAGGTTTTGAGAGACAATTTTAAAGTCCCCATAATATCAGTTTGTATTTTATGGACTATTGCAGTGTTTGGGAATGATTTATCCATGCACATAATTTTGAAATAAAATTGAGTTCACTTTATCTTAATTCATTTTTTTCCTGCCATTATAATAAAAATAATAGAAAAGCTAATTGTGACTTCTCACATTCTTGACTTTTTTTTTCTTGCAATTGCAAGTTTATATCTCCCAATTCTGACTTTTATTCTATTGTATGGACAAACTCAGAATTGTGAGGAAAGAAGTCACACTTACAGTTATTTATTTTTTTTAGATTCCATGCTTGGGGATCATTCTGTACATAGGGCTGCACAATTTGGTGGAGAAACGTAAGAGCTGCACAATTTAGTGCATTTATCAGTGGCTATGAAATAATAATGGTAATATTTTGTTTTTTATAATTTTTACTCTACATTCTGAGAATTGTGAGAATAATAGTAAGTATATTATTATTATAAAAATGTTAAATAACAGTAAAAATATTATTGTAAAATATTGAGTTGGTAATTTTTTTTATTTTTTTTGCATTACAACTAATAAAACTACAATAATATTTATGCATGTCTTAATCTCTTTATTTTCACATTTTATGCTGCACACAAACTTCATTTCTGCATTTACTATGAAACGAGATGCTGCAAACACCTACTGATCCTGAGCTGCTCACGATTTGAGAGAACACAGTGCTGCACTTCACTCTCAAACACACAGTGCATTCTTTGATGTGATAATCTCGATTTTGGTTTTATTTCTATTCCAAGACCATTGCAGCTTCCATTTAATGCTGACTTTAAATGTTGATTTATTTTATTTTTTTAATGCGGCACAGGGTTGTTTTAAAAAGCAAAACATGAAAAGCAGCACGTAGCACAGTAGTGTTTTGGGGAAAAACACCATTAAAAAGGACCACAATGCAATGGAAAAAAAACAGTTTTGTAATATGGTGGCTGGTCCATTACTTAATGGCCACCTAAGATGCATTTAGCGGAGTATACACTTAAGGAAATTTAATTATGAACTAAACAAAAAACTGATGTCTGACAGGACATTCATAACCAGCAGTGTATTACTTTATGAGGTCTGATTGTGGTTTGTAGACTGTAAGAGGATGTACTTACAGCATTGGGCGTGATTTGGGGTCATCCTGGCTCAACATCTCTGACTTCAGCAAGAGCCTGTGAGGCCTGGCACTGTCCACTGTGTTAAACTGCAATGTGTCACTTTGGGTGGCATAGCTTTTCTGTTTTTTCTCTGCCTAAAGCATGGAGACATAGCCCTTCAAATAATCGAATCAACAGATCTTTTTGCTTTATTCATAATTAGATTTTCATTGGCTTGAATAACCGGAGGCCTCACCAGCTGTCATTCTAGTTCACTCCGGTGAAGAGTGTTTTGTGATTTAACATCATTTGCTGTTGGCTACACTGTGGTTTATTCAGTCTTAGTCTTCTCTGCTGTAGTACTGTCTGTGTGGCTTATGGAGTTTGTCTTTATCTCAGACCTTGCATGCATTCGTGTGACCGTTGGGCACGGGCCAAGAACAGTGCTGGGGTCTGGCAGGGGGAACTGAGGAGCTCTATGGGATTAAGGCCCTGTCAGTCCAATCTCCAACAGTGCTGTGACACAGTCAGAGCCTGGGGAGAAACATGTTGACATTGGGCCAGCTAATGTCTGTACAGAGGACACATTGGTTATGGTTAGATCAGTGCTCGGTTGCCATGTATTCTGTCTTATTGTACTGTACAAAATATTTCCATGTTACAGCATCTGTTTCTACTCTGTTTACATTTTCTTCATCAATTACTAAATTTATGGTGGTCATAAAATTGATTCGAGTTTTAGCTTTCACCATTTTGCCATTTTTTTTAAAAGTGAGTTTTATTCCTTGTATCGTAGGAGACAATGTGTTCTTTTTAATGTAATTGACACTTAAGTGTGTACTTAAGCATTTTGGATGGCACTCTGGAAATACATTTTCATGAGTTGAATCAGTATCTGAAAAAAGGGTTACAGGAGGGAAATATCCTTAGGCACATAATAAAACAAGACCAAGTAGAACAAAAAGGGTCTAAGAACATTAAATTTTTTATCAACTGAATTTGCGGAGTAGAATAATTAATTCTAATATATACTTTTCTGGAAATACAACAATACAGTGAATAAATGAGCCAATTTACGTTTTTAAATATTCAGTATGGAGTATTTCAGGATGTTTTTTCCGGTATTACACAAAAAAAAATATTATTAATTATTCATTTTGACTACTACTAACATGTCAGGATCCCTCAGGAAGTAACTTTAAACTTCTCAGCTTCCTCATGTTTTTATTGCAAGATAATGCAATTATTTGATTGGAAGGACAAAGGCAATTATAAATTGTATATCACATTTTATTATATATGACAATTAATTATTCTGACTTTCATGTTTCAGATTAGTTGCATTATATAACCTTTCCAGATAAATATGAGTCCTCTAAATGGTAAAAATATTTACATGTAACAGAGCTATTAGTCAGTATAAATATAATGATAATGGAGCCTATAATATTATCAAGCAATGAGCAATAATTCACACCCTCCCAGTGACAAAGCAAAAGACTATTGAATACATGAGCTATAAATAGACCCCCTTCACTAAAAAGCAGGGAGTCCTTAAATGCTAATAATGATCAGAAATTGAGTTTCTATTACAAAACACGCACACACAAGCAGATATAATTTTAGGGTTTTGTATAGAAAAGCTATCCTTGTCCTGTGATGTTACAAAAATGACTGTACAGTACTTTAAAATGAATTGTTTTAAATAGATCTGCTAATCAACTCCATTCTAATCTGCTATGATCACGCAGTGTTGGCAGTAACAAAACATCACCGAGTCATTCAGTTCAAGTACTCCTGTGATTCTCAGGTGTGTAGAGTCAGTTAAGATTAAATGTGGTCATTGAAAGGCTTTCTGTACTTACATGTAAAAGCCATGTCCAGTGTGTCAGTGCTGAAACTGCATGCGTATATAGAAAAGCAGTGAACCACAAACACTGTTAGCTGGTCACAGTGTCAATGGAGTGAGAGCAAAGTAACGCAGGCAACAGCAGATGCTCCTACAGCCAGAATAGTTCCCTCAAAAGTAGAAGATCCCCTCTTCTTGTGGATATGAGAATGAGGACAAACAAAGTAGTAGAACCCAGTGTAGAATTTCCCATTGACTCCTCACTGAAAGAAAGACACTGTACTGAATCATAAGAATGCTGCTTTGCTTATGTTTATATGAGCGAACTGTACCGATTGGACAGATGCCTTGGTGGTGCCAACCAATGAACATCTGGCTATGGTCACATGGGTAGACCACAGAGGGAGAGCATGAGCAGGTTGGATGGGGGATGGGGGAGGACAGGACCAAAAGATAATGACTTAGACCGTCTGGCTGAATTTCAGAGGGCTTGTGCTGCTAGATATTCGAGCACCGTCTGATACAAAAAGCCATGATGAGTCTATGACATTTATTTTGAAAAAGAAAAGGTGTGACAATGTGGAAACGCTGAGATCCAGTAGAATTGTTCTCCCTCAAAGCAAAAGCCAGGGGTGTAGTCATTAGAAATTCAGTTGTCATGGAAACCGGTTCAGTATGGGCAGGTGTTGGGACTCTCTGTCTACCCCTGCCTTACACAATAAGAGCCTCGCAGCCTCTTCCTCTTACACCACACTCCCATCTTCTGTCTTCTTGACATGCAGTACATAACTGAGTTTGACAAGGCCACATCAGATCTGTGAGCAGAGATGCTGTGATTCATGGACTGCATCGAGAATATGTTGGTATGAGGGCAGATTAGAATTTCAAATGGTTTTGGTTAAGATAAAGGTTAGTCACCAGGTAAGGGATGAGTTGTAGGGTTGTTCGAATCTAGAATTCAGGTTTCTTTTCCTCTGCATTTATGATGCAGGCTGGTTTATGTAAAAGCAGTTGATTGCGATTTATCAATTGCTTTGACTTTCTGGAAGTGAAAATGGTCATGTACTCACCCTCATGTTGTTCTAAACCTGTATGATTGACTTTCTTCTGTGGAACACAAAAGGAGATGTTAAGTAGTATGTTCACGCTGTTCTTTTCTGTACAGTGAAAACATATAATGAAAGTGGTCTATAAACCCTATATGATATGCTCCAAATGTTTTCAGTTAACTTGGAATAAAGCGTTTGGGCTTTTATCATGCTTTTTATTTTTCAATTATTTTTAGGGCTTGATCATTTGTTTTAACCCTAGGGTAAAATAGTGATTGTAGTTTATGTGAATGTTCCCCATAATCAGGGATTACTTCCTCAGTTTGTTGAAAGATCCAATTATTACACAGAAAAAAATGATGCACAATGTGAGTTATTTTTATCTTTTTATTTGTCCACAAAACTATGAAATCTGTGCTGTTACAGTGGTTGCAAAAACCACAAGACTGCCATATAATACTACAAAGAATCACTAGATGCATACTCGCATACACTGCCATTCAGAAAGTGTAAATGTTTTTTCTGACAGTCTCATGCTCAGCAAGGCTACATTTATTTGATCTAAAATTTGTGATACTGTCGCATCAGTAATCATATTACAGTTAAAATGTCAGTGCTGGTTGTTTTTGGATTTGCGATCCAAACAAACATGCTAAATATCTACCTTTTTCTGCAATGTAGATGCAAGCTTATGGGCAAGACTTCCAGTTCATTAGCCACTTTAGGAAATAATGAGAAGAATAACTATGTGCAGTAAACGGTGAAACTCTTTGCACTACTACTACTCTTCCTTTGGGGCCCTGATAATCAGTACTGGCTTTACCCCCAGTTTTACCCCAGTTGACCAGCACTAGGCCTAATATTATTACAATTTAAAATAAGTTTTTTTTTATTTTAATGTATTTTAAAACTTTAGTTCTTATTTAATTTTAGCAGCAATTCAGTGTCACATGATCCTTCAGAAATCATTCTGATATGCTGATATTTTATGCTTAAGAAACCGTGCTGCATAATATATATTTTTTCTATTCTTTGAATTAAAAGTTCAAAAGAACAGCATTTATTTTAAAAATAAATTGTTTGTAACACGTATTTACTGTCACTTTTAATCAATTTAATGGATGCTTGTTGAATAAGTTATTTAAAAAAGAAAATCTAACCAACCCCCCGCCTTTGAATGGGTGTGTGTGTGTGTGTGTGCCTGTATAAGTTGGTTTTAAAATATCTAGCAAGAAGCAACATAAGACGTTCACAATTTTAAAAGAGAGAATCCTAAATGATATGCCAAGCTGTTTCTTGTAGTCCAAGAAGAAAGGGGAAAAACTCACCAATTTGCAGTGTGCTGTATTGATTTATCTGCCATATAGTTAAAGATATTTCTCTGCAGTGTCAGCATGTTTAATGCCAAGAAACCACCAGAGCTACACTGTTTTTCCTTTCTTTGCTTTAATAAATGTCACAGCACTGCAACACAGGTGGTGGATTCAGTTCCTCAAAAAAACAAAAACTGTCTGTTTCCGTTTGAAGGCCACAATATCGTGTTCAAGAGCACTTCTCCATGAAGACCTGAATCAAACTTGTCAGTAAGGTTTTGAAATGGGACCACAAGACAACGCACAGATTTTGAGATGGGCCTAACAGCAGAGCTCCACAGATTTATATAAAGCCAGCGGTAAGTTTTAAACATTCAAGAAGTTCTCACAATAAATAGGCTTACATGTTTTTTTATATATAAATTCAGCTTTTGTTATCTGAATTTATTCATAGCATATAAAAATTCAATGACAGCAAAACGACAGATACATATTTAATAAACTACTATAGATTTCTATTTGTTTTAAGCAAAAAGTTTGAAAAATATGCACCGCATGATCATATTCATAACCAAAATATTCATACGAAAGAGTTCCAGTACATTAAAAGGCTTCCAACAGCCTATTTTGTACTGCTTGACCAAGCTGATCTTAACTGTTCTGAAAGATGTCACCTCTAATTTGATTAATGCAGGATGCAGAAACACCATTGCAGTTGCATTCATCAACTAGCCCTCCCAATGAATTATTCTCAAGACTCATAATAGGAACAATACTGAGCATTTATGTAAGGTGGGTTATGTAAGATTGCTGACATCTGCCAAACAGAGCATAGCTGAGCACCTCTTTTTCACATCTGTAAATTTCTGCACAGGCCTATAATTACCCTGGCTTCAGATTATGAAATCCTCACCCACACAGAAAATGTTAATCTAATTTTCTATTAACCCTGAAAACTGTTCCCCAGCACGTGATATCGAAGCAGTCCATTCAAAAGTCTGATTTCCGCAACATCCTGTGTGATTACCAAATCGTCATAAGTATGGATTTTTTTTTTTGTTGCTTTGTGGATTTCAGAATGAGGGGGATTTTACACATCTGCCGCCAAGGTTTCTTGTCGTATTGGTGGTGGGATTGACGTGTGCTGGTTTCAGACCTCAGTGAAATATTCATTCTGTACTTTGGCTTCTCTGCTGCCTAAGGGCCTCTGAAAGTCTCATGTCGCTTTAAGGTCTTCTGGATTTGTTCAATAATTCAGACGTTTTGCAAGGATGCAGGCAGAAATTTCCCAGAAGAAACTCTATGAATACTGTAAGGATTTGGGTGTTATACCATCTAGAGCCCTAAAAACCAAGCACGTTAACCACAAAATAATAAGTGTACGTACATTTAATTTTTTGTTTTATTTATAGTTAATATTGATTTATTATTTTGTGTGTGTGCTCTAATTTACATTATTTCTTCTGTTCTTCTTTTTATTACTTGTAGTTGTCATTTATTTATTTATTATTATTATTATAATATATATATATATATATATAGATAGATATATAAAGATATATATAGATATTTATGGGTCCTTTAGTGGCAAAACAGATTGTTTTCTCTGGGAAAAGACCAGGGGTGTACAATATTTGTTGGCTTGCATGTAAATCACGATTCATCGCCGTCTGTTCCGTAGTGTGGATAATTGAAAAGGTCTTTAGGGAATTCTACCATGGAGCAGGGATGCGTCTGCTCTCCCTCTCAGAGTTGGGTTACATAAGCCCCTTTTACTTCTGGTCACTGCACATATGTATCCGAGTCCCTCTGCTGTTTTCCCTTAAACTGAGGCATTACATCAGTCAGCACTCCATCAGTCTTCTGGACAGAGCGTGACTGGAGTTGAGTTTAACATGTTTTGTCACATATCATAGTAAATGCAGATCATTGTATGACCGTTTATATTGCTAATTAATTTTTTTATTTTTTTGACCATCAGTGTCTATTGAAATCTGAATAGTAATAATTTTGTTGTTTTTTTTGTATGCAGTGTTCTTCCCTTTGCAATAGCTGAGCAGTTTTGTAAATTGTAAATGCCAATAGGTTTGCTGTCGTTTTGCTCTCCATCTCACTCCAGTGGACCTTAACATTGGGAAGAGAAGGAAAATAATTTCCAGCAGTCTCACCTGTGACACATTACGAAAGACATTTCCAAAAGGCTGCTATAACAATGACCCAGTATCTGCCAAGGGCACACCTGCTTGTTTCAAACTCTGACGTCAGTGCCTATTTCTGGAGCGAGACACTGACCTCCTGCAGTCTGGAAACAAATTATAACTGAAGTCGGAAACTTGTTCTATTACAGGAACTTTCAAACATGTATTTAATAAAAAAAAAATACAAATAAAAAGATAAAACTGGGTGTAAAAACAATATAAAAATCAAAAGGGGTGTAAAAACAGTTGTATTAAGAAAACTGCTAGCAAATTTCACAGTTGCAAAGAACGTAGGCTTAATTTCACACTGAATTAAATATGAAGTTCAGTAGAAAAACTGAAATTGATCTATAGCTTTTATTTACTTATATAATAAAATGTATATCTTGTATTTACAACTTAACAAGAAAATTACTTTTTAAAGTGTTTCTACAGGGTGTTGATACAAGTTTGAAGACGATTGCCACTTCAGCCAGCCAAACACTTACTGGAATACAACAAAAATATGCTTTAATTGTTTAAATCAATTAAAATGTTGTATCAATTAACTTTTTGGTTATTTTTTTCCTATTGGATATTTATTCATTTTCAGTTCACTGCACTGTTTGACTGGAGCTGCATTACAAAAAAAAATACTTTTTTAAAGCTCACCCACAAGGCTGTACAGGGGAAGACCTTCTACAAGGACAGTGTTTTGCTGCACCTCCGTGTAGAAAATGTGTAGTACATTGATTCATTCCTTTCTGACAATATTCTGTCACAGGCCTGCTCTAGTTGAATGGCGCCACCACGAGCATCACAGTATAACAACAAACTGGTTTTTGCAAATGTAAGAAAATGAACATTAGTCCTTTTTTTCTTCTCTTGTAGAGAGAGAGAGAAAAAAGAAAGAAATGGTTTGAAGGGATAGTTCACCCAAAAATGAAAATTTTGTTTATCTTTGTTTCTTCAGTAGAAAACACAAATGAAGATTTTTAACACAAACCGTTGCAGTCTGTCAGTCTTGTAATGGAAGTGGATGGGAATCATGGCTAAAACATACAATAAAACAAAAAAAAACACAAACAAAACCAAATTAAACCCTGCGGCGCGTGATGATACATTGATGTGTAAAGACACAAAACGATCGATCTGTGCATATTCAAACTGTTAGAACTCTCCTGAGGCATTCTCAGTAGTCATGCGCAGCTCAGGTTTTTTTCCAACCCGCGGGTCCCGCTTTTATGAAACTATTTGGCCTGCCTCAGCCTGCCCCGCAAATAAATAACAATTTCTTTTTCCCGCCCCAACTCGACCTGTGGAGTCCGCAGATTATGAGATGACCCGCACATCGGGGACATCACACAAGTTACGTTGCTATGTAATCCTTTGTATTGTAACCCTATCAAAGAACCTATGGTAAATGGACTGCATTTATATAGTGCTTTCAACAGACCACATGGCCATCCAAAGCGCTTTACAATTTACCTCACATTCACACACTCATTCACTCACACACTCATTCACACACCGACTGCGGTGTCAGCCATTCAAGGCGCCATCCAGCTTGCCGGGAGCAGCTAAGGTTAGGTGTCTTGCTCAAGGACACCTCGACACTTGGTCAGGTGAAGCCAGGGATTGAACCACCAACCTTCCGGTTTGTAGACAACCTACATGAACCACTGAGCCACTGCTAATGCTAATACAATATGAAAATAGATATTCCAAATATTTAATATAGGATATAGGGAATTGCACTCAACATATGGATGTTTTTATTTAGTTTTTAATGACCCTCCCCTCAAATAAGGTGACAATTTCTTTACCCAACCTGATATGCGCATCACTAATTCTCAGCAGCAGGCATGTGAGCAGTGTTGCCAACTACTTTCCAGGGGAAGTTGTTAAAGGCAGATTGTTACCTTTCGAACATTCACTCTCGTTATGTATGGGAAAACTCCTTTTTTCCTTTCTGCAGAAGCCTGATTTGTTCACGTTTGTGTAGCTGCACAAACCAATGGCACTTCAGCCCGCCAAAAGGGGCTGGCCAACTGCTATATAAATCTGTCCATAGTGCTATTAATCAGATTACTCTCCTTCAGCGATGAGGATCATCTCTTCGCTGACTCGCCAGCAAGAAGGAGCTGTAGAAGATGCTCCAGTTCTGCTCACCACCGTGGAAGAAGCTGAAGCAGTGAACGTAAGCATAACTGCAGCATCCGGCATCAGGAGCAAAGAGCAAATTTCAGCGTGCATTGCTTCAAATGTTGCGCCGCGAGTGTGGTTCCTGCAAGGGACTCTTGCATGATGAAGAAGGGCACTCGCTGATGGTTTGTGCTCTTTCTTCTCGCAGGTCACCTTGTTCCATCAAGGCGATCCCCCACGCCAGGCCCTCTAGTCTTTTTCCTCCCCTAAGAGGAAAAAAACAGTGGGGCAGCGGATACTTTCCAGCGGGCCCAGGCAGTGTCACGTCGGCTCAGCACCTGTGTGCCCTGCTCTCCCCGTGTCCTTTCACGCCGCTGTGCTTCGCAAATGAGGACCAGCGCCCCTCTTCAGCTTCAAGCGGACTGTTCTCATTCTGAGGAGGACATCATTATCGATGATGTCACCGCCAACGACTCTGTGTCCTTGGCGGCATCAGAAATGGAGGAATTGAGTGATTCCAGGGAGGAGCCCGAAGCATTGGACGAATAGTTCCTGCCAGAGACCCGCCAGCAATCCTCCAACCAACACCCAGCCCAATTCTTGCCAGCCGTCCACGACGAGCTCACCAAGATGTGATGAGCCCCCTACTCGGTACGGGTAAACCTCTCCACTGCAGCTGCTCTTACCGCAGTTGACCGCAATGACGAAAGGGGATACACCAAGCCCCCAACCCCTTCCCCCCCAGAGGAAGCGATCGGCGCACATCTGAGTCCACCATCTGCCCTCGGCTTAAAGAGCTGAAACAGCATTCCAGGCCGGCGAAACGCCGAAGCTGTCCTGGGATGCTAGAGAGGAAATGGAGGGGCCCCGTTCTCACCTCGGCCGGAACTCCCCCAAAAACAGCTCGCCTTTACTCCTCACCACTTCGAACACCTCTGAGAGATGGAGTTTCGTTTTCAGTGGGTCACGTCCTGCAGGTTAAGTGTGTGCCCGAATATTTTACAGCTATGATAGTGGACCCACATAATTTAAAGAGCAAAATTCTTCATCATCTCTCAATCACTTATACGAACGTAGACTCCCTGCTTTTTCAAGGCGCACTCTTGTTCAAGAAAATAAAACCTCTCTCCTCAAATTATACGGCCTGGGCAGCCATTCCGGGAATCTCGAAATGAGTTTTGGAAACAATTTGACAAGGCTACTCACTACAGTTCACTCGCAGACCGCCCTGCTTCAGAGGCGTTGTTCAAACTTCTGTCCCGGACAACGAAACTATTGTTCTTCGGCAGGAGGTGCAAGCACTGCTTGCAAAAGGCGCTGTGGAAATAGTGCCCCCAGCGGACAGCGAATCAGGCTTTTTCAGCCGCTATTTCCTCGTCCCAAAGGGAGACGGCAGGCTCAGACATCTGAACAGCTCGCTTATGCGCCGGTTGTTGTTCAAGATGATGACATCAAGAAGATTCTCACGCATATTTGCCCCGAGGATTGGTTTTTGACAGTGGATTTGAAAGCTGCTTACTTTCACATCCACATAGCCCCCCGTCACAGACCGTTCTTGAGATTTGCGTTCAAAGGAAGAACTCTGAACTCTCTCACATAAATCCACCCTCTGGATTTGATGAACACCTCAGTCAAGCGCAGCGGGCCCAACAACGCCACTACGATCGGGCGGCGCAGCCACGGGAGTTCCGACCGGGAGACCACGTCCTTGTCTTGGTCCCCAATGCGGCTTGCAAGTTCTTGGCCACCTGGCAAGGGCCGTATACCGTGACCGAGCAGGTGGGCCCGGTCACCTACAGGGTGCGACAGCCCGGGCGAAGACGGGAAAGCCAGTTGTACCATATCAACCTGTTAAAAAAATGGATTGGAACTCGGACCCAGCTCTCCGCCCTTGCCACCTCCTCTCCCGTGGTTGTGGACATGGAGCCCCAACTGTCCGCCACCCAGAAGACGGAGCTGCAGCACCGGGTCGGTCAGTTCCCCGATGTGTTCTCCCCCATCCCTGGGCGGACCAACGTGGTACAGCACGACATCCGGACACCACCAGGACTCATCGTGAGGCAGCGGCCCTATCGTGTCCCGGAGGCTCGGTGACACGCCATCGAGGAGGAAGTTAAGGAGATGTTGAAGTTAGGGGTGATTAAACCATCCCAGAGCCCCTGGTCCAGTCCCATCATCCTGGTCCCGAAGCACGATGGCACCCTCCGGTTCTGTAATGACTACCGCCGCCTAAACGAGATCTCGGAGTTCGACGGCTATCCAATGCCCAGGGTGGACGAACTCCTCGACCGACTCGGGAGGGCCCGGTATATCTCCACCCTTGACCTGACCAAAGGGTACTGGCAAGTCGGACTCACAGAGGACGCCAAGCCCAAGACCGCTTTCTCCACCCCAAGTGGCCACTGGCAATACCGGACCCTCCCGTTCGGCCTGCACGGGGCGCCGGCAACCTTCCAGCGCATGATGGACATCCTCCTGCGGCCCCATCAAGCCTACGCTGCCGCCTACCTGGACGATGTAGTTGTCCACTCCGAGCGGTGGGAGGACCACCTAGAGCGGCTCCGGAGGGTGTTAGGAGAACTGCGGAGGGCTGGACTTACGGCCAATCCCCGGAAGTGCCACCTCGCCCGTACCGAGGCCAAGTATCTGGGGTTCCAGGTGGGCCGCGGCCTGATTAAACCCCAGCAGAAGAAGGTAACAGCCATCCTCTCCGCACCACGTCCCAGCTCCAAGACACAGGTACGGGCCTTCCTGGGGTTGGCAGGTATTACCGTTGCTTCATACCTAACTTCTCCTCCTTAGCAGCCCCCCTGACAGACTTGACCAGAAAGGGGCAGCCGGAGAAGCCATCCTGGGGCCCTGCGGAGGAAGAGGCGTTCCGTCAGATCAAGGCAGCCCTCACGTCAGAGCCAGTCCTGCGGGCCCCGGACTTTAACTGTCCCTTTCTGTTGCAGACAGATGCCTCAGACACAGGATTGGGAGCCGTCCTCTCCCAGGTCCAGGATGGCCAGGAACATCCCGTAATCTACATCAGCCGGAAGCTGACCCCCACGGAACAGCGCTATGCCACGGTAGAGAGGGAGGCGTTGGCCGTCAAGTGGGCAGTCCTGGAGCTGAGGTATTATCTATTGGGAAGGAAATTTACCTTAATTACTGACCATGCCCCTTTGCAGTGGATGGCCCAGGCGAAAGACACCAACGCTTGGGTAACGTGGTGGTTCCTGTCGCTCCAGGTGTGGTGTCGTCTGCCAGTTCTCCGAAGAATCACACTCAGTCAGGGATTTTTCTCTCAGAAGAAAAGACTTTATTTTACAGAAAATAAAGCCGAGAGTCCTTGCAAGGAGATCTCCCGAATGTTATTTGGTATCACCCTTAAATACACTAAATGGGGCGGTTCCACATAGTCAAACTTTTCCTTATGATTACAATTTTACCTAGAGAGGAGAGGCCCCCTGCTTGATTTATTCTAAACAAAGGCCCTGTATGTATGTCTGACCATATGTTTCTCCTCAGTTTTGTACATTCCAGCACGTAGCTTTCTATTACCTATAAGATTATAATGGAGTAATCACTAGCAACTAAAATGGCTAGATTCACATTGATTATATACTTGTTTAATTAAAATCTTACTAATAAAAATCTTCCACATATTCTCCCCTTTGAGACTTAATAAGTCTCACATTTTTCTTATCCAGAGTGCTACTTCATAATCCAGTCATATTAGTTACACTACCTAGTGACTAAATAAGTCACATTGTATTATCACCAGTGACTAGATTATGAAATTCCACTCTGAGGGATTACTGGACCAAACATCTCTCTCCTTTTTTGACGAGGAGGGAGTAAAAGATCCAGTCTCCCTATTTCCTTCTGTAATAGTACACAATGTTATAAGCGTGAGCGTGCAATTGGTTCAGCATTTGCCTGTGGTTATCACAGTTATGTATAAAAGGCATAAAATACATACATTACATCAATAATTGAATATGACAAGATTATAAAAGTTGATCTTCAGCTCCGATACCTTATGTATCGTAGAGAGCCTCCCTGGGCCGAAGTTAAACTGGCACTTATATCCAGGGTTTGGTTCACCTTTAGACATCTTCATCATTCTCGTTAGAGTCAATAGAACTATCGTCAAAAGTTTGCCCATTTAAGTTCAGTTTGTTTAGCCATCCTTCATAATATTCCTCCAGACTCCTTTCAGTGATCCTTTGTTGATTATTCTGGACTTTTATCACCTCCATTTGCTTAACAGTAGCATTGACGATTAATGATCTTAATAAAGGTAATACACAGCAAAATAATAATCCTCCTATTAATATCGCAACTCCTACAAACATTCCTAGTTTAATAAACCATGCTCCCCATGCTCCAAATTTCACATCAATCCAATCCCAAATGTGTTGGTCTCTTCCGGCATTTGCTGTAACTTCATTTCTTATTTTTTTATTTTTGTCATAACTTCACTGAAAGCTCCTCCAGGGGCGGTGTTATTTGGGATAAATGTACAACATTGATCTCCAAACATAACACAAACTCCTCCCTTGTCTGCCAAGAGCCAATTAAGAGCCTGTCTGTTTTGCCATGTCATTCTACTTCTTGCATGCACTTGGTCCCCTAATAAGGTTAACGCCTCATCAGTATAATTAATGAATCTTTGTTGATTATAATAAATATAATTAATCCACTCTGTATTTTTGTTTGGTGTGATCCACACCAGGATTGACTCAAAACCTCATTTTATTTCATTTCTTGCCTTAAATTTATTATGAATTCCTCTTGGCTGTCCAATTGAGCCTAAATATACATTGGGATCTGCCTCATATCCTCTTTTAGTTCTATTGTCTTCCTTGTTCGTGCTCTGTTCTGTTCCCCTTTGTGCCATGCTAACTTCTTGAAGTAATCGTACTCTTACACATATACCTTTCCATCCAACTGGTAAAGAAGGCAATAATATTTCACTTCCACAGATCCAAAAGAAATCTGCTATTACTAATGATTGGTCTTCATAAATCTCTATTGGGGGTAAGGCTATAGTTTGATTTTCACATTTTTCAGGTGCTATCTTACTTCCTTTTGTTGTTCCGAATGCTAAAAGTTCTGGAGCTCTAGCAGGAACTCCTGATTTCCAAGAATTTTTCTTATCTATATACCAAATAATAGCACATCTTCCTTTGAATTTACCCACATCTTGGGTTCCTTTTGGTTTATGGAAACACTCATATTCTTGTTTATAATCTATGCTATACCATTTTGGAATCTCTACTTTTTGTTTTTCAATTTTTATATTTTGACCGATATCTGAATACTGACACCAGGATCCCCAGAGTGGTCTGAAGAAATAATCTGTTAATTTAGGATTTCCTAAAAATCCTAGGCATTCAGCAATGCAATATGGCCTGGTAAAATCTGTTAAATTTCAAAAGTTTCTCCCAAACTGGGCAAGTCAGGGGAAGTCAGGTTGCTTTCTATCGGTAGAGTTTGAGTCTGTATTATGAGATGCATTAGGCATAGGATGGTCTTCAGACATGTTGTCAGAATTATTCTCTGTCCTCTCTAGTTTGTCTGACAGGAGGAAAGAAGCTCCTTGTGTATCTTTTGGTGAGCTCTCGTCAGTTTGCACTTCATCATGTGTCTCTGATTTTTCCTCATTGCTCTCTCCTGCATTGTCTGGTTGACTGTTTTCCTTTCTTTCTGCCTTTCCTGTGGGAACTCTAGTACAGTGGTTTAGATGATACCAGGTTGTGCTTCCTTCCACTTGGACTGCTGTTTGGAGTAGCTCTCACCACTGTGTAGGGTCCTTCTCTCCTGGGCTCATTCCATTTTCTCCGGAATACCCTCAGATAAACTTGGTCCCCTGGAACAACTGGACAGGCAGTCTCCGATTCCTCTCTGGGCTCTTTTCTTTTTTCCTGTAAATAGATAGCTTTATGTATGGCAGTTAATTTCTTCATATAAGAACGAAGTTCCATTTGTAATTGTTCTAGAGGTGGTCCTTTATAGGGACCTCTACAATATGGCACAGGCATGGGTCGACCCGTAAGCATTTCATGCGGTGTTAAATGCGTGTTCCTGTTAGTTTGCATGCGATAACTCATTAGTGCGAACGGTAATGCATCAATCCAATTAAGTTTAGTACTTTCACATATTTTGTTTATTTTGGCCTTGATAACTCCATTAACCCTCTCCACTGACCCTTGTGATTGAGGTCCATAAACGCATCCTAGTCTCTGTTTTATTCTTAATTGTTGCAATACTTGTTTCACAGTTTTTTGTATGAATGCCGACCCATTATCTGAACTTATTTCTGATGGAATCCCAAATCTAGGAATTACTTCTCTTGTTAGAAATTTTATTACCGTTCCTGCTCCTAGATCTGCGGATGGTACTGCCTCCACCCATCTGCTAAACCTGTCTATGATAACAAGCATGTATCTTTTGCCTTGTACACGCTTTATCATATCCACATAATCGCATACAAGATGTTTAAAGGGGCCTTCAGGTGTTGGAATATGACCTATTGGTGTCACTATGCCTTTTATTACATTGTATTTAGCACATACTTCACATGTGGACAAAAATTCATCCACCATTGCATATAAATAGACCAATATCCTTGCTGTTTAATTTTTCTTACTACTTCTCCCCTTGCACAATGGTCAAAACCATGTGCATCTGTAATAAGAATATTCAACAGTGAAGTAGGTGCAACAATGTGTCCTTCATGTGTACGCCAGATGTCCTGTAAGTCTTTTTTAGCTCCCCTTTGATGCCACATTGATTGTTCATAGGGGCCTGCTTGTTGTTGAATTCGAATAATGTCATCCGATTGAGGATGAGGTTCGATAAGTACAACAGGTGCTAATACTGCTACCTGACACCCTGAAGCTTTTTTAGCTTCTTAATCTGCTGCATTGTTTCCTTTAATGACATAGTCATTTCCCTTTTTGTGTGCTTGACATTTGATTATTGCTAGTCGTTTTGGTAGCATCATAGCAGAAATCAATTGCCCTATTTGTTCACTATGTTGGATGGGAGTCCCATCACTCTTTTTGAAACCTCTTTGTTTCCACACTGCTCCGAATAGATGACATACACCATGAGCATACGCTGAATCTGTAAAAATGTTAGCAGTTTGTCCTTTTGCTAACTGACATGCAGTTGTGAGAGCTTTTAATTCTGCTAATTGAGCAGAGCATGGCTGTACACAATGTTGTGATATTACAGATTCATATTCTTTTTTTGTTTTTCTTCACTACTGAATATCCTGTATGATTTCCTTCGTGATCCCTAAAGCTAGAACCATTTACGAAGTAAGTAACTTCTGCTTCAGAAATAGGTGTTGATTCAAGATCTGGTCATAATCTAGTAAATGCCAAGGACTCATTCACACACTCATGAGGTTCTCCTTCAAAAGCCAAAGGAATTAATTCAGCTGGATTAACTGTTTGGCATCTTTTAATGGTAACATCTGGATATGTGAGTAATGAGGAGTAGGCTAGAATTCGAGCTTGTGTCAGAACAAATTTCCCTTGTTCTATTAATTCCACAACTTTGTGATGGGTATATATAGTCACTGGGTACCCCATAGTTATTGTGGATGCTTTTTCATAAGCATAATACACTGCAGCTAAACCCTGTTGGTAACATGGTGGGTATCCCTGGGCTACATTGTCTAACTTTGTGCTGTAGTACGCTATAGGCTGTTTTTTCCTTCCACTGCAGGTTTCTTGCATCAATACAAGGTTATTGCATAACCATCAACTCTATTTGCCACATATAGATGAAACATTTTATCATATTCTGCCATTCCCAGGGCAGGGGCCTGTTGTAATTCTTTTTTCATTGCTTCAAATGCTAGTAAGGCATCTGTGTTCCATTTTAATGGATTGCTTAAATGTTGTAATCCTGCTTGTTTCATCATTTCTCTCAAAGACCCTGTCTTTACTGCATAGTCTTCTATCCAGTCTGCACTAAAGCCAGTCATTCCTAAAAAAAGTCATCATTTGTCCTACTGTCTGAGGTAACGGTGTTTTACTTATACCTTCTAACTGAGCTGGAGCTATAGCTCGTGTGCCAAATGCAATTAATTTTCCCAAGTATTCCACTTGAGGCTGGCAATACTGCAATTTGTTTTTAGACACCTTGTGTCCTCCTTGTGCTAATTTTGTCAACACCTTAATTGAATCTTTGTGACATTGTTCTAGTGTGGTAGAACAGATAATTAAATCATCCATGTATTGTAATAGTGTACCGTCTATTACGAGGTCTTCTAAATCAGCCTTAAGAATCTTGTTGAATATATGTGGTGAATGTTTATATCCCTGAGGAATTCTAGAATATGTGTATTGTTTATTTCCAAATGTAAATGCAAATAGATATCTACTCTCTTCTGCAAGCGGTACACTGAAGTAGGCAGAGCAAAGATCAATTACAGTAAAGTATTTGGCATCAGGAGGGACATTTGTCAGTAAAGTGTGCGGGTTTGGTACCTCAGCTGGCATATCTTCCGTTATTTCATTTATTGTTCGTAAATCATGAACAAGTCGCCATCTGTTTTTGTCTGATTTGATTACAGGCATAATTGGAGTGTTACAGTAACTAGTAGTTTCTATCAATACTCCTGCCTTCACTAAGCCTTCAATTGTGTCTTTTATTCCTGCTTCAGCATCTGCCCGTAAAGGATATTGTGCTTTTCTAGGTAGACGTGCATTTGGCTTAAGTTGAACTCTTACTGGATTTGCTGATTTTATTAATCCAATATCTGTGTCATGCTGAGACCATAGTTCAGTTGGTACCTGACACTCCATTTCCTTAAATAATTCAGTCTCAGTTGTGTTTATTAACTCAGATGCTGTAGTCATCTGTGTCTCTTTCTTTTGGCTTATAACTACTTCCTGTTGATTCCCATTTGCTTTGTTCGGCCCTTTTCATCATTGGTCCTAAATCTTTTGCTTCCCAACCTTTTCCTACATATACTGTAATATGCGGGACAGAGTTATTTACATTGAACCATTTTTTGACAAATTCACCTTCTGGTATGTTTAAAGCTGCTCCCTGTTTACCTATGATGATGTACTGGGAGACTATCTCAATCCGCTGTCCTTTTGTTTCTTTTTGCCATTTCTGTTCTATTTTTTAATCCCTTTCTTGATCATACATCATTGTGCAATGAAATTCAGACTTTGATAGCTGTGCTTCAGGTATCTGTGCTTTAATAAACTTTCCCCATTTATTGACTGTCTGTCTCACATCTTGTTCTATCTGTCCTATCCAATAAACATTTGCTTTTGGCTCTGCAACCATCATTTGTGTTTCTGTTCCTATTGCATTAATATATATTCCTTCTGGAGAACACCAAATTTGTAGTCCTAATTTACATAATGCATCTCTTCCTAACAAATTAATAGGAGTTTGATTTGATACCAGAATGGGCATTGTTATACTTTGATCTTTTGTTTGTAGACACACTGGAGCTGTTATGGGTATCAATTGCATTTTTCCCGAGAATCCTATCGTCTTTGCAAATTTTCCAGACATGGGGAGATGTGAAGCATATTTCAAATTAATGCAAGTTAGATTTGCGCCCGTATCAATCATCATCGGAGTATCTTTTCCCTCTATTTTAATCTGCATAATAGGCTCTTGATCAGCTTTTGTTGATAAAATTGGAAGCTGACTCTCCCCTTTTGGATTCTCTGTCCACAGCCCCAGCACAGACTTGGAGGCATGCTTCTGCCTCTGCCTCTTTGGCCTTGCTGTATGGGGTTTTTTCTCCATCCCATCTGTCCTGGCTGTTGAGTATAAACATTTATTATGGGCACAGAGTTCAAGTGTTCATTTGGAGGAACTGCTGTAAGTGGGCTTGACTGAAGAGTTGGTTGTGGAGCAATTACTGGAGGCATTATAGCCATTTGTTCGGCTGCTGCATTGGTTACTGAAGCTTGAATATTTTTCTTATTTTTCTTTGTGAATTCTTCAAGCTGTAATTGAGTTAGTTTACGTTGTAACTCTTTCTCTTGACTTTTGAGTTTTTGTTCATTTTTTCTGTGTTGTTCCACTGCATGAGACACATGGTCGCAAAACTCTTTGTGTGTTTTAGAAGTTAAACCGACCACATCCTCCAGCTTGCTTTTTACTGCTGGTGGCATAGCATCAATCACAGCTTGCCTAAACAATGTTGCCATTAATGGGTCTCCCTCGGGATCCCCCTCAATTTCTTGTTTCAACCTTTTCAACTGTTTCTGTACATATGTGGTTGGATTCTCTGCATCCCCGATTTCTTCTCCCTTCAGTGATTTAGGATTCAGTCTGATCGGATACTCCGCACGCAATGCCTGCCATACTGCTGGGTGGAATGCATCAAAAACAATCCCATCCATATTATGAGAGTTCACTGCTCTGTTTAGAGTCGTTGTAAGAAGAATTTCATCCATCTTTGTCCCTCCAATAATTCTAGCCAGTAGAGCTTTGACATCACCTACTGACAATAGCTTTCCTGTTGTTTCGTCCTCAAACATTCGAATAAATTTGCCCGCGCCCTCATTTATATCAGGAAGGCGAGTGACAAGCCCCTCAAGGTCCTGTGAAGCCCAGGGGACATACTGTCCCTGCTCACCCTTGATTAAAATTGGGAGCTGTGCGGCCAGTGGTCTAAGTGACCCTTTTTCTCTGCCCTGTTCCCATTTACCGTTATCAAATAACTCCTCTGCCTGATTCTCATCCTCACTACCATAGAATAACTTACTCTTTCCTCTCTCCAACTTATTTACCTCTTGTATCTTTTTCCCTGATTCTCTAATTTTCGCTTCCATTTCTTCTTCCATAGCTTGTACTTGTGCTACAATATCGCTATCTTTCCTCCTCTTTTTTTCTAATCCTTCCTCAAACCAGGTTTTATCTACCTGATTAGCTTTCATTTTTTCTAATGCTGTACGTGCTTGCCTGTAACAATCAAGATGCAAACTTTCTGCAACGTCCTTTCTGGGTTGCCTCTGTGTTTTTACAGCTTGTTCCTCTCTATCATCCATCTCTGTCTGCCCTTCTAACTCTAGTTCTCCTGTTACTTCCACTGTTCCCTTGAGTATTGGGAACTCTCCTTGTACTGGCAAATAGGGGGGAGGCTCTGAAAATAACTTTTCTTTTCTCATGTTATCTTTCTCTGCCCCCTTCAGGATTTTCCTAGCCTGTTTTAGACTTTTCAACATATCCTCACCTTCTTTTTTAAACAGGGCAATTACTTCTTTCTCTTTTTCCCTCTTTGCTTCTCTTTTTTCTCTTTTCATATTGATGCTTTTAGTTTTATAGTTTTTTATCAGAGTTTCCATTTCCTCACACAATGCCACATCAAATGTCCCTTCCTTTGGCCATTTTGTCATCATATTTTTTGTTCTCTTCTGCCATTTTTTTGAGATTTTGTTTATTTGCTCTTTACACAGTGGATATTTTAATCCAATTATTTCCACTGGTGTGGCTGCCATATCTTTATTTATATTATTACCCTCAAAAATCAACTTTTTAGTTTTATATAGTAACTTGGTTACAATCTCTTCTTTTCCCTTTCACTTAATTTAACTATTTTTCCTTTACCAATTTCACCCTACTTTTTATTCTTTATTGTGTGTCATACCTCTTTGAATTTAGTTTTTTATTTTGTCTCATGCATTTACACTTTTTTATATTATTTGACTGTATTTTATTTGCTCTATTTTATTATCACTTTTTAGATAACAATTTCTAACCATAATTCTTTATTTTTTACTTCTCTTTCCTTTTTTGTCCACCCCTGTAATACAACTTTAATGTAGACACTTCATCCCTTGCTCCCACTCCCACTGCACTGGGCTCAGAGAATTTTCTCCCCTTTCACACAAACATCCAAAATACAAAAACCTATTCTAGATCTTGATTCAAACTTTATTGATACTATTTTCCTAAACTCATTCACACTTTCTACACTCTTTATCGAGCCAGAGTGCTTATTCTTGCATACTTTCTCCCTTTATCTAAGGGATAATCAGTCATTAATTGTCCTTTTATTATCAAGGCTCATCATACATTCATCCCTCTCAAGTGGATACTAGTTGAGTCAAATTCTGCCAGAGCCCACTAAAGGGACGGTCCAGGAACGGTGCTCAACTTTTACCCACCCAATACGGAATTTATTTGTTCATACATTCATCATCGTTCACACATTCATTCGTCCGGACACAGTTACATCCACACAACAAAACACCGCTCTTCCTAGAGCATCCTTAAGGGCCCACCCGTTCAGACCTTTGAGATTTTTCACTTTATACTTTCTCAAAGCGGTATCCGTGGGGCTTTTCCTCGCGATTCCTTAACTAATCTGCTTCTCCGTTTATTACTGTCCTTCCTAGGCAGGGCTGGACTGGTAATCTGGCATACCGGGCAAATGCCCGGTGGGCCGACGCACTTGGGGGCCGGTCGATATAATGTTTTTTTTTTGTTTTTTTTTTAAATTGGCCAACGACCGGCCCATATAGCAGGGACAGCGGCCCATTGGTTCATTTTCCATACTGACACTGGGCTGGCCCAATCATCTCTTAACAGGCTCCACCCCTCCCCCTCTGTTTCTTGTGTCAGGTGCAGTCAGTGGCTCAGAGCCAGAAATCAGTGGATTTAGGATGGAGGAGAAGCAAAAGTGCAAGGGCAAGGCCAAGGGGGGTGCAGAGAAGTTGCGGGCCAAAAAAAAAAAAATCTAGAGGTTGATGCCTCAACATGTGCAAAAATAACTGACATGTTTAATGCTGTAGCTTCAGTTTCCACGCCAACAGTACCTGACGACACTTTGGTAAAACAAGTGAACATAGCACATGGAGGAGAGGTGACTAGCCATGGCAGGGTGTCTGACAGTGAAGTCACGGAGGGACAGAGTGAGCAGGAGAGTGTAATTGAAACGGTAAGCATGGTAGCTACATGATTTAACAGGGAGGGAGTGTTAATCAGGGCGGATGCAGGAGGATAGTGTGTGTGGGCCTGGCTGGGCCACGACGAAGATGATGATTTACCTAAATTAATGAATATTATAAGACAAGACAACATAATCGTTGTCACTATTATAAAGTCTGTCAGATTGTCACCCACTGCACTAGCCACTCAGTCAGCTAAAGTCAAATAACACAGCATAAGCTATTTTGCATTGTTTTTGTAGCTAGGTTAGCAGAGTTAATTTATTCAATTGTAAATTCGGCTGACTATACTAATGTTAACCCCTTAAAACCCATAACTGCCGTTGACGGCCCTTCTCTAGAAAAACTTAGATGATGCCATTTGATTATTTTAATTATTACTCATAATGGCTGCGTCAAAGCGCCCACGAGGAGTTACACGTTGGAAGAGAGGTAGCCTAGCTAACGCATGCTATTTGGGGATTAAAACCCGCCTTGCGTTTTAAAAGCTTTAAATTTTTGTTTAGCTGTATATTCAACAAAGTAACTTAGATATTTTATCATGTTTCTAATGAATTTCCAATATCATTAATATGCAATATTTACGGAGAGTGAATAATATGAATATCATATACACAGAGGTGGGTAGTAACGATGTACATTTACTATAGCACTACTAGAAAGTATGACATTACCCGTTTTTTGGACATATACATTAATTTATACATTAAATAAGCTATCATTGTTCACGGTTTATGAACACCTTTTTTCTTTTTTTATGGGAAGTATCTCAACAATGAAAATGTTGTTTGGTTTCATATTAAAGAGGGGTTTATGCTTTTTAAAACAAAGTAGCCTATACTGGCAGGCAATTGTAAACTAGTTTTTCTGCTGTCTGGTTCTTTGAAAAAAAAAATCTTTTTAGAATTAGCAGTATTCTACATCAACATTATATTGGGTTCTAAAGGGTTAACTAGCTTTATAACATGGAGCACATTTGTCCATCTAGAAATCCTGCTCTTCAAGAATACCGGACTATATAACCAAAATGGATTGTTACTAAGTGTACTTTAATAACTCTTCCAAATAATTGTAATCATCTCTCTCTCTGTCCTTATGTATAGTCAAGCCAGGTTGAGTTAGCAGTGGAGGAGAGAGACAGGGAGGAACAGGCTGTAGACTATTTTGCCCGTCCTGAGCCTGCCATGATGCAGGTGTTTTTAAATCATCACCCCAAACAGGATGCTAAAAACCCTGTAGTGAAGAAGGTGTTCACCAGTAAAGATGGCAAAAGCAGAAAGTGGCTGACATATTGTCATGAACGTCATGCTTTATTTTGTTTTTTATGTCTGGCCTTCAGCAAGCCAACTGACTCCAACATTTTCATAAATGGAATGTCAGACTGGAGACATGTGCACCAGAGAGCGGAAGAGCATGAAAAAAGCATGGCACACAGAAATTGTGCTGAAGCTTATTTTTTAAACTGCTCAAAAGCTGACATCAAACACCTACTGGGGGGGCAGACAGCTGACAGAGCACAGAAATCAGGTCAAGAAGAGGCGTCAGGTTTTGGAAAGGGTAGTGGAGGTCGTAAAAGTGATAGGAAAGAGGGGCCTAAGCTACAGACAGGTTGAGAATGAGGCTGCGTATACCCTGGACAATGATAGCCTCGACCATGGAAATTTTTTGGAGCTGATCATTTTATTGGGAAAATATGATGTGTGTTTAAAAGAGCATCTAAGTAATGTGATTGAGAAGAGCAAAAAGTTGCATGTGTCACCAGGATCAAGAGGCAGAGGTTCCCTCATCTCTCTACTGTCTAAGACAACCGTCAACTCTGTGATTGATACCATCCGGAACTTAATTCAGCAAAACATCTCCACTGAGATCCGGAAAGCTGGAATGTTTTCTGTCCAGCTGGATACAACGCAGGACATAACAGCGCAAGACCAATGCTCAGTCATTTTGAGGTATGTGACTGATGTTGTCAATGAGAGGCTTGTCGCAGTGGTCCGGTGCAGCGCGTCCACTGGACAGTCCTTTGTCGACTTGCTAACAGAAGTCCTTGAGCACCTAAAACTGGACTCAAGTCTGTGCATTGGAAATGCAACAGATGGAGCTTCAAACATGCAGGGGCAGTACAGAGGCTTCTCTGCACTGCTGGCTTCACAGTCCCCCAACCATGTACACGTATGGTGCTATTCACATGTCCTCAATCTCGTGCTGTCTGATACCACTCAAATAGCGATAGAGAGTGGATCTTTGTTTGATCTCCTCAATGACACAGCAGTGTTCATCAGGGAGTCATATCAGAGGGTGAACATTTGGGAGAAGGAGAGCCATGACAAGAGACACAGACGCATTGCTCCAATTGGAGAGACACGTTGGTGGGCTAAGCACGATGCTCTGAACAAAATATTTGGATCATTTGGAAAGCCTCAAGAAAGTTTGTACATTGATGTGTTGTCCACGCTCACAGCCATACAGGAACTGAAGACTGTGAAAGGAAATGTACGCACCAAAGCCAGAGGATACAAAGAGGGCCTACTCAGGTATGAGACAATACTGACAGCTCAATTATTCCTTAGGATATTTGAGCATACATCACCATTGTCAAAGTACCTGCAGACAGAAGGGATGGACATCCTCTCTGCCCATAGGATGGTCATATCAACACAAGATTCCCTAAAAAAGATGGCGAGAGATTTCCAGGCTGTCAAGGCTGCTGCTGATGACTTTGTGAAATGGGCAAATGAAAAACTTGAGCAGCAAGATGAGGAGACCGACATGGAAGTGGAGGATGCACTGCCACAGAAGAGAAGAAAGAAGAAGAAAGCCATGCCGGGTGAGATGTCTCAGGATGAAACCATAATTGATGCTGAGAGAGCCTACGAGGTAAAGGTTCATAACCAAATTGTTGATACAGCTATTGAGGCCATCCACCAAAGATTTCTGACACATGGCACTCTTTATGCAGATTTGTCATTTCTGGATCCCAAAAACTTCTCCCTGATCCGAAACCATGCTCTTCCTAAATCTGCACTTGAAGACCTCAGCAAGTGCCTGGTTAAATTTGATGATAGGGCAACAGTTGACAACCTGCAGTATGAGCTGAAAAGCTTAGCGGGACAGTGGGACAAGCTGAAAGAGTCACCACTGGATGAATATGTTACCAGGACAGTGGAGGATGGACCTGATGGAAAGGAAGAGGACATGGAAATCATCAACAAAAGCTGTGCTTCCTGCAAAGACTGCCCACTGTGCTGCTATCAGATTCTCCAGAGATTCAACATGCTCACTGATGCATATCCCCTACTTGGACTTGCGTACAAGTTTTTGTTGACACTTTCAATAACCCAGGTGGCCTGTGAACGATCATTTTCTACCCTAAAATATATCAAAAGGAGACTGAGGAGCAGCCTGTCTGCCAGCAAATTGGAAGCCTTCATGTTGATGGCCACTGAAAAGGACATCCTTGTGGCTTTGGACACCGACACTGTAATAGACAGAGTTGCAGAGAAGAGCAAGCTACTGAGGAAACTGCTGTTATTGTAAGGTGAGATGAGATTATTGATATTATTAAAAAAAATATTCATAATATTGTAGACTGAAAATGTGACTCATTATTCCGCTCTCTCTCTCTCTTTTAGGATGCCCTCACTTTTGTAGTTCATTGTTTTTGAGGATGTTCAGAGCACCATGGAGCCATTTCCACTAAGTAAGTATAAAATATGTGCAAAAATCTCTCTACATTGATATATATTAAAGATACTTGTATGGTGATCATTTTACTCAATCAGTTATCATTCTCTCTCTCTCCCTTTCTCTCTCTCTTTTAGGATGCCCTCACTTTTGTAGTTCATTGTTTTTGAGGATGTTCAGAGCACCATGGAGCCATTTCCACTAAGTAAGTATAAAATATGTGCAAAAATCTCTCTACATTGATATATATTAAAGATACTTGTATGGTGATCATTTTACTCAATCAGTTATCATTCTCTCTCTCTCCCTTTCTCTCTCTCTTTTAGGATGCCCTCACTTTTGTAGTTCATTGTTTTTGAGGATGTTCAGAGCACCATGGAGCCATTTCCACCAAGTAAGTATAAAATATGTGCAAAAATCTCTCTACATTGATATATATTAAAGATACTTGTATGGTGAGCATTTTACTCAATCAGTTATCATTCTCTCTCTCTCCCTTTCTCTCTCTCTTTTAGGATGCCCTCACTTTTGTAGTTCATTGTTTTTGAGGATGTTCAGAGCACCATGGAGCCATTTCCACTAAGTAAGTATAAAATATGTGCAAAAATCTCTCTACATTGATATATATTAAAGATACTTGTATGGTGATCATTTTACTCATTCAGTTATCATTCTTCTCTCTCTCTCTCTCTTTCTCTTTCTCTCTCTCTCAGGATGCCCTCACTTTGTGTAGGCCCTACTCCACTGCCACCTTTGATCACCACCAGGGAGTAAAGAGAGAGTGAGTACACTGGTCCATCGCACATAGTTCTCAGCTTAGTAGGGGTTTTTGGGAATGGAACAGTAGATATGCATATCTACAGGGACCGCAAGGATGGTGTACTTCTTGGTTGTGTCTGACCCATTGTGGTGGGCCGGTCAGAGCAAAAATGCCAGGACCCTTTTTTTGTCCCAGTCCAGCCCTGTTCCTAGGCCCAGCTCTCCAATAAACACAGACCATTGCATACAATGTCTTTCTGCCTACACCATCTTTGTTTTAAATTAAGGTTACCTTCCAAGGCTTTCCTATTAATAAACCAAATATGTGCATGCAGTTATTTCTTCTGGAGTAAAACCCCTTTTTCAATTTAGATATCCTAATATTTTTCTAAATTTGGAAGAGCAGATTTTAAGTGTCCTTACCACTCAGAACTGACCTCAACCAACACAAACGAATTTTATAAGCAAAAATGCTTACCTTATTTTATGGTGGCCACCCGGTTGTGTTGATCATCGGTCAGCTCAAAAGCGGTTGTCCACTCTGCTGCTCTTTTCCAGTACCATCTGGGTCGCCAAATATGTGGTGTCGTCTGCCAGTTCTCCGAAGAATCACACTCAGTCAGGGATTTTTCTCTCAGAAGAAAAGACTTTATTTTACAGAAAATAAAGCCGAGAGTCCTTGCAAGGAGATCTCCCGAATGTTATTTGGTATCACCCTTAAATACACTAAATGGGGCGGTTCCACATAGTCAAACTTTTCCTTAGGATTACAATTTTAATACCTCCCTAGAGAGGAGAGGCCCCCTGCTTGATTTATTCTAAACAAAGGCCCTGTATGTATGTCTGACCATATGTTTCTCCTCAGTTTTGTACATTCCAGCACGTAGCTTTCCATTACCTATAAGATTATAATGGAGTAATCACTAGCAACTAAAATGGCTAGATTCACATTGATTATATACTTGTTTAATTAAAATCTTACTAATAAAAATCTTCCACACAGGACTTCCACTTCAGCATACAACACCGAGCCGGGACGGCCAACGCCAATGCCGACGGACTCTCAAGGATTTGGTCAGCTTTCGCAAGTCTGTCAACGCTTAGGAGGGGGGGGGGGGGGGGGTATGACGCGTGTCCCGAGGCCTCATCAGCGTCGCCCTGGAAACGCACGAGGAGCACCGGGAAACCTCATCACCGGCCGATCGGTCACGGCTGCCGACATAAGCCGCCGCCACTGATGCACAAGTGAGTGATCACTCCAGAAGACTGGATGCTAACGCTGTTCTCCGTGTTCCCTTGCAGAAAGCTCGTGACCGATCAGCACCCCCTACGCACGGACACGCCGCCCCTGGGACACCACCACGATCAGCGCACCAGCACTTCCCACTCCTGAACACTGAACTCTCTCAAATAAATCCACCCTTCGGGGCCTTACCTTGCACTCCTTGCTGTCGTGTGATTATTCACCCCGTGACAATATATATATATGCATATATGTGTATATATGTGTATATGTGTATATATATATATATATAAGTTAGCAGACGCTTTTATCCAAAGCGACTTGCAGTGCATTCAGGCTATCAATTTTTAAATATCATATATATATATATATATATATATATATATATATATATATATATATATAATAAAAAAAATATATATATATAAAATAAAAAAAAAATAATATATAATAAAAAAATTTTTATATATATATTATTTTTGGTATTGTATGTTTTAGCCTTGATTCGCATCCACTTCCATTATAAAACTGTCAGACTGCAATTGATTGTGTTTTAAAATCTCCGTATGTGATCTACTGAAGAAACAAAGCATCTACATCTTGGATGCCCTGGAGGTAAGCAGATAAATATAACATTTTCATTTTTGGATGAACTATCCCTTTAAGAACCGTGAAAGATTGTTAGCCTACTCTTGCGTGGTGCAATGCAAGCAACCATTCTCCCAAGGATGAGTTTCAAGTAGGCTACTCCCTTTAATTTTTGTGTGGGCTTCTGGGTATTTTGCAAAAACACTATATGTGGAATCTCAGAGATGCTGGTAAATAGCCAACTATCTTCGTCATTTGTCTCCAGGCTTCAAATCAATAGGTCTACCACTCAAGATCTTCAGCTCTAAATATATGATTTACATGGTATTTTTGTCTTCCGAATATAATTACAAGAATATTGAAATAAGTGAGGTCCCTCCAGTAGGAGTGCGCATTAAAATTAAGCACAAAAGTTAATTACACAAGCCAGAAAGCAAGTTTTCTGAATAAAATCGCGTAGCTGGTGAACATAACAACAGTAGTTGTCTGGAGCGCTTTGCGTAAGGATCGCTGTCGGACGAAACAAAGGAAACACAAATAGGCATATTATATGTATCATTGTATTATTATTTTACAAATCTTTTCGTGTTTAGTCTTTAACGGTAGTTAATGTTTAATGCCAAATACAGCCTGCACATATAGGGTTAAATCTCGAAGATGTCTCTCAAAAGCATCTGATAAACACATGTACCTGCAAAAAATGCGGTTTCACATACATTCCAAATCATTAACGCATTAAGAACGTTCTTAATGTCTCTTTAATATCTGACATGCAATCTTCTGTGATGAGAAAACGCCTCAATAAATAGCATCTTATCTTCCACATGAAACGCATATCAAATAAGTGTCCGTTAAGGTTGCGCGAGGCAAAATTCGAGAGAAGATTTCCTATCGAAATTCCTTTATAGGTCGATTCCTTGCCTACCTCCACTTTCTCAGTGTCAGAGATGGAGGAGGAGTCTAGCTCCGCTACACAGGCGCGCGTTCGAACATCAGAAAATATTTACATGTAACGTTACGTGTCATTTCAACAGCTAAGACTACGTGCAGCTCACAGTGTAAGAGTAACTCATTTTAAACTCGTATAAGAAGATAAGACTTTCCAATCACCATTTCACTAGTAATTCTATAGATTTGTTTTATAACGTACTGGGTCGTCGAGAGACTGCTTCTGGTTTGCCCCAGGGATAATCCACTTTCAAACCGGATTCTTTGGTGTTAAGCAGGATCGAGCTGGTAAGACTTTTGACTTTTTTATTTTTTGTTTAAGTTGAATAATGTTAACGTAAGATTTCTTGCATAATTACCACATTGCTATTTTTTTAATGGTTTCTGCAAGTGAGCTCTGTTGTTCCAATAGTTCTTTGCACAAAAGAAAAAAAAGGTTATCACGTGCAGTTTATATGCAAGCAAATTTGAATGCATTTATTATTATTATTTGTTGGTTGCTCTTTCTTGTTTTACATTTGCAAGAATGCAGTCATGATTATATCGGCAGCTGGAGCACGTGACCATCAATATCACATTACAGCTCCTTGAGAGTTTTTTTGCACATCATGTTTCACGTTTTTAATCGCGCAGTCATAAAACTGTTTACTGTAGTACGATATTAGATGTGATAATGGGGAGAAAGAAGCTTCTGCCACCAAGCAATTCAGTGAAATCTCGCGGAAGTGGGTAAACGGGGGGAGGGGGTTTTCTGTGTTTTATTGCCAAAATTGTAAGGAGTCTATGAGACTCCTCCTCCTTCATTATTTATCCTGTGGAGAAATGTTGTAGTGACCCATCTGTGCAGCAACTGTATGCTACTGTGGTCTTTTTGTACACAAATGAGTTTAATCAAAGATGTTATTTAGAGACCACCTGAGATTTCCAAGCGATCAATTGCTGTGCATCTAAATTGAAATGGGTTTTGAAATTGTAGTTAAATGGTAGGTGTTTGAGATTTACAACTAAAACACTCATGTCTATAAGTAGCTTTATACCAAATATCATATGAAATGCCATACCCCACAGCCATGTCCCTTGGGCTCCTTATCAGGGGTAGGGAGGCTTGTCATATGACACACAGCAGTCTTGAGCCATATATATATATATATATATATATATATATATATATATATATATATATATATATATATATATATATATATATATATATAATGTCCCCAGTGCAGCAGGCAAGCTTGGAATATGGAAAAGCTTCCATTCAGCAGATAGAAATATTGCATTATATTGATTTTGTCAGGAAAAAATTTGATCTGAACACTGTTGTGTAAGTTGTGGCTTTACTTTACTCTGGCATTACATCCCAACCACATCCCTCTAAAGCATGTGGTACATTATATTACTATAATTAAAAATCATTTTGGAAAATTAAACCGTTTCTTACAAACTTATGTGATTTGATAAAATACATAATGAAATATAATCGTATATGGGTAATGGAGAAATTACCATTAGCTGCAAGCTACACGTGACAATTAATGAGATTAATAAAACATTTCTACTTGAATGTCACTGTCAATCACTATTGAATGTTTGCAATAAATTCTGACTGCAATCCAATGTTGATTTTTGCCAAATGATGAGGATGAAATTAGTTAGTAACATTCTAGAGGAATTTGATGTGGAAGATACAGTTACTTCAGTCGGAGTGAAGAAAAAGTAATGTTACTAGTGTAACTAATTACTGTTGCCAGGAAGTAATAAGTAAAGTAACAATATTACTTTTTTAAAGGAGTATATACTATATACTTGTAATAAGGAATATTACTAGTGTATATATTACTAGTAATGAGTAATATATTACAGTCTTTTAGTAACTAGCCCAACACTGAATATAACTGATTTAGGCTTGTCTTTATTTTTTCCCCTTTTATTCAAAATATTCCCAAATATCTTAACCATATCAGGAAATATCTTGATTCTCTCTATAGTAAATGCATTTTGCACCTTTATATAGATAGTTAGTTAATCTATAATGGGCAATGGGCAAAGTAGCCTAATAGTGTAATCTATTAACTATATGCATAAAAACCTGTCTTTTTGCTCAAGTACCAGATATGGGTGTCATGCCATAAAATATTTTTAATACTACTGATCTTGTATCAAATGTGACTTAAAAAAACATTGTAATTGACTAATTATAACTCTTTCATTGTACAAAAAGAAAGCAAATAACATTTAAATTATCAAAGTACATTTTAAGCACTCTCAAAACCTCTCATTACTATCACTGAAGCGATTTACACTGTGAAATGAATATCCTACTTACATCGTATGCACATCTGCACTTTGTTTTTGATGAGAGAATTCGTCAGAAAGCAGAATTCCTTCAGTGAGTGAGTGAACAAAACATCTGCATTTCAGCGATGACTCATCTGAACACCTCTGATTGGCCACTGCATTCATAAGCTCAACAGAATCATGTGTGATTGGTGAATGGTTTTTTTTTGTCTTTTGGAAGCTGCATTCAATATCCATTTGGCTCAAAAATCTGAGGGGGCCCCCTCATTTGCATGGACATGATGTGCCCCCTCACTTTGAATGGACATGAACCCTCTGTTCCTTATCCCACCGTTTTGAGGTGGTGCTCCAAAAATAGAGCCCTTTTGCTGTTCTTAGCAACAGGAGAGAGAAACATGCTGGGGAACTGAGAGAGATCTTTTTGTGCAGCTCATAGATGCAGAAATGCTCAATTAAATCCCCCTTATATTTTTATTCTGTTTAGTTGTTTAAACATAATACAAAATTAAGCACTTGATGTCCAACAAAAAGTCTTCCAGGACTTGTTCTTCAATTCATCGTCGAAGAGTTTTGTTAAATGCTCAAGTTAGTAATAGAAGGGAGTTGAGACTTCATTAGTCAGGTTTCTAAACCTTCCTACAAGAACTGAAGTATGTGTGTGGAATTTTGCAGGGACTGAAGACAGCCCAGTTTCTCACACTCACTTGTTTTTTCAGACGAGATGGAACTTTGTGTTTCTGCAGTGCTTTTGTCCTACTTCGCTCCAGCTTTGGGTGAGTGCTTTGTTTATTGCTACCTCCTCAACTATATTCTAAGAATATTTTTTTATATAAATATATAAAGTAGAAATGATCTCAGAATGTAATTAGGACAAAAATGAAAAGTATTTGTCCAGCACAGACTTTGCTTTAGAGATTAACAGTATACTGTATGTGTATGCATGCAGGATCAGCTTTTGGCAGGGAAATGCCAGGTAAGTGTGTAGAGGGTTAGAGACACTTTGCTATGTGAGTGATAAAAAAAAAAGGATTTTCAAGTTTTCTGTGCTTCTGTCTCACGTTGATATGTACCAAGGCCTTTTCTGTTTGTTTTTGTTTAACAAAATTTGACTACAGTTGCACTTGACTGCTTTTCTGAAATACTGGAGCAGTTTGTGCTGTTTTGGCTTTGCGTGTTTTTGGCAGATTTTCACAAACGGTTCCTCCATGTCTCATTTCTGCTTACGCTTACACCTTTCCCTGAAGGGTTTTTCTGAAAAGCCGATGAAGTAACACTACTCTTACACCACGAGGCTTGAGACGTTTTCAAGCGTGCCAGTGCAGCTCATGTTGTACCTAACTTTGGGTACATGCAGTTCTGTTACTCCTTATGGAGGCAGTTTTGACAGGATGAGAATTTTAAGTATTTATTGACCTTGGGAATTATGAGTCTTGTTGCTTTAATGTTTTATTTTGAGATCTGTCAACTTTTAGAAGTTGCAGTAGCATGCATCTAGCCGATTTCTGGGAGAATTACTGTTTTCTCAGACTGTGTGAGTGTTGTTGCCAACGCAAAAATTTCAATACACCATTTAAGTGCTCCAACACTGTTGGACTGGTCAGTGTGCTCTCATGTAAATTCTGCCAACATAAATGCGTACATGAGCAGCATTAAATAATGGTTTTTGTACACAGAATGTTAATGTGTTTGCATCAATGCTTTGTTCGTTGTTTTTGAAAGGGATGGAGGGAGAGAGAGCGAAAGATCATTATGGATAACCAAAGTCTTACAGTTAGACCATTCATAATGTTTAATGGGAGATTTGGAGCGATGCCTTCAACATTCTTGTTTACAGAGAGCAGATCCTCTGAAAAGACTCTTTAAAAACATGTAGGTCTATTCTCATTCCACTGATAGATTTGTGGCATAAAATGACTCAAGGTAACATTTCTGCCAAATGTCTGTTTAATACTAATAAGAAGTCTTTGAAAAGAACTTGTCAAAATATTAGAATGAATGCGTCGTTCTTTGAGAGGAGTTCCTAAAATAACCTTTCTGTGTAATATAAATCTCATAGTTGAGCTTTTTAAAATGCATTTGAAGTTGATCTACCATATTGAAAAGTTTTTGGCTGCTACAGTGTGAGCATTTCTTTTGTTTTCCATGCTTGTGCACATGCTTTTTGAACATATTGCCATATTTTGGAGTTATGGCTGTATGTTTGTCTCTGTCCGAACATATTAACTTTTGAAATGTAGTATGCAACCATAGTGTACATTTTAACATTGTAGTACACTGGAATACTTAGGTGCCCCCCCCCCCCCCCCCCCACAGACTTATACTTAGAATCTAATAATGCTCTGTCTGTAATTGTTTGGCTGGCATAAACTTAACATTTTTGCTTGGTTAGATTTAAATTGTAACACTTTTTCTTTCCCTCAGCTTCTCAAATGGATGAAATTCATGGTAAGTGCCTTCTAGACTAGAATTAATTCTACATTAACTGAACGTCTTATTGGCTTATTAACAGTGTTTTTACCCAGATAGACCAAGTTTAATGTTGTGTGCATTGAAACAGCATAGGTTTTACACTATAAGCTTTTAGTTCACAGTGGGTGTGAAAAATGTTTATGGAGTCACCAGTCAGAAAGCTCTTATCCTCTTTTGGTACATTCCATACAGTATCAATTTGTCAATAGCATTCTGTATTTGAGAAATGGCTTGCAGATATGTAGAGAATAGACCTATCTTTTTATGTTCTGGCACTAGAATATAGTCATTATCTTAATCTTAACATTTTACATTTTGTTTGCTACCATTTGTTTTTTTTTTTTTTTCAACTCAGCTTTACAGAGTTTTGACTAGATATTTTCTTTTTTTTTTTCTCCCACCAGAATACGACAAGCCATTTCATTATGGTGAGTACAGATGGACTTTAGCTGCTTAGGCAGTATACATACTTATATGGATTAAGGAAATCTCTTGGTTGACTTCATAAAGCTGAAAGGGGGGAAATGCTAACATGCATAAACATAGTGATTAATCAGAGGAATTTGTGTTTTTCAAAGTATTGTGAGCATAGTCATTTTATTATGGGGTAACAGCTGCACTCTGTTGTTTCCAATAGTGTGCTGAGCGCTGTTGTGTTAAGAAAGGCTTTCAGGGCCAAAGTGCATCACCTTTCTCAGGAAACATCTGGGAAGTCAGAAAGATTTGCGTTTCCCCTTCTGTTTTTCCAAAATAGATGGAAAATATTCACTCCGGGACTAAGCTTCTGTAGAAAACACACAAGTTAGAATCTGATATCTACCCCAGAATTTCCCAAATGTACTTTTTAATTTGTTTATTGTCTTTATTTGGATTATATATATAATCTGTCATGTTTACAATTAAAAGTACAACTCAAAGCCCTATATTAGAAAGGAAACCACTAAGTACACATGGCAGTTTAGTGGTTCCAGACTGTCTCAGGAAAGTCATTCTCCAGCCTTGTTCATTATGCTTAGTAGATTATTGTCTGTGCATGTTGTGTTGGCCTTAACACTCCTAAGCAGGACCAAACGGAATCTGCAGAAGCTTTCACATTTTCTGTGCTGATTTAAGGGAAAATTTGTCATTTACACCAGATTTTTAGTTAACATTTGATACATGAAACTACAGTAGTACTAGGCGCTTATCTGGAGTTCAAAGCCTAACCAAGGAGCCAAAATATTGATGAACAAATGGGTGGGATGTAGAAATTTGTTAACGAGTTTCAATTCTACAGATTCCATGTGAACCTGCTATAAAAGGGCTGTTTTCTGTGTATGAATCTGTAATTTGTATATTATTTTACCATTTTTTTGTTTGTTTTAAATCTATTTTAAGTAGTGCTGTCAAATGATTAATTGTGATTGTGCATTCAAAATAAGTTATTTTTTTTTTTTACAGAATATGTGTGCTGTTTATATTTATTATGTGACGTCAACTCACATGCATGTCAATATTTAGAAAATATATACATGTATTCAGAGGCGTCGTGCCCATTCGAAGTGAGGGGGCACGTGCCCCCTCAGATTTCTGAGCCAAGTGGATTTTAAATGCAGCTTCCAAACGAAAAAAAAAATTGCAGAATAATATTTTTTATATATTTGATACAATCACAGCGGTGTGATTAGATCATTCAGTGCACAGCATCAGCTGCTAAATTCAAATCTGCGTTCGCTGGCTGGCGCTGAGCCAGAGACAGACGCGTTCGTACAACGCTTCATGATAACCAATCAGAAACTATTCTGTTGCGCTTATGGATGCAATGGCCAATCAGAGACGTCCAGAAGAGTCATCACTGAAACGCAGTGTTTTGTTCACTTGCTCGCTGACTGAATTATTTAGCGAATTCTCTCATCAGAAACAACAAAAAGTGCAGATGTGCGTACGAATGTAAGTAAGATATTCGTTTCATAATGTAAAGTGCTTCAGTGATTTTAATGGGAGTTTTTGAGAGTGCCTGAACTCTGGCTAGACTGAATGAAAATGTTTTTTGATAATGTAAATGTTCTTTACTCTCTGTAAAATAAAAGTGTTAAAATAAGTATCTTACAATATTGTTATTAAAATTTACATTAAATGTAAATTCAGTCGTATTAAAAATATTTTATGGCATGATATGGCACTTAAGTAAAAAGTCAGGTTTTTATGTGTAGTTAATAGATTACACTACATTTCCATATATTGATCAAATAGCAATCTATAAAGGTGCAAAACGCGTTTACCTACACATATTTGAGAAACGAGATATTTCCTGATATATTAAGCATGTTTGGAATTGTTTTGAATAAAAAGGAAAAAAAATAATAATAAAAAAGCCTATATCAGTTATACAGTGCTTTCGTAGAATGACTTATACCCCCGACCCCCTCCCCCCCAAAATGTGCCCCCTCAAAAATCATGAATGCATGACGCCCCTGCATGTATTTAATGTATACATTTATATTCGTTATAATTTATATTTAATAAAGACATTTCTTAAATATACATTTATGTGTGCATATATATACATAAATATACACAGTACACACAAATATATTATGTAAACAAATTTTTTTTTTTGAATGCGATTAATCGTTTTTACAGCACTAATTTTAAGCCTATTGTGGAATGTTTCCAATTTTAATGTGTTATTAACATTCAAATAAAATGAAAAAAAGCATCACTTCTGCATTTGTACATGTTCTTATGAATCCTCTTTCCAGATTATGAATCTCTGAGGATCGGTGGTATGATATTTGCTGTGATCCTCTTCTTGATGGGGATCTTCCTCATTGTCAGTGAGTGTCAAACTTTGTACTGTTCTCAGAAAGAGTTATATCATTGTATAGTGCTTGCCATCAAATGTATAAAATATTTTTGTAGATGTTCATCTAAGAATGTATTCACTCGCACCGATAAACAAATATCGGTTACTGAGGGTCGACTGGTTGCAGGCCAGCATGTCTTTCATAACCTCTAAGTTTAAACCTCTCTACGACACCCAACACCCCACCATGACTTATGGTCTTCCACCAGTGCAGAGACAAGCAGCCAATCTAACCTTTGACACTCTTACTCTAAAACCCCCAACAGCCCACATAAATTAATAACGAGACCCTGCTGACCTGATGTTATATAGACCATGAGTTTGATCACAACAGGGTTGTTTAAGGACAGTCTGGTAGTTTGGTTTTTGTGTTACAACAACATAGGCAATCTCTAAAACACCATGTTTGTGTGAATGCCTTTCTCTTGTATATCATAATAAACCACCAGTGGTTTTGATCATACTTCTGGCTTGTTTCCAACAGGTCGGAAATGCCGCTGCAAAGGGAACAAGTCAAAGTAGGTGGCAAAGAAAACTGTAATGCATTTTGTTCAATGAAAATATTTAGGCTAAGATGTGGGAATCCAGTCATTTTAACAGGAATTAAAGCTATCGGGAATTTTGTGTTAGATCACAAGATTTCACCATTCCTTATTTCGTAATGGGTTTGATTTGGTCACAAAGATTAGCCACGTTGAACAAAAACGAGTCACAGATTACAGAAATGTCTGTGATCTGTGCTTGATACAATGCTAAACTATACTATTTTTAATACACATTTTTTATAATGTGGTCGGATCTGTTCCAATGATGCGACTAGATCAATAATCAGATCACAATATAATGTCTATTTATTTTCCTGCTCTTCAGGAAATGACCATCTTTTGACTTGTCTCTTGTTGTCTTTTTCCTGCTTCATAGGCCAGTGGGTATTGACACGGAGGCAGCCAGAGGTGAGAATGTTCCATTTAATAATTATATCATATATATTTTTATTATTATATTATAGTTCATGACACTTAAAAAGAAACTGACATTTACGGTATTTTTATTCCAGGTGCAAAATAAAGTAAGCTGAGGGAACAGAGAAAAAGGTGACACTGTCTCTACTTTTGGATTCGTCGTAAAGTGTTATATATCCTGCATACATTTTTTATGACTGTATATCTCTGTTTTTTGGTTCCTTTTGACAGAAAGCATGGCCTCTTAAGGAGAAATCTTAATCAGAACTTTGACCATTTGGAAGAAGTCACTTGAGGATTTAGTTCTTCTAGTGTTCACAATTTTTAAATTTGTATGCTTTTGTCTCTGGGTACATGAGAGAATGAGTGCTTCTTTTTAAAATGAGAAGTTTGAAAATTATTGATTTAAATAAGTGTTGATTATCAGCTAGAACTACTTTGACAATGTTTAACTAAGCAGGTGATACCTTTCAGATTTCCCTCCACTTTTTGTCATGTACTTTTCAAGCTCTCTGTGAAGTTTATTAAATACATGGTGTTGGCTAGTATGTGTAAGTGCTCAGTAGCTAAAAGTAGTAAGTAGGCATTTTATATATTTTGTAAATTGTCCATACAATTTTGTCACGTCACAGAAGTAACCAAACAAACTGTATACTGTAGTTGAAAAATAAAGTGATTTCCATGGAAAGTCTGTTAAGTGTCTTTGAGAAAATGTAACCATTATGTAACGTGTGCTTGGCATCTGCCCTGGTCTGTCTCTCATATTCAGTCTGTTATAAATAGTTGATCCTGTTATGGACTCTATGCACTGCCCACTGCTTACGTATTTCCACTAAAATCTCAGTTGTACTTGAGCTTCCGGTTTAGCGTTCTTTAAAAAGCAGGCTGTGGTAATAGTGTGGTTTTCCTGTAAAATTTCTGATTAACTAGCAATTACAAATATTTATTTTATTATATATTTTATTAACAGTGTAAGATAACATTTTAGTATTTTATATTAAAATATAACGTTTTATTAGTTTAAGAAGCATTAAAGGATTAATTCACTTTCAAATTTAAATGTCCTGATAATTTACTCACCCCCATGTCATCCAAGATGTTTACGTTTCTTTCTTTAGTCAAAAAGAAATTAAGGTTTTTGATGAAAACATTCCAGGATTCTTCTCCTTATAGTGGACTTCAATGGCTACCAAATGGTTGAAGGTCAAAATTACAGTTTCAGTGCAGCCTCAAAGGGATCTACACGATACCAGACAAGGAATAAGGGTCTTATCTAGCGAAAAAAAAGCATATGCTTTATAAACAAATGCTTGTCGTTGAGCATTTGTGTTTCTAAAGCATATACCTTTTTTATTTTTTAGAAAATGACAGACCGTTTCGCTAGATAAGACCCTTATTCCTTGTCTGGTATCATGTAGATCCCTATGAAGTTGCACTGAAACTGTATTTTGACCTTCAACCATTTGGTAGCCATTGAAGTCCACTATAAGGAGAATAATCCTGGAATGTTTTCATCAACAAACATAATTTCTTTTCAACTGAAGAAAGACGTAAACACCTTGGATGACATGGGGGAGTAAATTTTTTTGAAATTGTAATTTGAAAGTGAACTAATAATCCTTTAAGTCCCGGTGTGTAGGTGCAACGTCTATGTATTGCTGTGTCCTGTTATGTGACACATCCTCAAAGTTTAATTCTGTGGTTAGTTTCCATATGTGAGGATTTTAATAACACTCCTAACATAAGAGTCTGCAGTCGTCACTTCAAGAGTGATTATTTGATCGAGCCATCGACTCATCGACCTCAGGACGCTGGCTACTGAAGGGTGCACTTTGTTTGAGTGGAACAACTACTCCAGTACAACACTGATGCGCACCTGATTCTTTTCAGAAACTAAAAAAATGACAAAAAGGGTCACACAAATCATATTACCATAACATTACTGAAACCATAAAAACAAGATTTTAAAAAGGTTGATTAAACGGAACACAAAACAGACTATAAGAGTATTCGCCGTCACAAACGAAGCTAATGGCTTAAGAATTCGTACCTTCAGAGTTGTCAACATATATGGAAACATACGATTTGAAGCCCTTCTCCTTTTTACCTTAAGGAGTGACCGATGCTAATCTTACAATTATACTGGCATCGTTCACTGTAATCCATGGAAGTTCTTGGAAAAAGCGAGTGTAAAATTTCAGTGCTCACTGAAACGACAGGTAAAACCACTTCCGACGCAGCTCCGGAATTTGCGGAGCAACTGAGACTAAACGTGGAATTAGTCGTGCATATGAGTCTATTAGTAGTAATAGCAGGGATTGTCATAATATAGGGAGATGAGAGCGTCTGTATTACTTACTGTTGGAGAAAGCCTAACGGTCAACTTGGATCACGTGTGCCTTAATTTCCAATCACATTTCAGCCTTGATGTCATTGAGTCAGTCATGCTACACTCAATCGCTGTTTACGGATACCATAGGAATAAATAAGAAATGTCATAAACTGTATCCCACCTGTCTGTGACTTCTTATAAAACGTCTTTTTTTCGGTTTAAACTCTAAAAATATTTCAATCCAAAAGTATTGCTTAGTTTAAACATGCTGGAGATTTGCTGATAGGCTGCCCATTCATTAAATTATAAGCGGTTTCCTCAAAAAAAGAAAAAGAAAAAAAAAGCTGTTTATTCAGCATAGTCAAGCCTCCTCCATTGACATCCATTAAATAAAATAACGGCCTCTGGTCTCCTTGCCCAAGTGCTGGCAAACTGGAAGCGTTCGCATTAGCCGTTATACTTTTTTGGCTAAAGGTTGCAGGCTTGCCTTCTAGTGGCTTTGGTAATAGTACAAGAAGTTTGATATTGCAGCTGTCACAGATGTTGCAGTAGTTATCTAGCTTCTGTTAAACAAACAAACCAAAAAAACTTTATCAGTGCATGTAGAATATTATATCAAGTGTCTCTGAAATACTTAATTCTAATTGGTTAGGTGAGGTCAGCTATTTCTGAAGAATATATTTTGCCCATAGCATTCCCCCTGAGTGTCTTGGCAGGCACTTTCGCGCTGTTTTTTTATTACCACAACTTGGAGTAGATCATTGGCGCCGTCTTGCGATTCAAAGCGATATTACGACTAGAAATGCTAATAAAAAATGCCACTGGAAAAGGAAATAAAACTAAAATATGGGTCTGAAGATCAACAAACTTAAGAGATACATTAGAAAACACTTTTATATCACGGGCATGTGACCTACTCTATTTAAAAAGCTGCTAGTCCACATAGAGAATAAAAATGAAATGCAAATTAATAATGATAAAAAATTAATACATATATAATAAACTCTTATCGACTCTGCCGAAAACGTTAGTCGTGAAAAAAAAAATACTGAGGTTTATTTTTTGATAATGGCCATTTATCTTTGTATTTGAATAGGCAACGTGAACGTTAAGTGAAGATAGACAATATGTCGGCGTCACGAATTCAATAAATGTTTTTTTTTTTTTTTAACGCTTACAAATACTTAACATAGGCTCACAATGAAACCATCCACACTCGAAGTCTTCTGAAGTTGTCCAGCAGCTTCCACTTCCCGTCCTAATGCTCGTGCACACCCCAGTCCTGTTGCTGCATAGGTGGGGTTCTCTGTCGCATGTATTCACTGGGGGGAGTTATTTGGCTCGGGATCCCCTCCGCATTGGCCAGGATGATTTTTATCTACCTAACGCCATGTCTGGGAGCTTCCCTTCCCGGTATCACTGACAGACCAGCGCCGCTAGGGGGAGAAAGTGTGTAACTTCCGAGGCGCAGCATCGACGCAGTGCTCCACAGCGGACTCTCTTCATTCACGGTGCTGTATTATATCTTATATATAGCAAGATTAAGAAAACCGTGTCTCGTCAAAACACTGCAGAAATGGCAGCTTCAACAGGTCTGTCTATTTATTGCATTTGTTTGCTTTTTGCATGGTAATGAATTATCAAGCTCATTTTAAAGATGCTGTTGAATGACTTGAGAAATTAGACACTAATTCAATGTAATTTGACAGGAATTAGCCTACTAATAGGCTAACTTGTTACATATTATGTAGATGTCCTACGCTATATATCCAGCCATTCCAATCCCATTTAGCCTATTTCCTAAATTTATTTTGCATAGCTAATGCAGATAATAGCTACATTTAAAACTTGAATAAGGCATGCAGTATTTAGCCGTCACTTCTGGATAGATGGTTCAAATAGTTCACCTTTCAAACTACATTGTTTTGTCACAAAATTAAATGTTGGGAAGAATTACAGTCTCAAGATTTACAGTCTATTTTTTTTTATAGCCTACAATGGGAGTGACTGTCATTCTGCCAAAAGTGTCATTTTATGTTTCTGAGATGAAAGACAAAGTCATAAAGCTTTGTTAAAGACATGAGTGCAAGTAAATTACATTTTAGAGTGATCTATCTGTGAGATGGGTCCTGGATATCGAGCCGTTATAAAACACTAAAGTTCACACACACCACATCATTGCGCTAGAGCCAGTTCGATCACAATGTTCTGTTTCTTGCATGTTTTTTCCCTCATATATAGGTATTACATATAGCCTACTTTGGATAAAAGCGTCTGTAAAAGCTCTCAATATTGGCATTTTGGACTGCTTTATTGATTATTACTAGAGGGAAGTCTACTTGCCATTTGCTTGTGGAGACTGCAGTTCTCAGAAAGCTTATTTTCGCTGAGCCTGCGAGATTGGTCCTCACTGCAGAACACAAGATCCAGAGGGCGTGGTTGGATTTAGATCCAGCTCCTCCTACCTTACATATACCTAAACCTACCCGTCTCCACCCCTATACCTACCCATCTCCCAGGGCTCCACCCCTAAATCTACCATTCTCCACCGCCTAGATCTTGTGTTGTGAATGTGCAGTGTGGGGCTACTGGAGCCTGCAGCCTCGTTATGCAGCTAATCAATAACCTGAATTACTGACGCTCTCAGGTTAAAACCCTTGAGTTTGTAATATGCCCTTCTGCCTCGAACATGCTCAACATCAAATTGAGGTCACTATTTATGTGATTAGTCTTTCAAATGATTGCAGTCTGAATTTTAGCTAATAAGCTTGTTATTTGAGAGCTCATTAGACTCTGACTGTCCAGTGTAATATTTCTATATTTATACATGTAATAAACCAGCATCTGTCCATGGTGCTGAACTCTGTCCTCTGCATTGTCTTCCTTACTCCACCATGTCTTCACTGTGAATAACATAACTAAGATCCATACTAAATCTCTTATAGGGTTTCGTTTTGTTTCATTGTTTTTATAAACATGTTAATATAAACATGTTAATGTATTTACAGAGTCATACATGTATATGGATCAGAGTGCCTTTAATTACGGTAGGCATTCGGATATTGCATGGAAATACATTGTTTTAAATATAAAGCCAATAAAAAAGTATTTTCAACACTCTTGATTTCTGAGCTCAGATTACGAGACGTTGCGGACTACGGGTGTCATCCTTGCTGTGGTTATGTTTGTAACCGGGATTCTTATTGCTCTGAGTAAGTAACAGCTGTGATGTTATAAAATGTTGCCATCCTCATGAATGATATTTACCTGGCATTACAGTTAGTCCAGTTTAACTTCAGTCAGAGCAGTGAATATATTCAGTTCTCTCAATCCACCAAACCATTTGTCTAAGTACTTCTGCAGTGTGAAACATTTGGTCAATTTAAGTGAGACTGAATGTATTTCTTACAAACTGGCTGAACTCTAATGGTGACCCTGGACCACAAAACCAGTCTTAAGTAGCACAGGTATATTTTTAGCAATAGCCAAAATTACTTTGTACTGTATACAGTGGCGGCTGGTGAAAAATATTTTAGGTGGGGCTGTTTGAGCGGGGGGTCTGGGGGCTCCTCCCCCATAAAAATTTTTATTTCATAGTTGTGATTTCCTGCATTCTGGTGCATTTTAGGCCACCCATGTCCCTTGCTTATAACTCAAACCAGTCAATACCAATGGTCTAAAAAGACAATATTAATTGAACTGCCATGTAGAAATCAACAGTTTCACAGGTAATGATAATGAATGAAGTTGCAAGTTTATTATGCTCCGTGTCCAGATAGAAAAAATGCAAAGCATAACAATAAATTATAATAGGGAATACAACAATCTAGTTCTTTAATCAATCCCCAGCTGTAGACTACATATCTTTAAAAGTTCACTGTAAACAAATTGGATAATGGATAACAGTCTGTGTTGATACTAGAGAATGAGAAAAGGCTCTCAAAGAAAGGGTGGGACAACATCCTTGAAGAACACCAAGTATGAGAAGAAAGATGATTTTAACATTTTAACTAGTATGGAAACACAGTAATCCAGCCTAGAACTTCAAAACAAAAAAAGCAAAGCAAACATACTGTTACTGAGATCACTATTTTAATGGCAAATGTGTGTGAAATATGATGTGTGTGACTCTGAGTGAGAGAGACTGAATGAGTAAGAGAATGACAGCATAAAAATGAATACGCTATATTTACAATGTAATCCAAATAATTTCTAAAAAGTTTCTCTTATACAAAAAAGAGAGACACAGACATCAAGAATCGGCCTGTGAATCTCAACAATGGTGACAATTATAAAGCATGTTGCAGTGCATTCTGTGCCCAGAATGCACTGCAACATGCTTTATAACATCGTAAAATGGATTACATTGTGAAAGTTACAAATATTATGCCGTACAAGGCCAGTACTGCTATAATTACTAAAGTTAAACTAACTCAGAAATTGGACGCTCTTATTTGTACAGGAACTTTGCTCGTCTATCTTTCTGAGTGGCAAATCTCTCAATGACCCTTGTGTTGAAATCTGGAATGTCCCGTGTGAGTTTTTTCTCTATAGAGAGCATAGCCAGAGCGTTGAGGCGATCTTGTGCCATCGTGTTCCTAAGGAAAGTTTTTATCCTCTTTAAAGTAGAGAAGCACCTCTCCGATTCTGCTGTTGTCATTGGTGTGGTGATGAGGATCTTGAGAAGACTTACAGTTTCAGTGAATGTGTCTTGAAGGTTATTTTCCATTACAAGCTGAAAGAGAGCCAGTGCACCACTGCAACCCTGGAAGTCCTCATTTTCATAAATCAGGGACAGTTCTGTTTTAAGTCTGGCTTTGTCCAACATGGGATAGGCATCCACCGTGGTTCCTAGTGCTGAATCCGGGAACTTTCTGCTGTGTTGTGGAAACAAGTCTCCTTGCAACAGAGTGGCGCTGATGAGATGATTGGTGAAAGAAAACCTCTCCTTGGCATGGCTCATAATGGTATCACATACCTATGCAACGATACATAATTGTAGAAAAGTAAGAACAAAACATTAAGTTTTCACATTTCTCAGTTCAACAATACAATAAAATCAGCATATTCACAGCAGTTACAATTTTGTTATGAACAAGTAAGTTTTATTAATTATAAAATACACACACTTGCTGTCATTCTCTTATCCACTCAGTCTCTCTCTCTCTCTCTCTCTCTCACACACTCTCTCTCTCTAAGCTTTATTGGCTGTCTGTGTCACTCTCACACATACACACCATATACACAATAATTAATAAAAGCACAAATGTGAAAAAAAATCATAATTTCTGCATTCTCCAGTAGATAGAGATGTCTAATAATGACAATTCAAAATACAAAAATGTGCAAACGAACATGAATACATATAGGCTAATAGAATACAGAAATAGAATTTCTGTTACTGCTTACCTCTATTGCCAGATGCTGTTGTGTTTCTTCTCCCATTGCCCTCCGTTTCTTCAGGGGTGGTTCCTGTACAGGTCCCCTATACTCCTCATCCTCAACTAGAGAAGGAACGGAGTCCCTGATCCAAAATAAGTTTCACAAGTCACTGTCCACCCTGAAATTACTGTATTAGAAACCAACTTGCTGGAAATATAAAAATAATTTTAATAAAACTGTATTAAAATATGTGCTATTGTTGTGTTGGGCCTAGTCAATGTTATCTAGATTCATCACAAATAAATTCACTAGTCTAACATGTTGGCGAAATTGTGATATTTATGATAGGTTCTATTGTACTCTATTGTACAGCCATGTGGATTTATGTTTTTATTGTTTAGGCTACATAAGCATGTTTTCAGCCAATATGCAAAATCATAGCCTACCTCAGTGGTTCCCAAACTGGGGGGCGCGCCGAGGTATTGCAGGGGGGACGCGGCACGGCTACGGCTTCCCGGGTTAGTTACAATGCTAGCATAACAGCATGGACAAGTTTGTGACAGCGCTCCCAGCTAAACGCAAACCAGATGATGAATCTTCACCAAATGTAGCAACTTCAAAAGCAAAGACAAGAAAATATGACGAGGCATATCTCGCACTCGGCTTCACCAGCACAACAGTGGGTAAGGAGGAAAGACCACAGTGTGTTGTGTGTCTAAAAATACTAGCTTGCGACAGTCTGAAGCCGAACAAATTAAAACGCCACTTGGAGACAACACATCCCGAGCACAAAGACAAGCCGGTGGAGTTCTTCAGAAAAAAACTCACACAGTGTCGCGCACAGCAGAGTCGCTTTACTAAAGCAGCATCCCTGCCTGCAAATGCTCAACTCGCATCCTACAAAGTTGCCTACAGAGTTGCTCAGTGTAAAAAGCCACACACTATAGCCGAGGAATTAATACTTCCCTCTGCGATCGACATGGTCTCAACTATGATCAACGAAGCCACTGCCAGCAAGCTAAAGGCCATTCCTCTCTCAAGCAATACTATCTCAAGGCGTATTTATGATATGTCAAAAGACATAGAAGAGCAGCTAAATGACAAGATACGGGACCGACGCTTTACTCTGCAGATGGATGAGGCGACTGACAGTAATAAAGACTGCTTATTGATAACATACGTCAGATTCATTGATGCCAATGATTTGAGGGAGGATTTGCTTTTCTGCAAACAAGTGACGAGCAGAGCCACTGCAGACGAACTGTTTAAAATAATTGACACTTACTTGAGAGAGGCCGATCTGAAATGGGAGGACTGTGTGGGGATCTGCACAGACGGGGCTCAGGCCATGGCTGGGAGAAGAGGGGGGCTGCAAGCGCTCATCAAGCGCATCTCCCCTAACGTGCAGTGGACACACTGTATGATACACAGAGAGGCGCTGGCGTCTAAACAGCTGAGTCCCGACCTGCACGATGTTATGACGGATGTCATCACTACAGTGAACTACATTAAAACACGACCTGTCAAAGCACGTATTTTCTCTGCACTGTGTGAGGAAATGGGCTCCGACCACACAGCTGTTCTGTTTCACAGCGAGTCCCGATGGCTGTCACGTGGGAAGGTTTTATCCAGGGTCTTTGAACTGCGGGATGAGATCCGCATCTTTTTGGAGGAGGAGGAAAATGAACTTGCCCACAAGTTTAACAACAACAAGTTCCTCATGAAACTTGCGTACCTCAGTGACATGTTTCAAAAACTCAATGAGCTAAATCTGCAGATGCAGGGCAGCAACACACACCTTCCACATCTGGCAGATAAAATCACATCATTCACAAGAAAGCTTGAGATGTGGGAGCAGCGAGTTACAGAGGGAAATATAGACTCGTTTGAGAACCTGAAGTCATTCATTGAGGTCAACAAGCTGCAGAACACAGTGATCCCATGCATGAAAGCTCACATCTCTGCCCTCCAAAAGCATTTCCAGAGGTACCTCCCAGTGCAGGATCCTACACAATATGACTGGATCCGAGACCCCTTCAGTGCAACACCACCTGTTGAATTCAGCACTACAGAGAATGAACAGTTCATTGATGTCACCTCTGATTCAACAATGAGGCTTGAGTTTAAGTCTAAGACACTAGCTGCATTTTGGATTGGAGTGGAGAAACATTTCCCACTGCTAGGTAAAAGAGCTCTGGCCACACTCCTTCCATTTGCCACCCATTTGCCACGTCTTACCTATGTGAGATAGGTTTTTCTGCTGTGGCCTCCATCAAGACTAAATACAGATCAAAGCTGGACATTGAAAATGAACTAAGAGTAGCAGTCTCACAGCTGCAACCCCAATTTGAGAAGATCTGCAGCATGAAGCAAGCCCACACCAGTCACTGAAAAGATGTGGACATTAAGGTGCAGTTTTTGCAGAGTTAAATGTTCAGGATTTTGTTATTTTCTTCAGAGAGCTGGTAAAGTGTAAAAGGCCACTTTCATGCAGGAATGGAGTTTATAAGAAGATGTGTTGAAAGCCATGAACACCATTACATGGTAACATTTTATGATACATGATGCAGTGTCACTTTTAATAATTGTGAAGGTGATTTGTCTTTTTTTTTTTTTTTAGTTTTGTTCAGGAAGAAGTTGCCATTTTGTATGACTTACAATGTTAAGTAAAGTCCAGTGGAGTTTAGAAACAAAGGATTTGTATGTTTGTGTCAGTGTGGGGGGGCTCGAAAATATTCTTATCTTCAGAAAGGGGGGCCCTGCAGAAAAAGTTTGGGAACCACTGGCCTACCTGATGGCCTGTATGCTGTGAGTGAACCTCTGGGTGATCCCTGCGATGAAGACAGAGTCTATGTTCCTCTTCTGCAGATGGTTAAACAGCATGTCTACATGTGGCATGATTTTGTGGAATAACACCAGGATGAAACCGAAAACCTCATCTTCCAACATTCTCATACAACCCCCAGCCTCTCTCTTCGATATGGCATCAAAGTCTCCTCTGTCTCGAATGGTTTGGAAGCACTTAACCAGTTCGTCTTTGTGCTCGTAAACTGTGTTAACAGCTCGACTGTGGAAGTTCCATCGCGTTGTTGAAGCACCTGGAAGTCTGTGTGCCACCACTTCATCCAGCACTGCCGTTCGTTTGAATGACTTGGAAAAAAGTGTCGAAAACCCCCTACGTCTGAAAAAAACTGGCCGATCTTTGCGATGTGGGATGTTGCCTGCTGCATAATGAGGTTCAACTGATGCGCATAACAGTGAACGTAGTATGCACTCCCGTAGACGTCTTGCACTTTACGCTGCACTCCACCAGTAGCACCCCTCATCACTGCGGCACCATCATAGGCCTGGGCAATTAATTTTCCCTCTTGTCCCGCTGGAAGGATGGTGCTCAGCCTTTCCAATAATGCAGTGGCAATCGTATCAGCGTTCGCATTTGGAAGCGCGATAAACTCAAAAAAGCGTTCTTGAATGTTGTTGTGGCCATCTATGTACCGTAGCACAAGCACAAGCTGACAATGAGTGCAGATGTCGGTTGTCTCGTCTGCCTGAATGGCAATGTAGTCCGACTGTTTCACCTCTTCCAGAATGCGGTCTCTGAGAACTGACAACGCAGTCTAACAGTTCATTTTGCACGGTCTTCGAAGTGCCTTTAAAAACAGTGGCGTTCTCCAGGTGCACCTCCAACTCACGGTCGATTGAGGCCATGAGATCAATTAGACCCAGGAAAATGCCAGGGTTTTCTGATGCGTCACTCTCATCGTGACCACGCAAAGCAAGTTCAAAGGCACCACAAAATTTCACGGCATCAATGATCTTTGACAAAATATGCCGATTCCTGTCCACCTCCTCGTTGTGCCTTATGGCAATGCGGTGTCCCTCATCTAGCTGTGTGGCTATGCTAATTCGGCCTAGCATGGCTAGCTTCACAGAGTTGTCCATATGCACTCTTGCCCGTTCATGTTTCTTAATGCGTTCTGACATATGTTTCAGGTCTGTTACCCCTGTCTGTGTCCACGAGCTATCACAAGCACTTGTTTAAACAGTAAGCAAGGGAAGCAAAAGATTGCATTGGCGTAACCACAGCTAGTAAGCCAAAGCTTTCGATTGAACCAACTTCGGGAAAAGGATCTCTTGTAGATTTTCTCCTTTTCTCGCACCTGTTGGGTTATTTTCACTTCTGGCTTGTCTGGTCCGAGTTCTTTTACAATTAGTTTTTCCGCTAATGTTCTTCTTTCAAAGGGATACAGGTGTAGAGATTTAACTGAATTTGGGGCTAGCTCAACTCCCACGACTAAATTAATGCTACTCGACGTCATCGGCGCCTCCATACTGCACTCGCACTCCTCTGAGGTAAATATCCCGTGCTGCAGCAGGTGCACTGCTCTAATCTGTACCACGGGCGGTATTTTCAGAGCCCCCAAACCATAAAATTCGACGACGATGATTGGCAAAATATAAACTTTTTTGCATAGCAACAGGGGAACCATTGGCTTAAATTCCAGCACTGTAGGGCTGAGCGAACTGGAGCCCAGGGAAGACAGCCTATTGGCTACTACTACACCAACATGAAGCGAATACAAATATCATTCTGGAGAGTTCTAAACACATTCTAAAGTAAAACCATTAATAGCATGTCATTAACACATATTATTTTTCAAAACGAGAGATTATTAAAAGCTTATTATTATTAAATAAAAAATTAAATAAAAATAAAAACTGACAGGGAGGTCGGCGCCCCAGCGCCCTCTATGGGCGAGCCGCTGCTGACTGTATATGTGTTACGGGCTGCTGGTGTGTGAATGAAGGCGCACGAAGGAGAAGATATACTAAAGAGTACTTTTAATAATCGTGGGAGAATAAGGCCACATACAACATAACTCTACAATAAGATACAATACTACATCAAGATACAACACTACATCAAGATACAACAATCACGGACAAGGAGGAACTCAAAAGACGGTATTTAAGCACGAGGGAGGTGATCAGGTGAATGGAGACAGGTTGGGATTAACCAATAAACCGAAAAGGAAGATGACCAAATAAGGAAACTGAAAGTCAATGAATGTAACAATAGGTCAAAATTATAGATTTTTCTTTTATACTCAAAAATCATTGGGATATTAAGTAAAGATCATGTTCCATGAAGATATTTTGTAAATTTCCTACTGTAAATATATAAAAACACAATTTTTGATTAGTAATATTTATAGCAAACAACATAACTTGGACAATTTTAAAGGCGATTTTCTCAAGATTCCTCAGATTCTCAAATAGTTGTATCTTAGCCAAATATTGTCCCATCCTAAAAAGAATCACACCAATCGAAAGCTTATTGATTCAGCTTTCAGATGATGTATAAATATCAATTTCTTAAAATGGACCCTTATGACTGGTTTGCTGTTCCATGATCACAACTAACCCCAATCTAAGTTCCTCTTAGTTATATTTTTCACCATCTCTAAATGTTTCTTTGCCCTGACAGGTAAAAAGTTCAAATGTTCGAAATCCAAGTAAGAGTTATTCACACATATGTGCAGCCTTGACTGTGCATGTGGAATGAGTCCGAATAAGGGTGAGGAAAAGTCCTGAAAGAAAAAAGATGAACATCGAATCGATGGCTCCATGTCTGTTCACTGGAAAGCTCCTGTACTCTTTGAATGCAGCCCCTGGTTTCTTAAGTTATTGGTTTCTGAACTGAGTCTGACCAGCTGCTTTTTTTTAAGCTCAACAACACTGTCTATCCATTCAAACAACAGCATGTTTTACTTGCACGACCAGATGTATCAAAGACACCTGCTTTGGTGTTCATACTGTAAAATCTGCAGTTTGTTATATGTTTTAAACAAGAGAGCAGAAAGTTTGTTGTTCTCACACCTCCTAAACCAAGAACTAAAGTGGCTAGGCAGTGTGTATCGTGACTAGGCTACCTCTACACTGACTACATTTGAAAATACCTTTTGGGGTTTTAGGCCTTCCATTTACAGCTCTGGTTTTTGAAGAAACTCTCCCAAGTGGATAAATAAAAAAAAATAATTGAAATTTGGACGACTACGCATGTTTAGTCATGTGTTGCAGTTTGCTCTGATAGATGTGGTGATCGCACTCAATCACCTGGATGCAACAATTCTGAGATATTTTGCTAACAATATAAATGGGCAAGAAGAAAAGCATGAGAACTTTATTAAGAAGAACTTTAAGAATTTCATCAAGCCTGGTCTCTTGGTATCATCTAAGTGAGCTTAGATTACATTTTAAACATGCGCAGTAAGATGATTAAGCATTTTCCTATGCTTCAGCATTCATAAGAAACTTTTGGAAACCTCAGTAGTGTGGATGGAGAATGTTTTAAAATGAAAATGCTGTTTTCAAATGTATCCAGAGTAATGTAGACGTGGCCTGATAAAATGCTCAGCATGTCATCCTGAGATGATCTGAATCGTTTGATAATATTGATGTTAGGTCCTTGCATTAAATAAAGAAACACCACTTACATTTGAATAAAGGAGATGTGCATGCTTGCTGAATATTTCAGAGTACGACTCCAGGGTTGTCAAACTCAGTTCATGGAGGGCCACAGCTCTGCAGAGTTTAGCTCCAGCTAATTAAACACACCTGAACCAGCTAGTCATGGTTTTCATGATAACTTTAAAACTATAGGTACTTGCGTAACAAGGTTAGCTCTGTGTGTTGGTGTGCTAAGCTGAGTTTGACACCATACTTAGATGGACTAGCTTGGCTTAGTGGGATAATTGTGTTTTTTTCCCTACAGATCTAGTCCAGTGGAAGGCCCTCAGCCACCAAAGATGGAAGGTACACAACCACAAACATTAATTAAACTAAAAACTATGGTCATTTTTTTTATTGAACTCTTCATAAATTTGACCTTTTTTCTTTTAGTTCCACCTCAGACAGTGTAAAGTATATGGTGCAACAGGGCGGCCCATTTCAGCAAGAGGAAATGCTCAGACGCACAAAGTTACTTACAGGAATGTGGAGGAGAGTTGAACCTGCTTGACCTCTTTTTGTAACCTCAGCCTAAATGCTGATCTGTTGCTGTATTTTTAGGTCTCTCGGTAGCACACGTGCTACATTTTGTCTCTTTTGTTTTCATATCGTGTGAATGACACCATTCATGATGGATCTCACCTAGCCCCAGTTATTTTACTCCTGCATGAATAGTTTGCTCTTAATGTTGTTGTTGTCCTTATTATTATTATTATTATTATTATTATTATATTAGGGTTAAACCTATAAGGGCATTTATGGAAATATTCACAGAAGCAATCGGGAATAATGATTGAATTACATTGAAGAGCTCATGTTTCATCTAATGGGTTTCAATCCTTTAGACGGATATGATGAAGTTAATATTTTCACTCGTTTACATTCGAATAAACAGTATACTGTTTGAATAAATAGAAATAGCCCTCAGCATGGAACTATATGCAATCCTGTGTATCACCCTGTAACTTGTGCATGCTTCAAGAAAATGTATGATAATTTCCTAGTTGTTTTATTTTGTATCATATATGTATTAATTAGTTTAGAATTTTAGTGCATTTGAAATACTTTTGAATGTGTTTCACAATTACTTTGTCACATTACATAAATTTTACTTATTCCCATTAACTGTTCTGATGTCAATCATAACCAGATAAACTGCATGGCTTTTCTTTTTACAGATTAGTCACTTGGATCTGTAAAGTCAGACATTGCTTTACAGAGGGCTTAGAAACTATAGGAAAGTCTTGCCTTAAGAATTAATGGTGCAGTCAAATAGAAAATAACTAGTAGTTACTAAGCCAACTTTACATCAAACCTCACGGCGGCTGATGCAATCCTTCCTTGGAGGTACACATGATCTTATGAACATCGTAACAGCATGAATATATGACTACTGTATTCCTGTAAACAAAACACTTTAGAAAGTAATACTTTAGTCCTCAACCAAGTGTTCCGAAAAAGCTAATTACTTAATTGCAACTGAATGTATTTATGCCTCAAATATTAATTAGAACGCATCCATATATTTCAGAGAACAATGAGCCACTGCACATCTGTTTGATCAGCATGGAGGAATGCTTATGAATTCATACAGTTCCGTTCATGAAGGGTTTTTATTCTTTCTTTTTTTTGAACTGAAGTAATTATGACTAAACATCCACAGCAGTCATAATGAAGAGCTCACTACGGTTACTATAAGAAAAGGTGTTTTTATTAATCATCCAAATGTTAGTCATGTACCAAAGACATCAATAAAAGATCCTGAGTTACAGAGGTTTGTTCTTGGACTTTACTTATTTAGCTTGATTTAATTTAGCTTGGTCAGTTGACATATAATGCAAAACACACAAACACATTAATAAAACATTAATGATTTGCAGAAATACTTAATTATAAATGTGGCATTTTAAAGATGACACTTCATAAACAGTATTTAAAAAAAAAAATTGTACAAACAATCAAGCACATTTTAATGCTACTTTATATACTCCCAGGATTTGGTTTAGTCAGATGCTTTCATTCATTGAGTTTTTGTGATATTTATTAAAACATGAGCAAAGTTTCATAAATTAATTCCTTGGAAGGCAGTTTGCACTTTGCTTTCAAACCAATTCTCATAAATCCACAGACCTCTTTGCTTTACAAGAAAGTGACATTAGCGTGTGCTTTCCCTCATTTGAATTTCCAGAGGGACTCTGGGTACTTCAACATGATGAATCATGCATATCACTGACTCAACAACAACAACAACAACATCCTCAACATCCTCAACAAATCTTGATACAAGATGGACACTATCCCCACATAGATAAATCTTTCCTTTTTTATACTATTCCATTGAAATAACCGTTAGATCATATGAATGATTCTGAGATCTTGATTCTGTTAGGTCTCGATGATAAAACTACCTTCTTACATCAGAACCCCCTGACATTTCACCCCCTCATAATCGACTCATCAAAATAACACATTCACATACATGGCTGGATGACACATCTTTTGTAAGGACAACTATGATATCAAGTGTGCTGCTGAGAAAAGTGCATTACATAGAGAACTGATGTCATTCATATCAAACAATGAAATAAATAACTGACCTTCACCCTGAGTGAAAGTAACATGAACACGAGCGCAGAGAATATGCAACGTATACCAGCCAAAAGCTATATAAATATATCTCAAAACAAATAAAGAATATCCCACTGATACAGTGAGTTTAAAATGGAAACCAATATGGTTTATAATCAAAGGTGGAAACTCGACTAGTATTGACAGTCCTCATGACGATTTCATTGAAATCACTATTCAAGAAAATACTTAAATTTGCATTCGTCTTTAAATAAACTGGGAAGCAGCTTTATGGTACAGAATCAGTGAATGATCCTTCAAAAAATACACTGTCATACTAAAAATGATGTAATATGTGAAAATCCTCAAAAAAGGATACTAAAGATCAACCCAATCTTCTCCATAGATTACATTTTTGGTCTTATTTTTAAAGCTCTTTCTGATCTTAACATTTTTTTTTATTATTCACATCTTGATCTTAATCTACAGCGATATCGTTGACTTGATTGCAAATAAATGCACAGACACTATTTAACTGAACAGAGATGACATCACTGAATTCAATGATGAACTGCCTTTAACTATCATTTTTGCATTATTGACACACTGTTTTCCTAATGAATGTTGTTCAGTTGCTTTGACGCAATGTATTTTGTTTAAAGCGCTACATAAATAAAGGTGACTTGACTTGATGGTGAACGGTTAGCAAAATGATCAAGATTAATGTTTTGTGTGCTTACTATTATTTAATCCTGATGATTGCATTTCTAATGGAGAAGGTGGGATACGCTGGGACTAAAAATCTGTCCTGGTCACTCTTGGTCCTGTAAGGATGTAAAACGTCGCCTAGAGGAGGCACTTTTCTTCTTCAAGATGAGCTTGAGCTGAGGGAGAGAGCGAGAGAGAGAGGGGAAATGGTGTGTCAGCTACTGTGTAATCTGTTCTTTTCTTTCTATGCTGTTAAAGAAAATGGTAGAAACTGTACAAAAGAATGTTTTTGCTCTCACAGCAGGCAGACTGGTTGTTAATAAAGAAAACCTCTCACTCTCTCTCCTTTGTCTCCGCTCTGCAGCAAATGAGCGGGCTGGTCGTTCTCCAGGTTGCGGATGCTGGGATCAGCACCTCGACTCAGCAGCAGCCGGATCAGTTCCTCCTGAAAGGGGCTTCCATGCAGCCCCGCGGCCATGTGTAGGGCAGTGTGCCCATGAGCCTGAGAGGAGACACACATTTATAGATAATTGTGTACACACCGTTGTTCGTTTTTAATTAATATGTCCTGAGGCTCAGGTTGCACAGTATGTGATGGCACATGTCTTATGAATGACTTATGCTGCTTTTCTGCAAAATTCACCATTTTGAATCAAAATATGTCATTTATGTTGGGGGTGTTTGACCAAAGTCTCTCAGATTTGTCTAGAAATGTCTTAATTTGTGTTCTGAAGATGAACAAACATCTTTGTCTTTGTTCAAACACAATGATTCAAATGGTGGGTAACTGATCAATTAATCATTCACTTACTGTTTTTATGAGTAAGTCACTGGATCGTTTACTCAATTTTTTTTGATGCATTCAGGAATAAAATAAGTGTCTGTCCTATGAACGAGTCACTGAAGTGTTCACTCAACTGATACATTAAAAAACACAGATACATTCCGGAATGTAAAAAATAACTATTTATGAGTGAATCATTATGGTCATTCACTCAACCAATTCGTTAAAAAACTCTGATTCATTCTGGAATGAAACAAGAGTCTGTCTTTGTGAGTGAATCATTCACTGAATAATTCGCTCAACTAATTGGTTCAAAAACACCGGTTGAGAAAGAAACAGATTTCTAAGTGAGTCACTGGGTCATTCATGCAACCGATTTGTTAAAAGCTCAGATTCATTCAGGTATGAAAATAGGTGAGTGTTTTTACAACTGAGTCAACCATTGACTCATTCAGTTAAAAGATTTGTTTAGAAATAGTGATTCACTGAGTAACAACATTTCATTACAGCATGTTTCTGGAATGGAGACACGCAGCAGTTAAATTCGCTTTGGCATTATTTGAAACTATTTGAAATGATACTATTGAATCTAAAATGTAAGTCACTCAATAATAACTTCTTGTTCACACCCGCAATAGTGCTGTCAGTCAAAATTTCACCACAGTTGCAATTAGCCTACTTGCGGCACGAGGCAAGTGTGATATTACTTGAGTATGATTTAAATGTATATGAAAGCCAACACAATAGCGTCATCATGTGTCTCACTTTCATGTTGATGAACGCCTGCATACTGGAGAATTGGAGGCTGAGGAGGAAGCGCACAAGATGGATATTCCCCTCCTTCACTGCCAGGTGAAGAACTGTCTTGTTGCTTTTGATTTCCTGAAAAAGACAAAGGTAATCTTGTCATCAAAGTGAAGCTGAAGCAACATCAAAGCAAGTGTGGTATGAATGAGGTTTCCTCCTTTTGCGGCAGTCTGAAAACGAAACCGCTCTATATGGAACAATGACAAAATCATTTGTTTGTCTGTCTGTCAGAAAGGAACATTTGGGAAATATATTGTTTCTTTTCCTATACGACAGAAATCGCTACCGTAATTTGGAAACGTCAGTATGCGTGATTTGTGTGTTACTAACTTTGGGGCAGTAAGATATTAAATAAATCTATACTTATATTTGCCAATGATGAATTATTATTGATCAATAGTGCCAATAAACTGACACTTATATTTAAAACCTTAAAAATATTTATTTCAAATAAATACAGTTTTTTTCTAGTCTTTTAATAATCCTGAAAAATATTTAGCACTCTCTCCACAAAGATATCACACAGCACAATTGTTTTCAACAATAATAATGCATGTTTCTTGAGCACCAAATTAGCATACTGGACTGATTTTTGAAAGCTTGTGTGACACTAAAGACTGGAGTAATGATACTGAAAATTAAATTTGCTATCATATCCTAAACCTTATATCTTTGTACATCAATAATGATTAGTTTATTGGCTTTAATATGGCACCGTACTGATGTTATTATGGGCCTCTCAGTTTTAAAATAATATTATTTAATTAGTGTCCCTGCACCATCTGTCTATACACCAAGGGGTCCTTTAATAATAATTAACACATTCCCTTATTATCATTGGGATTAAACTGTACTGAAAGTCTAATATATTAAAACGCCATAAAACGGAGTACCTGGCTGAGAACTGAAGCTCCATCATTAATAAGAAGCCGCAAACACAGCAGTTTGTCTTCTGCTTGAGTCTGGAGACTGCCATCAGGTAACCATGTTGAGGATGAGGAGGCATTTATAGCCTTTATTGTGGCACAGTGAGAGATCACTGCACAATGCAGAGGAGTCAGACCTAAAGATAACAGGCAAAAGCAAGAGCGGCGATATATTATTGTCTCCTCAGATGTCACTGTAACTGTGATGTTTATGGAACAAGATGTAAAGGTTTATACCTTCAAAATTACGAGCCTCCAGGTCCACTCGCAGTCCAGCATAGAGAACAACCTATTAAATCATAGCAGTTTAGAAGCATGCTTTTTTTTATATCAAATAGATTGCAAATGGGCAGTCTCTCACCTGCATGATACGAGGGAAACCATAGGTGGCAGCCAGATGGAGTGCAGTTTGACCGTTGACGTCACAGATGCTGATGTCCGCTCCTAGGGAGAGTAGATCCTGGACTATATCTGGCTGATTGGCAGTTACAGCCACAAGCAAAGCAGTCTGGGATTCAAGAGAACAGATAGTCAGTGAGTGCATGAATAAAAAAGTCTCTAGTAACAGAGTATTTTGTTGTGATATTCACCTTGCCCTTGTGTTCTTTAGAATCCAACTTCCCCAGTTCACTAAGTTTCTCCGCAGCAGCAAAAGCATATTCCCTCAGGCCTTTCGCGGTGTAGATATGTAGAATGCTAACAGAGAGTAAGAATAGAGTTTCAGTTTTCATTTACAGTGCAAGCAGAGCTGTCTAATAGCTTTGCTATTTTCAGCCACTTTTCCATAGGATTTACGCTTACACTTTTCATACAACTAATGGTTTCATTAGTTAAGAAACACACAAGACCTTGGGGGACCCCTCTGGTAAAACACCTAATGTGCTATTTTCAAAAATACAGTAAGATGTATGGCTACTTTAACGTAAATGTATCTAAAGAGCCTGCAAATGTTATATGGGTCAACGACATAAGACTGTCACATTGAAAAATTTTACTTTTTTAAAATAAAAATACTTTTTTCAGTAAAAAGTTGAAATGTAATGATTTTTCAAGTAGTGTAACCAAAAAGTAAAAAGTAAAAGAAAAAAAAAATATTTAAATACATTTGATTGTACACACACACATATATATATATATATATATATATAGTTTTTGGGCAGTCACATCACACAACCATTGACAACATTTGTTTAAAAAGCAAGGAAGCACTTATTTCTAAGAATAATAAACAAAAAAATTATTCTAAACTACTTAATTGTACTAATAAACATATTGACCCATTTTCTTGATAAATAACGGAACAAATAATTTATTGTTTAAATAAATAAAAGCAAATTATTTATTTAAACAATCACTTTTCAATTGTTCAAAAGTGATAAACCTTTACAATGTTTTTATTTATTTTATTTTATATTCATCAAAGAAAAATGTTTTTATCTTTGATATGTTTTTAGAGCCTCATATTAGAATGATTTCTGAAGGATCATGTGACACAGAAGCCTGGAGTAATGTCTGCTAAAAGAATCAGCTTTTCATCACAGGAATAAATTTCATTTTTAAATGTACTAAAATAGAAAACATGCATTTTAAATTCTAATATTATTTTTTAAATACAGTTTTTACTGTATTTTTGAGGCCTTGGTTAGCATAATAAATGTATTTTTTTCAAAAACATTAAAAAAAAAATTGTATTGACCCCAAACTTTTGAACAGTACTGAACTCATTTTAAGTAAGTCCTGGGCTACGTACGGACCATTCTTCCAAATGACACTTGGTTACAGCATCCAGGGTAGTAAATCTCCACCCTAGACAATATTCAGAATATCTTCTGACTCACGTGTCCCCATCATCATCCTGCCAGGTGGTTCTACTGTAATCCATGTTCTGCAGGAAGACTCTGGCCTCCTGCAGCTTCACCATATCCATCTGGGGCCTGAACTCTTGGAGAAGGTATGGGCTTGTGTGATCCTCTGCTCTGGACTCAGATGGCCAGCACAAGCCAGAGGTCTGAATGGGGACAGTCCCAGTCATATCAGTCCCGGCTGCAGTTACAGGGCACTCTGTTATAGACTGTGAAAACAAAGAACAGATTGATCTTTTCATTCATAATATGGACAAACCTTGGATTTTGTAAGCCTTCAGTCCTACTTATAAAGCTCTTACATATTGCTGTGTTGTCTGAGCATCCTGGCAGTCTTGTATCTGCTGAGGACTGTAGCCAGTGGCAAGCGTCTGTCCAGTTTGGGTAAAGTTTTGTGCAGCGGAGGAACTAGGCATGAATGTAAATGGGCTGCACTGCTGTAGTGAGGAATGTGCCTGATGAATGCTGGGAACTTCCCATCGGTCATATCCGACTGCTCCCATGTCTGTGTAGCTTGCACTGGCTCCTGCAAAAGAAAAGGTATAATTGTCAGATGTCAAAGACAATCGAAATATCCCTGAAGTCTCATTTAATCAAGCAAAACCCTAATTTAGCAGCAGAGATGCTTGGACTCACCGGCAGTGGGAGATTGTTCTGATGCCAACACCTGTTGGAAACATTTTGGAAGGTGATTAATGTTGTTTGTATCAGTCTCAAGACATTCATACTTAACAATATAATAGTTTGTCTCACTGGGACAGATGCAGTGTAAGATGCTGCAGAGCAGGAGGGTGGTGCTGAGGAGGTCTCTCTCTTTCTCTTCTGCTCCAGGAGTTTCTTCACTGTGGGCAGAGGGTAACACGCCTTTTCCTTCGGTGCTGTGGACACAGGACAAAAAAATGTAAAATAAATGCTGTTTAAATGCTGCTATATGATCAATAGCCTACACCATTAAAAAGTTTAATACATCAGCAATGACATAATAAATAGATTAAATGTGAAAGTAAAGACAGATGTTGTTATTTGGAACTTTTTTTCAAAACATTCTATTTCATCCTGAAAAAAAACGAAGGATCGTGTGACACTGAAGACTGGATTAAAGTATCACAGGAATAAATTACATTTTAAAATATATTAGAATAGAAAACTGTCACAATATTACTGTTTTTACTGTATTTTTTTCTCAAATAAATGTGGCCTGGCTGAGCATTTGAGACTTTTACAAACATTAAAATCATTACGGACCCCATACTTTTAAACAGTAGTAAACATCACCTAATCTACATGGTTATTATTGATTTATCAATATTTAAAATATTAGCAATAATATTATGAATTTTTATGATATTCATAGAATTTATGACGATTTTTTAAATCTCAATAAAAAAATGAATGTGAATTTATATTCCAATAATATATTAGTGAAACGCAGTGGAATTTTGATGTAATGACAATCTTGTCCAAAAAAAAGGTACTAAATATTTATTATTAGCGGGATATTTTAGATCTGCAAATCTGACATTTCCATTAAAACCCTTTTGTTTTACAATGTCTTTTTAAAGCCTTTGATTCACAATGATTTTTTAAACAATCAAGTCGAGTAAAACATTAATCACACAACCACATTCGGTATATCTCACCGGATACACATTTATTGTTGTTGTTTTCAAGTAAATCTGATTGATTTCTCCAGTAACGTGATTTCCCCAGGGCCGTTTTTAATAACAGGTGCTGGTATGACTTGAACTGTATTTTTTTTGCGTTAGTCACCAAAAGAAACTTAAAAAGACAAGAATGCAAATATCGGAGGTTTCCAGTGGGCATCAGTTACGTATTCTAGAGCAGAAGGAAGGAAAGTTTCTTCAAAATCTTGACCCCAAACGTGAGATAAGAACCAAATTTCCACCGAAGGAGTATTATGCTCATCCTTTCACCCGTGAGGAAGGTATTCCATTTGGAAAAGAGGTGGTGAGGTTACGTCTACCTGTCTACATCAGAAACCCTGCGTCTATGGAGAGGGCTCTCGCAGCACACTCTCTGTAACTATTTCCTTTTCTCCGTTACGCTCTTCGTGGCAAACCACATCTTCTTCCTGTACCAGTGACGTATGTCTTTCGCAGAGGCCCCATCAGAGGTGTATGAACAGATGCTTCGATACTGATTCAGAGTCAGATTTGATGCCTGTCTAGCATTTCGTTGAGTGGTAGTAATGAGCTGAAATCAGCTGCACAGATCACAGCTAAATTGGAGGGAAAAAAATCTAATATATTTATTGAATTATTGTATCAAGCACAGATAGTTCTTACAAACACAGCACTGTGAGAGAAACACTTTGAAGTTATTTTATCATCTTTTATGGGTATTTCCGGATTATATTATGCACCTTCATGGTGTGATAATAGTTGGGTATACAGTATATAATAGTGTTTCGGTTGATTTATCTATTTATAGCTCGGACAGAAGAGCTAGGCCTACTTGCATTTCATTCTGCAAGGTATCCCTTTTACAGGAAAAGCGACTGGTTTCGGCAAAACATTAAGTAATTCTTATGGTGAAGGGGAGTCAAAAGAGGAAGATGGAAATCCCACTGGGGATAACCTTGAGAGGATCATTCCTTTCCTTATCTCTCTTGTTTGTTCTCCATTCCAGTTTATTTGAATTACTCCACTTCTCTGGCTCTTGCTTTTTAAAGCCGACTCAAAAGGTTAAGAGAAAAGATGGGCTACTGCTATACACTGTGTTTACACACAATGGACATGTACAACTGCCAATAACATTCTATATTTCTGAAAGATTAAGAAAAATCTGGAATGAAAACAATGGTTATAATGTCTTTAAAGATAGGCAAATTCAGAAAGTTATACCAAAATTTCTCAATGTGCATTTAAATCATTTAGGGGTGAAATAACTGTTACTCTTCTGAGACAACAGTAGTTGTAAAATAAAACTATAATTTATCTCCACACACTGGACACTGTCTAGTGTACCTCTCATTTGGACCATAAAATCATAAAAGGACAGTATATACATGTAGGCTACAGTTTCTACAACTGAGATGTGACTAACACAAACATACAGTCTGCTATGTTTTAAGAATTATTAGCCTGGTTTGACTTTTTTTTTTAATTAAAGGTAAAATGAAATGAAAAAAAAAAAGTTAAATCAAAGTTAGAGAGACGTTGTAAATGTGTTACAACAATCTGCTAACGTTATTGATGTCGAGAAACACCTGATCATCTTCAAGACTATCTAATAACAATGCTTCTTTTATCACTCGCAACAGGTTTAAAGGTCATATGACACCAGTTTACACAAGACTGATTTTCATGCTTAAAATGTCCGAATGAGTGGGCTTTAGCGGCTGGGATACCCTCGCACCCCTGTCTTGTAATTTCAAAGACGGAAATCCCTGGCCAGTGAGTCACGCGCGTGGGTGTGACTCGGGGATTCCGTGGCTCTCGCTCCGCTATCTGGCTATAGACACATGCAATAAACCTATTACCTCATTAAAAAAAAAACCTTACGTTGCATTTTATTCATAGACACTTGGCATATTCCACATGACATTTAGGCTGCCAGTATTAGAAATGCGTGCTTTAAAGTTGACTGACATATTTTCTTTAGGCTATCATTTTCACTAACTTTTCTCTGTAAAAATGAGACCCACACCCAATAAAAACGGGAAATGAAAGTCGAACAGGGAGGAGTGATTTATCAAGGGGTTTGTCCAAATAGCTGTAAAAAAAAATGAAGTCAGTGACAGGGGATCCTTTATTCAAATGAGTTCAATCTATTTTTAAACGGTCATACATCCCTGAACTGACGTCATAAAAAAACATGTAAACAGCAAAAGATAAAGGTATATGCCATAGGTTGTTTCCAGTCTACTTATTTAACGCTTATGTCAATTTATTATGGGTCCGAATATAACCCGAGCACTGCCACCTGTCTCGTCTTAAACTCACACACACAAAAGACACAAAAGCTGCCATTGTGTCGGTATCTTAAAATAATAATAATAATAATAATAATAATAATAATAATAATAATAAATAAAAAAACCTTTGGACCTTATTTACCCATAAAACGTACATGTTAGTAGGCCACCCGAAAGGTTGTAGCCTACCTAAAGTGCAGCTAAACATTAGTAGGCTACCCAATTGGTAGTGGTATATATTAGTAGCCTGAAAGGTCAGGCCTACTGTACTAGTGACAGCTTTTGTATATTGTCCCTTAAATATTTAGCTAATTTTGTCTTTTTTTTACTCCACCATTTCATAAAGCCCATTTATATTCCCCATCACTCTGTGCTGTACAAATCCTGTTAATAAACAAAAAGGTCTTACTTACATTTCTGAAAGTGCATGTCAGAATCCCTTTGTCTGTCTTTAATTCTCGGCTCCCACGCCAGGTGAAATGAATGATGTCAGACGCAGAGCAGCCTCTGATAAATGTCAACTCCTCGAGTCACTGGCTGTTATTAACTGACTCCGGCACGTTCCACTATCAATACAGAGAGCACGTTGTATTCTGCCAGCCCTTTTTATAGCTCCACCCACTTGTGATGAGGAAGTTTGGTCGATTTGCTTCTGACAGCAACAGTAAGGGTTTCTCTCTCTCTCTCTCTCTCTCTCTCTCTCTCTCTCTCTCTCTCTCTCTCTCTATTTCGCTTTGCGTATCTGGTTATAAGGATGTCTGAGATGATAAGAAAATACATTTGAGAAATTTTAGTTTAAACGCTTTTGTTTTTGTAATTGTCATCTTTGTTTCATGTTTTAGGTTTGATTTCATATACATTTCTCAAACTCATAGAAAAAAGAGTGTATTTAAATAATTGTTGTTGGATTACATCATTCTTGGAAATATCTTTAATTTAATCATTTCTATTAATATAATATAAACAGTGATTCTGTGTAGAGTTAGTTTTCCGCGTAGTTGAAGATTATTTTCTACACCCCCAGCACCCCCCCCCCCACCGACAAAATCTTTGATCTGCTAATTTCCTTCAGAGATGTTAACCATTATGTCCATTTCCTCCATTCTCACCGACACCAAAACTGTCTTCTGTTTCTTCCTGTTCCTCCTCCACCTCAACCTCCACCCACTCACCCTCTCCTTGATGCAAAAAAAGTGGAGAACTTTAAATGCCCAAGCTCTACTGCTGTTCACTTTGTAGTGGTCTTGCAGTTATTTGGTGTGTAATGAGAAGAGCACTCTTTAAATAATATTATGTTAAGCATCACAAGTGCACACTTTTAGTATATTCTGAAGTAGTACTTTAAAAATCTGATCTGAGATGTCTGCCACTACATACTGGTTTGTTCCTGTAGTAACATACTTCTGACTAACTTCAGTGTCATCCAGCTAGCTGTAGATCATCAAGAGCAAGATTAAGAGTTCCTCCATTATGGGTCCTTAAAAATGTAAACAAAATAAGGAATTATGGGTATAAAAACTCAGTTGAACTTACATTCTAAAAGAGGAGTGGAATTCAAATAGTTTATAATGAGGCAGTCTCTTGGTTTGTGAACAGAACTTCTGTCTTAATGGCTCTATCTAGTGGCCAACAATATTACATACATGTATGCATGCACTGTTGGGGTAAATTCATGTGGCATAAACAGTTCATTGCATCATTACATCATCTACAAATCTACAACAAATGATGTCTTATACATTTATATAAATAAATAAATAAATAAACCAAGCTTAGATGAGCCCTATGGATTAACTATTAGATATTTATGTATTTAAGTATTTTCAGTAAATATGTAAATTTAAAGTAATGATGTTCTAATTCAATGTTTTAACTTATCATATGCTAAACATAAACTCTGATACTGTAGAATATGCAGATAAACATGGACATCATATTCCTGTTCATGACCACATACATGAATGCAATACAATATTCATTAGGCTGGCTACCTGCTTTATAGATTTCCTAGTAACCTAGACTCTATAGATTTACAGAAAGCAGTATAAAACTCAGATTCAGCTTCAAATGAATGTAATAAAGGGGGATCTAGGATTAATTCCTTTATACAAACTACTACAGTAATTATAGTAGTATAGTAATTATATAATGACTAAGCCACTCCATGGATTACATCATAATTCAGTCTATTACAATTGTTACGTCAAAGTTTACTGGCAAAGTTTAGCAACCGTGACAGTAATAGTCAGGCAGAGAGATGACTGTCACTGTCGGCCTGTCACCTCTGTACCATTTGTGAGTGTGACACATCTGGAAAGATTTTGTATAGTTTTTTTGGCCAGTTTTGTTCTACACACACAGACATAGCCTACACTCACGCACGCACACATATGGTAGACGGCTGTCATGGTAGCCTACTTGGTACACATCCCTATAAGGTACAGAATTTGGGTATACAGAACTTAGGAATTTAGTCACATGATTCATATCCCGGAAATACACTCCTGTCGATGGGGGAAAATGGCGTTATGAACAGCTCCAGACTGTGAGAGAAGTGGAGCAGTAACGTTAGAGTCAAGAGACAACCGTCATTAACTCGTGGTTCTCGGTTTACCAACTGAAAGAAACGACCAACCTTACATTAAACATAAATGTGCATTAATACAGTTGCACAGTCGATTACGTAAGGGCGCTCCAGATGGACAAAGACAGACTCGCAGTGAGTACATGCCAAAATAAACACGAGGAAGTAGCCTTAAAAGGGGCGTGTAATGTGTTTCATGGCTTGAAAAAATAGCGACCAAAGGCGACAAAAGCGCAGACGAAAGCATTTAATTGGCGTACCTGTATTTAACAGCACAGCGATACGGATCGATGGAAATGTTTTGTTATTTAGTAAGATGTATCGCTTGATATCGTACGCTTAACGCTTGTATCGCATCTTGTTACGCGTACCTAAAGGTGTCATTTTCTCATGATGCGATTTATTCTATGACTCCCGTTATCCTATTGCTTTAAGGCTATATTTGCAAAATATGCAGTAATGTGACATTGCTATATTTAGACATGATGTGTTTATATTATCTTGTATAAAATTATATTACAGTATTTACAACTAATATTATTTAATATGAATATTATTTAATGCAGGCTGGTCCATGCTCATGGCTGGATATGCATAATTTTATTGGTGACCTTATGGCTGCAAATGCTTCAGTCACTGGTCATCCACTGAGAGAGCAACGTACTGGGGAGACACCGAGTTCTGCTCGGCCCAAAGTCTCTCATCCTCCCCAGTCTACCCCGTCCAGACAGAGCCAGGTGAAAAGTGCTGTTCGGTTTGGTCTGCAGGAAAGGGAACCCAGAGGTCATGAAAGCCATGGTGAGTAAATATTACAGTAGACTGTAAGGGTACTGTACCACTGGGTTATAAATACACTTTCGCCTGAAAAGGATTGGGAAACATGTAGAATTGATTGATTCTGAGTAACAGCTCCAACTGGTTTTAGCAGCATGTTGCTAAATGAGAAAATCATTTTAGATTTTAACAGAACAGAGTTACAGCAAATCAAAATACATTTAATACATATTAAAATACATTAATATATTAAGGCTTTTTAGTGCAGATCAGACACTGTATATGCAATCTAGCCATGTCTTATAATAAATAAATATAAATAAATAAATAAATATATATATATATATATATTCAGGAAGATATAATAATATTCAGGAAGATATAATAATAGGAGTCGTCAGGTCATTATCACAAATTAAACCCAGACAGGGTGATTAGAACCTGAGTATTTTATATGAAACATAGGTTTTAAGGAAATAGATGAGCAGTCAGTTATACAGTAACAACAGACATTATTTAGAAATATTTGATAGTTGAACCTAGCTAAATAGAATCAAGTATTCCAGAGAGCCATGTAATAAATAAAAATACAAAAATTATTTGAATAATAATTTTCATCTATTTTTTTTATAAAATGCCACTTAATGTGCCAAAGCTCATAATATGTATCGTTTTCTATCAGGAAATAGTTTAATATTAAGTTATATCATGTTTATCCATCTTAAACTCACTTCCTCAATGATTGATCTTTTGTAGTTCAGCATCGTTCCTGCACATGTCCTGGCTGCCCTCTTTCCTCATATCCTTCTAGTTCCTCTTTCCACACCTTAAAACCCAGAAGTAGCCTGGCCTCCCAGATCCAACCACCTTCGGCCCAACAGTCCACTGCACCGCAGCCGATTAAAGAGCCCGGTGCTGCCCTTGTCGGCCTAGGCTTGTGTGTAGGTTTGGGACTCTCTCTGGAAGAGGAAAACACTGAGCCCAGCAGCACATCTGCTCACCCCCAACAAGAGGACAAAGGCACTAGCACCCACAGCCCAATCCCTCAGGAAAATCCCTGCCTGCCTAAAGAGTCCCCACCAGTTCAGACCTTTCCGTGTCTATGCTGCCACCGTGGGTTTCAAACCTGTAGCCAACTTCTACGCCAACAAAAGAACTCAGAGGCACACATTGCCCACCGCCATTATCATCACCACCCCCATCAGTGCCCGCTCTCCACCTGCACGTCCTTCCCCTGCCTATCTTGCCAGCGCAACTTCCCCACCTGCGCCCAGCTCCTTCACCATCAGCAGGCCCATACGCAACAGGAAGGCTTGCAGCAGCTGCCATGCATGCACTGCAATGCCTCTTTCCCCCGGCCATCGCAACTGCTGCAGCACCAGCGAACCCAGCATGCGTCCAAAGCTGGCGGCTTCCTTTGCGGCGAGTGCGGCCGTGCATTCAACTCACACAGCAATCTGCGCATCCACCTCAATGTACACACAGGCGCCCGTCCATACAGCTGCTCCGATTGTGGCAAGAGCTTTAGTCAGTCCGGGGCGCTTAAAATTCATCGCCGAATTCACACCGGAGAAAGACCGTACACCTGCACTTATTGTGGAAGGGGTTTCCCTCACTTAGCTGGAGTGAGAGCCCATCAGCGAATTCACACGGGGGATAAACCGTACCGCTGCGGTCAGTGTGGGAAGTGCTTTACTCAGTCTGGAGCTCTGAAGATCCACACTCGCATCCACACTGGCGAGAGGCCTTTCGTGTGTAGCCTCTGTGGGAAGAGCTTTTCAAACCGTTCCGGTATTCGCTTTCATCACCGCATGGTTCACGGGATCGTGACGGAGCCCAACTCCGTGGGAAGGCCTAGCCTGGCTGCCTCTGCGTCGTCCGCTTCAGACTTCCAGAGAATTCAAGCTTCCGGTCTCAGCCAGAACCAGCTTCGGGAACTGGAAGAGAGGAGTCCGCCCAGTAGAGAGCAGTTAAGAGGGGATCGGGACAAAGATGCCCTTCCGTATGCCTGCGAGGACTGTGGTCAGCGTTTTCCAGACGCTCCGTCTAGAAACAAACACCAGATATTGCAACACTACTCTAAGGAAGAGAGAAAAAAGGAAGAGAGCAGCTCTGACAAAACTATAGATTAGAGAAAAACAACAAACATTTCTGACTCCATGTATTTTAAAAGATAAAAGCAGCTTTAATGTAATGCGTTAAGGCAGATGTTGAGCCCCTTTGAAGCTTGCTGATATTATATCACACTGTTATGTCATGACTTAAGAAATATTGTTTGTGTACAAGATGCTATACATTACAACTGAGAATGCAATCTCATTTATATTACACATTTCAGCTAAACCTGCAGTGTACACTACAGTCTCATGGTGTCCTGGAAACCAGTATTTTAATGGTTTATAAAGATTGAATCACTCTCTAGCCATCAAAAATTTCAAAAATCTTGTGGAGATAAAGGTTGGGATTATGATTTTTTTGTTAGTATTAAAGCACACTGGGAGTGTACTGAATACTAGCATTACCATTTGTTGTTTGCTTTGGCATCTGATAGAGCGTTTGGACCCGGAAATGGTGGCGTGTGACATCAGACCATTCTGAACATTCTTGGTTCGGTCATGTCAGATACTTTTGCCTGTGATTTTTGCCTCTATAAAAGCAAAGTTGTGATAACCTGTATTTTGAAACTGCCCCTTAAACTTTAAATAAGTAGCTTTGCTTATCAATATTAAGGTATTTGTGCATATTTGTTACCAAACCTGTACTAGTTTTCCCACCCTTGGCCCAGAGGTTACCAGAAAGCGAAGAGCTCATGAGTCTCCATATCACCAAAGCCGTTCTACCTGAATGATTCTCCTGGCCTGAGGACGGTTTGGTAGATAAACTGGAATGGTTTGTATTTGTACTTTGTACTTAATGCGACTCGCACCACAACTGGTATTGCTTCCAGCCATGCAGCCTGATAGTGGAGAAGTGATTTATTTACATTTTAACACTTTGTACATATGTATGTGAAAGTATTTTGCAGGTTTGCAAGTATTTTTTTTTTAAAAGATTATTAGAACAAACTTCTGATGCTGTTTTGATGATTATTAAGAAAAGTTGCTAATTGGAAGGCGACACGGTGGTTCAGAGTGCAGCATTGTCAGTATCACCGCAGAATGAATGTCCTGTGTTGCCGTGAGATTCCCACACAATCCAAAGGCGAGCAAAATGGGTTAATTGGAGAAATTAAATTGTTTGAAGTTTTGAATATGTGTCTGCTTGGTGGATTGGCCATCTGTCTGGGGTACTTCCAAAGCCCGTGGCCCAAGATGTTGGTATAGGCCAATGTATCCCCACAACCATATAGAGGATAAGTGGTTTTGAGAATGGATGAATGTTTGTAATTGCTTTCTTAGGGTAAATGAAAGGTTTAAAGCCTGAAATTGACAGATCACAGTTTTCTGCTGAAGTACCAATGTCTTTCTTAATGGGAATCTTGAGAAGCACATGTAAAATAAGACAAAAACACAAATATGGTCATTAAGATTATTTGTACCACATGTGAGTGTGGTTGAAGAATTAATGCAGTTTTAAATTAAACAACGCTCAACTATTCAGCTTGTTGTTCATCTGTCAGTTTAGCTCATGTCTACAATACATGTCTATTGTGTACACATGTATCAACAGAAATAAATGCTGATGTACATTATTTGATGTTTTCATTTTAAGAGTTTAAAATATTCAACTTTGTGATCGTAGTGATATCAGTTTGGTTTAATTATGTATTCTGTTTATTTATTTATTTTTTTAATTAATTTTTTAATTTTGTAACTGTAACATTTGTGATACATTTCAGACCAGAATCCTTGAACCATGTTTTGGGGTTACACATTCTCAATATGATACATGACACTTTATCTACAACAAACAAATAAGTAGCCTCCTACGAATATTTTTCAAAACTACAACTAGTTGCTTGCACTTCCTAAAGAATTCACCTTCGCTGAGTAACCTGTGACTGTCTGAAATTACTGTAAGGTCAATGAACATAAGACTAGGGAATTTCCATTGCACCCTAGCTACTATTCTGCCCTCTTCAAATTTACATGGCTATGTATTATTTAATGGCCTATTATACTAAGTACATTCTAACATGCATGTTTATTATTTCCCTTCCCTCCAGTGACCTGGGTCATTTAAATATTTTTTTAATGTATTTATCTATTTATTTATTTTGTTAGCTGGCTGGTAAGAGAAGATAATATTCTCTCCAGATCTATTTACATGCATGTAATGTGTTTCTTATATATATATATATATATATATATATATATATATATATATATATATATATATATATATATATATATATAAATAACATGACCTTTTACTGTTTAAAATAATTCCAAAGAACTTTTGCACTGGGTTGCGCATACACACACACACACACACACACACACACACACATATATATATATATATATATATATATATAAATTATATCAAACCTATCAAATGTTTACATCGACAACTCAATATAATGAGAGAATATATAGAGAATCCATTGACCATAACTAAATTTTTTTTTAAATGAAAGAATGGTGAGGTAAAAAGTACTTTAAAAATTACTATAAGGATGTTATGGCCAATTATGTAGGCTACAATAATCAGTTTTAAATGTATGGAAGATTTCTTTATTTTTTTTCAGTAGGCTACTGTAATGCGTCATCCGTCGTAAAATAAACTTTTTAGAAAAGGAATTTCAGTTCCTGAGGATGTAACCGCAACATAAATTTAAGTAGTCCTGATGGAATTATTTACAGCAGATTCACATATCAGCAGTTTGTCATACACAAATGAAACAAAATTGTAACGTTCTGATAGGTGCCAGAATAAAGCGAATGCCTTTTCATATTGAAACGAACTCATACCCTCGGAACATATATTATGCTAGATACAAGTGACGCATGCACTTTTTTGAATGAGGCGTTATATATTTTGATATCACGGCGTAAGACAGCGTTGTCTCTAAGTATTTTTGTAATATGAAAGAACAAATGTAACACTAATAAATATGACACTTTGTAGCATTATGTTCGTGCATCGTTGTCTCTTTGTTAGAAATAGGCTAGAAAATAAACAATAGCATTGTGAGTCTCGCAAGCTCCACCTCCTTTCACGCTCATAAATTGTGTTTACAAACTTTCATTTCGGCAGAAGTTTCTCTCAAACCCAGAAGTCAAGATCCTTCAAAATGAGAGGCTATATTTTCATCACAGTCCTGGCGTTCACCTTTCTCCAAAGATCCACAGGTAACCTATTTTGCTTGTCTTCGCAAAACCATTATTTGTTACTGCCTTTTCACTGTTTTAACTTAGAATCAATGTTATAAACCAAACGCAATTTGTATATCTATAAAAACAAAATACCTAGAGCAGAGCTACAAGATGTTACAATTGTACAAATTTTTATTATTTTTATGGGATTATTTATTATGATTATTTTCTTGTATTGCTGACTGGCGTTTAAACTAAAGCTTGGATACATTTGTACAATCGAAAATGTATCTAAACGTTCAGAATTGGACATCTCAAAATTTAATAAGTCTGAAATAGCAACAATTTACTTCTTCATGGGCAAACCAGGGATTTTTTGTCTTCCTGTTTGTCTAACATTACAGATTTCTAATATAACGATATAATCCCCATAAAGATTGCATTTGCATCGTCACAGCCCAAAACATCATTTGATTGTATAGACATTCAGCATCATCTATTTCACCTAATGCACACCTGACATACACATTCCTGACCTATCCAGTTAGACAACATTTTAAGGAAATTGTTTTTGTTCAAAAAGCAGGTTCACATTTGCTTGACAATAAATTATTTCAATGACATTCCACGTGATACTTTAAGAATATCAAGAAAAAAATATACATGTATTTCTGTATTTGTACAATGCTTCACCTTAGTTTTACAACACATCAGATAGCATGTAAATTGCCCTCTCATGTGCCTGTTGTTGTAAAGGTTGGTGTGCAAACAAATTATACAGACCAGGAAGTTTAGAAAGAAGAGTATTCTGGAATGTTACATACAGTTACATAAATACATAAGCTGATTTGTCAGACCAGAGTGACAAAAGAAACTGTTTCCATATGAGATACTAAACAAATTCTTATGAGTAACCCATTATGGATGCAATTTTTTTGTATGCATTTTTGTTTTACTATTCTTACTATTCTTCTGTATTGTTTTACTGTTCTTCAGCTTCTTTAGAGTTAAAAGGTCCAACTGAGCCGATTCTGGAAGGACAAGATGTGACATTGGAGTGTGTGGATACAGAATCCGAGTTGAACATGAGCAGAGTTCACTTTGAGAGGCTCTCCAAGGTGAGGTCACTAAAACACAATGGAAAGGAAATATCTGGTAAACTTTTCCGCTTTGATGTGCATTTGCCTGTAAATGTCAAGAAAACAGCAGATTTGAACTGAATGACACCTTGTTTCTCATGGGAAATGAGAAGGGTTTATTTAATGTTGCTGTCTGTGCACGTCCTCTGCAGCGATGCTGGTCTGATTACTGTATAAAATTACAAGCCTATCTGTAAGGGATGCCTACTCTCAAATATCCGCACAACTGCTCTCATGATTTCATAAACAAACTTATAGGGAAATAGCAAATAAAGAACAATAACATTATTTTGAATTTATTTGCTTGGAGATCAAGATTGCAACTAGTATTTAAACAGCAGGAGGCAGTGTGCGTTTTAGTGAGCTTCTGAGAGCTGTTATTCTGGGTTTAATTAGTACCTGGCAGTGAGGGGCCTTTGGAGGATTCAAAGCATCTGCTGCTTCTGTCAGTGCAGAGTCTGTCTGTCACCTTTTCCAGCTAAATGCATTCGAGCAAAACAGGTTTTCCATACCAGCAATCACAAAGACAGATGCTTTGTTTTGCAATCTCTCATTAACCTGTGTTAGTGAGATCCTAGTGCCAGTGCCCTGAATAGTCTACTTCCTCCAAGTGTAACAAACTTTATCAAATTTGGCTAGTGTTCCTTCCATCAGCAAGACATTTTAACCCATAAATCCTAAGCCATTATTTTTGCTAACCAGATTTCTAAAGCCTTTGGATTATCAACCTGATCAGGTTGACACATTCTACTACATTCTACACATTCTACTACATTCTACACATTCTACTACATTCCTTCTGCCATGTCAATAATACTTTACCTTTCAAACAAGTAAAAGCATTTTGGTATCATTTGGTCATGGTGCAAGTATTTTTTTTTTGCTGTGAAATGTAAGAAAATATGTGTTTTTTCTTGATTACCACTTACTGGATTTTAACCGCTTTGCTTTATATATTCATCCATACATAGATTTTTTTGAAAATGTATTATAATGTAATAAATGGCTTTTGAGGAATGTTTGTGTGTGTATCTTTAAAATTGGCATTTTATTAAAAGTTTTGCAATAACCACAATAAAAATACAGAGTATTGTTCATAAAACTAAGCACTTGAATATCATCTTACTAAAGTATATGGTAAATACAGAGTAACAACTGATATTTATATGCATTTTATCTAGTAGTCTGTTACCCTGTTATAAGATCATATTGATTTACAAGCTATCAGTATTTCATCTACCTTTTGGCCAAATCAAATTTGATACTCAAAAAACAAATAGATTTCAAACTATTATTTTTACATGTAAGGCTTTATAGGGTTAAGGAAGATTTGTTCAAGGAAGGTTGAACAAGCAATCAAAATAAACAAGTTCCCCCAAAATGAAATGAATGTTATTACAAAATCTTTCATAAAAATAGATGTTTTGAAGAATTAAGAATTTGTGTGTGCCCCAAACAGGACAAAAAAGGCATCACTAATATAGTCAAAGTAAATAATTTGCTGATAATATATTAAGTTGATCATATTCAAGCTACAGGAGTGAAATTTTTTTTTTTTTGCTGCAGTACCGGGGGGTGTGGTACCGGCTCGAGTCAGATCAAGTGTATTTCTACCGCCGGTGTTTTCTGTATGACGTGGATGTGAGAAGGGAGGATGGCAGACTGCTCCTCTTCATCCCCGGCATCCAGTCCTGGTCCGAGGGTCCATACCGCTGCGTCAGTGAGGACAGTTCTGCAGCAGACAACTCCTCCCAACTCTTCACCATCCCCATACACTGTGAGTAAGAGACATCAAGGGCAGCATGAAAAGTGCTAACGATCTTCGAAGCAAATCCCCACTGATACCTACTGCTACATACATAAATTGATCGGTCTAGATTGTCCAGAAACTTCAATCCTTCCATCGTTGTATGTGAGGCAAGTTGCATCTGACATTTTGTTGCAAGGAAGTTTTATATTTGGAATTCAAAGATTTGAGGACAAATAAAGCTCTATCTCCCAAGATAACAAAATCAATATTGGTATTGATTTGGTGCTTTACACTGGGCAGAGATGATTTGACAGTGGTGAAAAACAGATGGATCGATACAGAAATGTTCAGTATGAATTATCAGATTGAAACAAGATGATCCCTGCTCACATTGTATTATTACAGTGAACCTGGACTTAATATACTATAATCATTTTTGATAATCCATCAGAGTCACCAGCAAGTTACAAAATGCTGCATTTAGTTATTGATCTGTTTATTTATTTTATTAGCAAAATTTAAGCAAAAAGAGTAATAGATATTTTTATATTTATTTATTTAGTCATTGCACCAGCCTCTAATGTCATATAATCCTTCAGAAATCATTCTAGTTTACTGATTTGGAAAGATTTTTCTATATATATAAAAAGGTTATTCTGCTTAAATGGATATATCAATGTAATATGAATAGAAAGTTCATAAGAACATTTATTTAATCTAAATCTATTTAAAAAGACTTTACTACCACTCTGGATGAATGTAATCTATCATGTCTGAATAAAATTATTGATTTCTTTCGAAAAATCTTACTGATGATGTGTCACGTACGGTGTTACAGATAACACAGGAGAGAGAACCAATTGCGGGTATGTATTTATTAAAGGGACAATAAGTAACTTTTTAGGTATTTTATTATCTAAAATCAATATTTTTATTCATAAATATGCCCTCAATGGTGTACAAATACCTATGCCAATGTTTAAACTAATCCTCGTAAATGAAGAATTTATTATCTTTATATACATGGGACGGGTAGGTCGACGGAGGCTTCCATGTAGTTCCGCCATCTTGCAAAACTATAATAGCAGAGAGGGACAAAAAGTACTAAGCCAACGCATTTCCACAACGCGTTTTCGGTCAGAGCCAGAAACGCAGGTGCAGAGCAGTGAGAGGCGCTTGAAACTGCACCGGCAAGTTTAAAAGGCTGGATTGCATTCTTATTATGGACCATACATATGCCGCGCCACAGGAGAAGAAAACATCGTCGCCAAAACGAAGTGCTATTAGAAGACATTCTATTAGAAGACAATTAGAAGCTATTAGAAGACAAGTGCTATTAGAAGGCGCTGGAGAGCAAAATTAGTTTGAATGCAAAATACAATTTCACCACTAGATGGGAGTAATTCCTACTTACATTCCCTTTAAAGGGGCAATCCAAAAGAGGTAAACAGTCCAGGCAGGGGTCGATATCCAACAAATCCAAATATAAACATAAACAAAACACGAAGGCAAGGCAAGGCAAGGCAAGGCAAGGCAAGGCAAGGCAAGGCAAGGCAAGGCAAGGCAAGGCAAGGCAAGGCAAGGCAAGGCAAGGCAAGGCAAGGCACGACGGACATGAATAACTCTAAACATTAAACAAGGACTCCGTAACACAGACTCAGACAGACCGGGTATAAATACACAGAAGGATAATGAGGGAACAGGAGACAGGTGGGGAACAATCAATTACTCAACAGGAGGAAGGTGACCAAATAAGGGAACAGGAAGTGATAAGGAGACAGACACCGTGAGAAAGGAGGACACCTAGTAGAAACCCAGGGAACACAACCCAGACACTGTGACATGATGTTTATACATGTATATTTTATGAATATCTAAACAATTATGTTTACATAGCATATCTTATATAATATTAAATATATACTGTACATTTGTTATTTTTTGAGCTATGAAAATTCAGAATTTCCATGCCCTACTTCCTTGTTTTTATGCTATGCAAATGTACCCTGGAGCAGAGCTGTTTAGACTAATCCGTTTCATCCTCAAATGTTCTCTCTTTTTCCTCTCCCAGATATGCGGGAGGTGGCTGTGCACAGGGCTGGTTTGGGATACTTAACACGTTATTTCAACTCGGTGCAGGACCTCAAAGTACGCTTAGGAGATGATGTGGAGCTGGAATGTTCTACTTCAGCTTCTGAGGCACCTGAGTACTTCTGGGCTAAAGAGGTGACAGATTTAATATCTAATGCTCTGCTTCTCTGTTTCCTTACAGTTATTTTTAAACATGATGCATTACTCTGTCTACTGCAAAAATGCTGTATTGGGGTTGCAGTTGCCTGTTTTCATGTAAGTCTTTCATACATTTGAGAGAAAGACCTGGAAGGCCAGTTTGCTGTTGAAGTGAAAATAAGCTTATTCACACATGTCTGAGGAAAAGGCTGTGAAAGTTGTCAACTCATTTAGTCAGAACAGGTAATGTGCTAAGCCTGGAACAGTGCATGCTAGATCTACACTGAAGAGTCTCTAGCTAGTGGTCTAGTCTAGACTACACTCTACAAATAAATTCTGAATTTGTTTTTATTTTTTTATTTGAGCCGTGTGCAACTATGGTCCAAAAATGCAGCCAAATGTGAGCAAAAGTTGGCTTTAGTGAGGAAATAAAACTCATCAGGGGCCAGTTACATCTTAGTGGCTAGTTATTTAACAAAATGGTTAAAGTAGAAGTTTAAGTTTAAGCAGAATGTGAGAATGATAATCACACAATCACTGATATAACTCGCACATGTGATTCAAATCAAAGGAATAAGCCACGTGAGTCTTAACAGATGTTTGTTAAAGAAAACATCTGTCAGGACTCAAGCAGCTTCCACCTCAGTGGTAAATGTTCCAACATTTTTTTTACATCTAGGAAGTCTAGTAATGTATTTCACCATGTGGCAACACATGTGAAATATTAATCATACTGAGCAACCAAAAATGTATATATTTTAAGGAACAAAATCTTGACGTGCTGTTTCAAGGGGACTGAAGTATATTTCTATATTTTGCAATATCTTTTTAGCCACTGCTATAGGGACAGTGTTTTAGGGACAGTACCAAATGTTTTCTGTTAAGGCTAGTTAAACTCCATTTACTCACTACGGGCTGGTGAGACAAATTGTCCATTGTGAACCTGTGAGTAATGGTGCATCATATATGTAACATGCTGTAAAAAGCATGTGCATACTCTGTTTCTCAGACCGAAAAAATTCCCTCCAAATGTCATGGTGTGGGTGACTGATGACCATAGAATCTCATGAGATGGAAGGGCAGAATTACTCATTCCTGTTATTAGGATGTCTATTAGTCTGTCCTCCACCACCACACGTCACAATTGTGCAGTGTCATTCTCTGACAGTACATATTTTCACTTACCGGTACTCAGTTTGGTTTTGAATATGCACTTTGGATTTTTATGAACAATTTCTTATGAAGACTAAACCAGAAAAGCCAGCTTCCCTTAAATGTCAGAGCATGGTAATAGGAAGACATTAGAGCCAACAGATTAGCTTAAACAATGGTACTTTGGCTTGACTGGGAATCCTCTTAATTCACTTTCATTTAAATTGAAATTGACTTTGTTGGCAGGCTGCAGAAGTTCTTTTAGTGCCAAAAGCATTTGTATGGTTATGATGTGCTCTGAATGGATTTTGCACAGGCATTTGTTTCCTTGAATTGTACAGTGTTATGTTTTATTTTTGCTTCATTACTCTCTTATGCTCACTATCATTATTATTATATATTGTAACTGGTGCAGGGATTCCTAGGAAACTTTTAGCAGATTTTGTTTTACTTTTGTTTTACTTGTTTTTACTTTAAAGGGGGGCTACAGTGGTGTTTTGTGTTTTCAGAGTTGTTCACAGTGTTAAGGCTGGTTCACACGGCAGGATAATTAGGCCGATTTTAGCCCCGATTGACACCTTCCGACAATCTTAAGGATGCTCCGATTATCGTAAAATAATCTGATCAGATATTCCTGCCGTGTGTGGTGTGTTAAGACTGCTCTCCTCTGCTCGGTAGGACGTTGGGACCGCTCCGATCTCAAATCGGGGATATCCAACATGTTGGATTTATTTGGCCCGATTTCTTCTCGTGTGTGGTGTCCCCCGAGGACAAACGATCACGCAGCCTGTGGACTGTGGCGTGTAGCCAATCAGAAAGCGAGGTGACGAGGCAGCGAGGAAGTACCGGGAAACAAAATCAAAACATCCTGTGGCATGGCGCACCAGAAAGTTCGGTGGACGTCGGAGATGGAGGACTTTGTCTCCACTTCTTTGACCATCGCCTTTTCTTTTTTTTCTTATGTTTTTTTTTTCCGGTTACAAACAAAGGACAAACTATGGCCACTGCATCCTCTTCGTCTGCCATGATTGTTAACTCTGAAGTCACGTTTGATCTCGAGGGATTTTGCGAGATTTCCCGTCTGACCTGGGAATGCTCGGGAGTCAAATCGGTTCGTGTGTGATGTGTTGATTTTGCCGTGTGGCTGCACACCACACACTGTACGACCAACACTGTTAGACCCGTGATTTTTTATCGCCGTGTGTGGGGTCTCTCAGGTTTGGAAAATCGGCCGACAATTTTAAAATCGTCCCGTGAGAACCAGGCTTTAAAGAGATGGATTCTCATGCTAAACATGGCCAAAGTTTTTAAAAAATTATTTGGAAGAAAGACAGAGAATTTCTGTGCTTAAACTCTTACTTCTTGGTTGGTACAAGTTTTGGCTATTTTTTTTTCGATCGTGGATCTAATAGTAACGTAGACGATGGTGGAACCTTATATGAGCATTTCTCTTGGAAAAGCGTGCCCACACACACCTTTGACCAGAGGAGAGCGAGGCCCACATCAACGTGCTTCATCTGGAAATCGTTGGCAGCGCTGCATAGGATTTGTTCGAGAATGTCTCCAAATAAGTGTGTTTTTGGATGTGAGGGAAAGTTTACTGTGTTCAGCTTCCCCAAGAACCCAGCGTTACATGAACAGTGGATGCAGGTTGTTTTTCCGGGGCAGTGTAGCAAGTGCATTTGTGTGTTCTGGTCATTTCAGTGACGACAGGCCTCCAGGAGCTCGGCTTTTTCCGGAGAGAATCGTAAAGCTGTATTTTTCTTTTATAAATATGATAAAACCAAAGACTTTTTGGAGATATGAATGATGCAGTACTACTCTATAGGCACTCAAGATTAACGTGAGATTAGGTGAAACTGTGTATGTTATGTAACCTTGAACTATTGCGTTATTATTTAAAAAGTATACAGAAGTGGGAATTCACCGTCTTGCATGCTTCCCTTTTTAGGAATTAAAAATTCTGGCTTATCTTTCTTACATCAGATCTCTCATGGAGTTCCTGCTTTGCTTTCACTTCTCAATAACTTCCTCCCTGTCTTTTTTCTATCAAGGGAGAAGACTGGCTTTTGGCCTCCAATAAGCTGAAGTTGGAGAAGGTGAGGGAACAGGATGGGGGAAGATTCACCTGTTCGGCTCAGTCTCCTACTGTGCGTTCTCTCATGAAGAAACGTACAATCAGCATCACTGTTCTAAAAGGTCAGAACAGCAAAAAGGGGTCGACAGTGTGCCGCTTATAGTAAACAACTCGAGTTGAATTGTTTATATACAGAATGTGTATATGATTTAAGCCTTTCATTTGATATGAATAGCACTGTTTATTCAATATTCAGTTTAAATGATCTGAATACAACAGGAAGACATTTGGCGCCAATTGATTATCTCAAACAGTGGTGCTTTGGCCAAATGTAAGCCTGTGGAAGACAAGATTGACCTTGTGACCCCACTGACTCCATTTAACTTCCATAATATGACATATTCCATAATGAGACAGGAAAATAATATCTGACTGCCATTCTGTAAGAACTGAGCATTATAGCTTTAACAATTACATAAAGTTAATTTTATCGGTAGAGTACTTTTCACAATCCATGTTGTTTTAAAGCAGCTTGACAGATAATTGTGCCTAACTGTGCCCTAATGTCTTTTGATAACTCAATACCTTTCTGCATTTTGACAGTAAAGATATTTATTAATTTGTTCTGAAAAAAAAAGTATACCAGCCTCTGTTAAGTACATTCAAAGTGTAAAAATTTAAGCCATGGAACCAAATTGATGTCAGCTGAAAATGAGAGTCATTTCAGAGAAAGAGCAAGTTATTGCACTTTGATTTGATTTGAAGAATATAAATTATTTTATTTGCACTAACGTGAACTGATAAATCACAATAAGAACTTGATGTACATAAGGTTGAATTTGATTTAATGCTGATACTTACCTCACCTGCCCAAGATTGAGAAAATACTACCAAAGTGTTGATCGAGTAAAGGTGTTTTTATGGTGTATAATATGTAATTGTCTCTGTCTTATAGAGGATGCAGCATGGTATAAGACAACCAGCGGTCACATTTTTCTCACGGTAGCTGGAGCAGGATTGATTCTTCTGGTGGTTGTGATAGCAATGACCACTTACCTCTGCCGCCGAGCCAGACAGAGGAAGAACAAGGGACCCATGTAAGTACTTTGAACCATCCTAGTCATGTTGTCTAGAAATGATTTACGTGGGTGTTTGACCTCCACCCCTCCTCCATCATGTGGTGTAGAGTCTGTGTATTATTGTGAGCATCAGCAGACGCATCTTCTCACTCCCTCAAAAGCTGTCCAGACAGGCTAGTCTATGTGCAAATAAATCTCACTAACCACATTCTCCCTCAGGTCCAAATCTTTTCTTATTCTGCCCGATAAAACACTCACTCTGTCGTATTTCCTTCTCTTGTCCTTTCAGTGATGACCGCTCCCAGAAGAAACCCATCTACAGAGCCAGCGTGGAGTCCCTGCCCTCCTCCGCCTCTGACAAGCAGCCGCTGGTGTAAAGAGCCAGATTGATGAAGGACTGGAAAGGAGAGGAGAGAAAAGAAGACGAGAAAAAAGATTAGGGAGTATTGGGTATTCACAGCAGAAAAGAGTTAATGAGAGTTTTGCTCATGGATTTTGTTATGCTCTTGGGTCTTCGTTCAGATATATAATTAGGAGACTGTCTATGCGGGGAATCGAAAATGTATACAAAGTGGGGACAAGTGATGGTTTTACTGTGTGTCCTTTCCAGTGTTGATGGCAGCAGTGCTCTTCAACAAAAGGTGTGCAATTTTCTCTGTATTGATTCAACAACCCTGCAAAATTGAGTAAAGGCGAAAATATGTTTTTGTGAGGTGACATTGAATGCTTCTTTCTTCCCACCAGCCTTGGGTTGGCTTATTTCTTCAAACTGATTAACATTTCTTTTTAGGAAGACTACCATCTGCAAGCTGTACGATCATTTAGTCAGATGTAGACATTTTTTGGGGTATTGCTTTACATAAGTATATAATCTTCTGCTTCATTTGAAAGAACAGTAGATAAGATCCAAACTAAAACTGAACCAATTACTCTAGAAGCACTTTGAAACTGTAGCACTTTTTTTACTTAAGTTTGATTTTTCCATATCTTTGAATTTAAAGCTATTAAAATAATTTTACGACATAATCTGCCTCCAGTGTTGTTACTGATCTAATTAAGATAGACATCCATGTATGCCCAACTTTGAAGAAATCTCAAGAGAGTTCATTTCTATGTAAATGGCATTTCTGCTGTTTATAAAAAGCTCTTTCCATTTCAGATTTGCGAGGTATTCCAAAAAATACAGGTCATTTTTCAGTTAAGAGTTCTGATACATAACACACATCCCCTAACTGACCATTACAAAATACAATTAAACAATATCACATGAGCATGACTATCATGTCATTTGCATCTTGCCGGCAGCCATATCACCCTGGAGCCCAAGACTGGTTTCCCACTGAAGCTAAGCAGGGCTGAGCCTGGTCAGTACCTGGATGGGAGACCTCCTGAGAAAACTAGGTTGCTGCTGGAAGAGGTGCTAGTGAGACCAGTAGGGGGTGCTCACCCTGTGTTCTGTGTGGGTCCTAGTGCCCCAGTGTAGTGATGGGGACACTATACTGTCAACAAGCACCGTCCTTCGGATGAGGCGTTAAACCGAGGTCCTGACTCTCTGTGGTCATTAAAAATCCCAGGAAGTCTTTCGAAAAGAGTAGAGGTGTGACCTCGGCATCCTGGCTAAATTCGCCCATTGGCCTCTGACCATCATGGCCTCCTAACAATCCCCATATCTGCTGATTGGCTTCATCACTCTGTCTCCTCTCCACCAGTAAGCTGGTGTGTGGTGGGCGTTCTGGCGCACTATGGCTGCCGTCGCATCATAGTGGTGGATGCTGCACACTGGTGGTGGATGAGGAGATACCCCCAGACTATGTAAAGCGCTTTGAGTGCCTAGAAAAGCGCTATACAAATGTAATGAATTATTATTATTATTATTGTTTGTTACTCTGTTGTAAAAGAACAATACGTTAGTATTCCTTTGTTAAAAGGGGGTGACCCTCATGAACTGGATAACTATCGTCCTATTTCAAGGTTATCAGTTATGGCAAAAGTTTTTGAGTCTTTTGTAAATGATCAGGTTAAACAGTTTTTAACATAAAATAATATTTTAAATGAGTTTCAATCGGGGTTTAGGTCAGCCCATAGTACTGTAACAGCGGCAACTCTTGTCACAAATGATATTATTACTTCTTTAGATAATAAAAATTACTGTGCTGCTTTATTTGTAGATCTCTCTAAAGCTTTTGATTCTGTAGATCACAAAATTCTTTTAAAAAGACTCAGGTCCTTAGGTTTTAGTAAAAAGAGTATAAATTGGTTTAAAAATTATTTATCCGAAAGATCGCAGTTGAAAATTACTTTTCAAAAAAACTAGAAATCAAGAAAGGTGTTCCTCAGGGATCCATTTTAGCACCAATTTTATTTTCAATTTATATAAATGGTTTGGGTCAAGATATAACTTCAGCTAAACTGCATTTATATGCCGATGATAATAATAATATAATAATTATAATAATAATAATAATTCATTACATTTGTATAGCGCTTTTCTAGGCACTCAAAGCGCTTTACATAGTCTGGGGGTATCTCCTCATCCACCACCAGTGTGCAGCATCCACCTGGATGATGCGACGGCAGCCATAGTGCGCCAGAACGCCCACCACACACCAGCTTACTGGTGGAGAGGAGACAGAGTGATGAAGCCAATCAGCAGATATGGGGATTGTTAGGAGGCCATGATGGTCAGAGGCCAATGGGCGAATTTAGCCAGGATGCCAAGGTCACACCTCTACTCTTTTCGAAAGACTTCCTGGGATTTTTAATGACCACAGAGAGTCAGGACCTCGGTTTAACGCCAGCTAAACTGCATTTATATGCCGATGATACAATTATTTATACGTCTGCACAGTCCATAAAAAAAGCTGTTGAGCTATTACAAGATTCTTTCCAGCTATTGCAATCTTCATTGTTAAATTTAAAATTGGTTTTAAATATTAAGAAAACTAAATATATGCTGTTTACTCGCTCTCGTAACACACTCGTGATTCCACCCATTTTAACTTTGGAAGGGGACTGTGTAGAAAGAGTAAATACCTATAAATACCTGGGCATATGGCTTGATGAAAGGTTAGGTTTTAATATTCATATTGACAATCTTTCAAAAAAACTCAGACCCAAATTGGGGTTTCTTTTTCGTTTAAAGAAATGTTTTCCATCTGAAGCCAAAAAGAGAATTATTCAAAGTTGTTTTCTCTCTGTGCTGGACTATGGCGATGTGATTTATATGCATGCTAATGTATCTTCATTAAAAAAATTAGATTGCATATACCATGCTGCAATACGATTTGTGACAAATGCTCCTACATGTACCCATCATTGCACTTTGTTTGATTTGGTTGGCTGGCCCTCCTTGTATCAGAGGAGAAAAATGCATATGTTGATGTTTATTGCCAAAGCTCTAATAGGTAAACTGCCTCTGTATATCTGTAGTCTCCTATCTTATTGTTCTGGTAGCTATAAAACTAGATCGTCTTTTAAATTACTTTTAACTGTGCCTCGATCATACACCGAGTTTGGTAAAACTGCCTTTTCCTGTTATGCGCCCAGACTATGGAATGAAATGCAGAGTACTTTGAAGCTAAACATGCTGCCATCGTTAAATATTTTTAGAAACCTTTTGACGTCACATTTGAAAGAATCATGTTCCTGTTTTACTTAACATTTATATATTACATTAATCTTGAGTGCTGGACATTTTTGTGACAGGATTTTTTGTTTTTGTTTTGTTTTCCTTTAATGCTTGTCTTGTAATATTTTATGTGTAAAATTTTGTATGCTGCCATTTTGGCCAGGACTCCCTGGTAGAAGAGATTTTTATCTCAAGGGATTATTCCTGGTAAAATATGGGTTAAATAAAAAATAAATAAAAAAATTTGAGTAACTTATTGCCAGCTACTTTGACTATTATCCAATGAACCAATTCTAAAGCAAAATCAATTCCATAATGAACCACTGATGAGCGAATCGGTCTAATTAATGATTTAATGATTCACTTATACTCATATATGGTGCACTATTTGAAGGTGTCAGAAACCTTGGTAGACATCAAGTACACTTATTCATGTGCAATGTAGGAAGCAGTGACTGATGCTATGTCTAGTCTCAGTAAATGATTCAGTGATTGTAATGTCACTTGACCAATCAAATTCAAGGACAGGGATCATCAATACAACCATAGCACTGCATACGGTTTGAAATAATACTACATTTTTATTCTAGACCTGTATTTCACCTTGGTCTCTAAATGGGTGGTAATTATGCTTCTGTCCAATCTAATAATGTAGGTAAGAACTAGAAATGTGTCAGAAAACTCTTTGAATACAAAAGAAAAGGAGAACAAATCCATACCTAAAAAGGCCTTGAGGCAGTCCAGAGGCATTTTTTCAGAATGTGACATATCTTATTTTTACATGCTGCCACAAGCTTAACTTGGTTTGACATTTTCACAAACAACATGAGCAGGAATTGCCTGCACTATACTCAGTTACCACATAACCACAACTGTTTCTTAATTTTACCCTCCAACGCTTTAACCTTAGCAGTTAATCACTGTAAACATTATCATATAGCTACTCATTTCATTTCTTCTGTCTTGCTATATTAGTGTTTCATTTTGTGTGGTTTTATTACTAGTGTGCGGCTGACCAGAGGCCACCATTAATAACTGTGTTTTGCGTGCCTTAACAATGACAGTTCATTAATGAAGGTACATGCCATGGAATACAACATTATTACACAAATTATTCAATATCTCTCTTCCTCTTCAGTGCTTATTCATAAAGTCCTTGAACAAGAGGATATATTAGCATGGCGAGTTCTTTGGAGTATAAACATCTGAAATGGCTACGGACCTAAAAGAAAAATCTAATTTTTTAATTTCGCTTTCTCTTGGGGCTCTTCAAAGTAAATGGCCTGCAGCAGGAAAGGCTCCAAAGGGTCACGCATTTCACATTTACATCATCTAGATAATGGACTTTCATAAAAGAGAGGTCTGAATAATAAAAGCTCGAAAATGTCCACTGATCTCTTGAAGTTTTTCAGAGCTGTAGGACAAACCCTACACACCTATAATTCAGAGAATACCGATTCCCCCTACTATTGTTAACTAGGAAAGAATCCCAAACATCAAAAACTGCTAATTTGCTGCATAAATATTTTATTTCAAGATGCCATGAGTTGCAATTAAGAAATACTGATGTGTTTAAAGTATTTTCACCTACTAAGGTGTTTGTCAGCAGTCATGATTACTTTCTCATTGAAATGGCTTGCAGCTTCCTTTGTATACATGTTTCCGTTTTTAAATGATTTATGCTGTGACCAAAGAAGTCCAAAAGGTTTGATGTATGCTGGCCAATTATAAACTACTCTGGCAACCATGCGGCTCTACACGTGGAGAGAATGAAAGCAAACAAATGTTTTGGATCCTGCACAGGGACTTTCTGGCTGTTGATTTCTAGCTTGTCAGTGCCCATAATCTTCTAGAAGTGTTTCTTATGATTGACTATAATTGGACTAAGGAACAAAATCTATAATAGGCAAAAGCAAAAACAAAGCATAATTTAGAGCAGCCAGTAGGCCTGTTGTTCTTCTTTTTTTTTTTTTTTGCTGCTATGCATAATTTAACAACTGAGATTTCTTCTACCAGAAACGTGTGGTCATGTTAAAATTAATGTAATCTGTATCTGTCTCTCAAAGCTTGTATTTCAGATATTATGATTAGTCTAGCCCGTTGGTTAGCATGTTGATTTCAAACATCTAGCTCAAGGACCTCTTAAATGATTTTTGTGAATTATGTCTCAAAATTAAAATTCTATTTAATTTAATTTAATTTAATTAATTATAAAATTCTATATATTATTCTAAGAGCCCAGTTTAACCAATGAATGTAAAATCAACCCTCAATGCTGGCTGAATTAAGTTAAGACAATTTTTTTTCATATATAAGTTAGGACATGTTTTACAACATGACAATGTTATATTAAATTGTTTTGTGCTTAATAATTGTTTTTTAGCAAATAATATTCAGTGTGACAACTTACCCTGCTTTTTTAGTTACCAAAATGTTATAGGCCTCTTGTATTTATTATTATTATTATTTTTATTGTTTTTGCCATGAAAATAGACTTTGATGCTGACATGGCATTAAATAAATATATAGCCTATACTATAGGCTACTTGAGTTCTCAAAAAGGTTGACATGTGTTCTATGGACTATGGAGTGTGTTCAAACGCTTTACGTATTCAAGATTTTACAGTAATATTAAGAAATTACAAATGTTTACTAAAACAGTGAGAACTAGCCTCCATCTGCTCTATTTGACTGACTTACACACATGCACAAAGCTCTATTGAAAATCTCATTGTTATTCTTCAAATCATCACATGATGTCGCTAAACACAAACTATAAACTCATCTCTAAAGACTATGAATTGTTTTAGGTTTTAATTACGCCAGTGAAATGAGCTTGAGGAAGATATGAAGTCGAGCTCGGGCTGGTTTCATGCCAGCTTGGCTGCTAATGATCGCGTTGATTCTGTTCGTCTTGTGTCACACAGTTGAATGAATCACATTCTAATTCCTTGTTCAGAATTGGTCCAGTCAGTGAATCTGTCATTTATCTCTGCGGATTCCACACTACACGCTAGTGATTCATTAAAAAGCGCAGTCTTCCAGTAAATTCGGATTATTTATATTTCCGCGCTCAAAACTTTATTGATCGCCACTGTAATTCATCACGTTAATATATAGAGCGGTTCATTTGGAGGCTAGGACTCGTTCCAGTAGCTGTTCTAGCGCTGTGAATTCGATGTCTAGCACATTGTCTTTTTTATAAAAACAAACGGTTATTTGTCTTATAATATTATAATCTTTACCCCGCCCATGATTGGGTGTGCGCCGGTCATTGTCACATCCGATTGGTTGTGGCTGAGCCCAAGAAAAACCGGCCCTGCTACATTTCCACCTTTCATTCTGAGCAGTGTATCAGATTGAGTGTCTGTGAGTAGGCTACTAGTATGTAATACACAACAATTCCAGCTAACACTGGAGTTGAGAAAAGACATATCTCGTAGGTGAGAGCCTGCGCGCACGTGTTATTCTAATTCCTATCAAAGGAAGAGGAATTAACAGAGAAATCGGAATAACACAACGATGGCATTTTCTTCTTTTTGGAAGTATTGCGCTCCCCTTACTCTCCTACTGCTCCTGTCCTATTCGCAGACAGGTAAGACAATATTTATTCAGTCCACAAACACTTTGGAAGTTAACTTGCCATGAACGCGGACAGATGTTCCACTAAAAAATTACTATATTTTGATCTGTTCACTGATGTTGCCATCTCGAGATGTATAGAATAGCCATATACATGTAAACACATTGGCATCGCCAACAACATGCTCATGGGTTCAGCACATCGCCAGCATTAAATGTGCTAGAAATCACGTTAGCCTTAGTTTTAAACATGTACACGAAAGTGAAATTAATTTCGGTTCCCTCAAAGTTCTCTCTTTACATGCTTTCTGTTATTATTTGGTGTAGTTCAGGCTAATTATCGTTTATTTTGTTTAGTAGTTTGCGTCACTCACCTGCATATCTGCTGACTCCGTTGCTCTAGTAATAAAGGGAAGTTCGCTCAATAATTGCTTGAACAGTAGCTACACATATGTGCTTGCCAATTCATTTTCTATAGGTGCGTTGACAGCGTGCTTTGTTGTCGCGTGCATCATTGTTCTGTGCACAGTGCTTTTTCTTTGTGTAGCTATACGCAGTGTTCTTTCATTCACTGATGTCCTTTGAGATCTCGAGGCGTACGTATATGGCCATTGCGACAGTCAGTACAAGAGTGCAGGTACCCTGAAATAATGTCAGTGTGAATTGCGCTGTTCGGAGGTCCCGCTCCGAGCTCCTCCGTGCAGGGGTTCCTATCCCAAACCAGTCTCAGATACAAGCTGTCAGAGCAAATCCCAACACGAGCCGCGTATTTCATGCTTGCTATCGCATGATAAGTGCATCTGCCGTTGTCCTGGGATTTGGATTACAAGAGCATCTTGAAGATAGGCTAGCCTATTAGCTGGCCATTTAATTTTTTTTCTTTAAGCTGTGCCATCTGTTTGTAAAATGATTCAAATTAATAATTATTATGCAAGAGCGAAAATGCAGTTACACTATTTAGGTGTCTACGTGCAGCTAAAATACTCGTGCCTACGTCCGAAATGCATCAGTTCTGATTTAAAGTCCATCATCAACCAATTTATAACTTAAATCGCAGAACAAAAAAGTCAATTAGTTCGTACATATTTAAAAAAAAAAAAAAAAAAAAAAATTAGGCAGTTTAGCGTGTCACTAAGGTCTGGAGTAGGCTGAGTGGATCGGATTGACCAATTCTCATTCTTGCTAACAGCTTCAAGATAGATTCCCTCTACCTGAGATCCACTCCGGGTTTTCTTTTCCCTCTCCTCTGCTCAAAAAGGAGAGAAACCCACTTCAAGCGAAAACAAAACGCGTTGACTTTTAAAATTGACATATTTTCATAGAAATTGCAATAAGTCGTGTAATGAACAGAATATGTACAATGGCCATTGTATAATGGGGCCAAAGAAAAAAGGGAAATTATAATTCCTCAATTCAGTTCCTCTCTTCATGTTTTGAGTTTTATGGAAACAATATTAACATATTTATCTGTTTGAGATTTCTAAGAGCCTCCTTTGTTAAATTCAGCTATTTGTGGTCAAGCTACTAGCAGGTTTGTGTGTGCGGTTGTTTATTTTGTACCATCTAATAATCAGTGAGCAACTGAAGATGCTTTTTTAGTTACACGTTGCTATTCTTGCTGTATGTGGTTGTGGCCACATTTGGATATGAAGGCATTTTTAGAATTGTATTTTAGTGGGCATATTCTCTGTAATTATGGGTATGTGTATGTACTCATTGTTCAAATGGCAGGATGTCTCTTCATTTGGACCTTAGAGGTCAATAGAGCACTATGGAGATGACTGTCATTAATCTCTCCAGTGACACGAGGTAAAAGAAGAGAGAAAAGGGGGGTTGGGGAGAGAGAGAAGGATGGAGACAACTGATTACCTTCATTTATTTCAAGAGAATTTTTATACCAGACTGCATATCTTGTTCCAGAAAGACACAGGGAAAAGTTAGTTTCTTAGAAAAGAGAGAACGGGGAGGATAAAGAAGGAAAGTGTGTGAGATGGAATGGTCTTTCTAGCTACTGAAGCATAATGAAAAAGAGAGAAATAGACAATGGAGAAGAAGTAAAGATGTAAACAGGGTGGAAAGGTAGAAGACTGCCAGTGAAACAGATGGAGTGACAGGGATAATGGGAGGAAGAGACTTGAACCTTTAAGAAACCACTCTATCATAGACTGAGAGAGCAGGGGAAAAGAAAGATATAGAATAGTGTGTTTATGTGTGCGTGAAGGTGTGTGTAAAACTGCCCCTTCCCCCAGCACAACAAATATGCTCAGTTACTGTGTTGTCCTTTGGGCACAGGCCTGCAGACTCATGTTGTGTTCTCCATCTGAGCCCCTCTTTCTCTTTTTGCCTCTCTCATTGTCTTTCTCTACATCTGTCTCCCTCTGCATGCCCTTTTTTGCAGTGCTGTGTGACTGACACACACGAGCACACACACAGTTAATGGCCACAACTGCGCCAGCCGCATTCTGCATGCTGCATTCTTTGCCTGTCCCCTCTCATCATTGGCCCTGCACAGTTAATCATCTCTATTTGTTTATTCGATGGCAAGCAATATGAGAGTCATTTGTTTGAATCTGTTTTTCAAATCATCATTTTTTGGGACTCTTGTCAATGTTGCTTCTGCTAGAGGGCCCAATTGCCTCCTAAATTGGAAAAAAGTTTAAAAATAGCTGTACAGTTTAAGAGAATTTGTATGGATTTTCTTTTCTCTTTGAGTAAAATGCAATAACATATTGTAGTTATAGTAGTTGTCTCATTATACGTACAGTTTGACATGACTAGTCATGTGGAAAAAGGTTGAAAAACAACCATTGTTTTAATATATCAGGGCTCCATACTGCGACTAAAATGGTTTCAAATGCAACAAATAATAAAAATTGATGATAATAATTAAAATCTAATTGCCATTGGCAGAATTTGGGAACACTTTGTGCATCTATAAGTGGTTTGGGCAATTATTCTCAGTGTTACCAACATCCAGTAATAAGCAGCTTAAGTTGTGATTTCTGATTCGTGAACAACTGGCTCTTATGAACTAGTCAAAAAGATTCACAAAACTAGCTTGTAATTTGGTGGTTTGAATCAGACTCACTCAGTGAATCGTGAGTGAGTACTGTAACAATAGTTATGTTTCCATCCAAAGATGCAAATTTAACTTATGCACAAAACTTGAATATCGCATAAAACATTTGCGAATAAAGCATCGTTTCCATCCAACGAGTCATAGATAACAAAAACATCACTTCCTGATAAACTGGCACTAAATATCTCTAAGAAAACTAGGAGAAGCCAATGAATATAATAATTTTCATATGTAATACATTCTTTGTGCTTCAGAGAAAGCAGATGTAACACAATAATTGCAGTCATTGGTTTTAGAGTTGTATGCCTGCTGTCATGTAAGACAGTATTTATACAGAAATACTTTGATGACAGACTTTTCTCAGCCATTTCAGAATGACCAAAACAACATATAGATGCTGTGAACGAGATCGGTCTGCTGGTTTTAGTTTTTACGCGCATTTTTAGAATTTATCTTGGCATTTTCATCCAGAGTTTTTTTATGCGATAATCCAACATGTGCATAAAAATAGGTGGATGGAAACATAGCTAATGTAATTTAATATAGATATTTTTTGCGATAAATGTTATTCAAAAAAATTCTAAGGTTTCACAAAAACATTATTGGTCATTGTTTCCCATAGTGAGGTCCAATTATAATGTCAAACTGACTGTAAGGGAAACTTTGTTTGGGAGTGAAACTGTGAAGTGGGTGACATCTTAAAACCATAAGAAACACAATATTTGACTTTTATGAAACAGGCGTAGATATTTCAACAAAGCAGAGTGATATTTATTTGACACTAATACAGTCAAGATAAAATGGGAACTACAACGCTTCTGTAAAACAGTCTTTATCAGGCAATTTGTAAACTAGAAAAGACATTTGACTTCTAATTATTACATCTTTTACGAGCTCCCAAGCCATTTTTTTGTCTGTAGTCTTGTGTATATATAGGGCATGGAAATCAAATATGTCTTTTGTTTTGCAAGTTTGATTTACTAGTCTTATTCATATGCAAAACCGGCACATTATGTAGGGTATGCGGTATGGATTAGCGCATGTAGGACAGAAAGTGGTATTTTCACTTGACACTTTGTTCTGTAATGCCATGAGGAAGCCTTTATCTTAATCCAAGGTTTATCCTTTGATTCCAGTGTATGTTTGTGTAATTCCCCAGTAAAATAAAAATGTTGACATTTAATTACAGTGGAAGCCCTCCTACCTATATGCTAAAAACAGACATGTAGTAAAGCCTTCAGGACCTCGCTTCCTATTTTTACTCTCATATCACAGTGAACACTAAACCCAGGCTCAGAATAGACAAATTAAGGAGACCTATAGAGGGAGAGCTGCTGGTAGACTGTTACATAGCTACCTGGCTTTCTCTTATCACTGTAATAGATTACACATTTTATAGCCCTATATAAACAGATGTTCCTTTAGGGATCCTAATGTTACTCAACAACACAGAAGATAGAAAAACGAGTAAGAGTGCTAAAACTCGTGAACACCTTTAATTTGAGCACGAGGAGATAAACAGAGAGGAACAGACCTACTTCAAATCGTTTCAAGGAAGTGCTCAATTCATCATAGTGTTACAAGGGCTGGGTTTGTCGCAGGTGGTGTGTCTCGGTAACTGTATTTCACCGTAATTATCTTCAATCTGATTCGACTGATTAGACACTGCTTTCATCTTCTTGTTCGCGCTCATTGCCTGCCTGCCTGCGGTCATTCCCATTAGATGCAATATTTTAGGTCTCATTTCAGAGCTGAAGAGATGGTTATTAGAAGACCGTGCGGCATTTAAATGACAGAAATGATGAATAAGATGCTTGTGGTCAAGTTGACTACAAACGTTATTGAGCAAGGCCAGCACACCGCTGTTATGAAACTGATACTCTTCCATCTCTTCCAGAAGTCTTGACTATAATCTAATGAAACACTTAGAAAGGTGCACCAATTAAACGGGCTTATTTTTCAGGGTTATCACTCTCAAGCTGTTTCTGCGGCTCGCTTTGATTGAATCCAAGCATATTCATTGTGGGAATTTAAGTGCTTGCTCTCTGAAAAGTATGTAAATTATTGAAATGTGCCTGTTCGTACTGGACCTGATTCTGTCTGTGTCACTTGTGAGAAGGCAAAACCTCGCCAGACACGAGTTGTCAAGAATTCAGACTTGGGTTGTGAAGTGCAGTCTGATTCAGATCTAATTTTTCTTCCTCTTGTCCTGTGAGATGTCTGAGTGGCATATTTGCTGTCTGGTGCCTTACTATGTCTTTCTCAGCATGGAGAATAAGACTTCAGAATAGCAATGCATTGTTTCAGCACAGAGGATAAGCTTGCAGAATAGCAATGCATTATTTCTCAGTGTCTTTATTTCACAGCCTGAGAATCAGATAGAAATTTAGCAATTTGAAATTCGTTTTTAATGGTAGCTTAATGGTATTTTGGGTCACAGTAATTTAGTAATCTCAAATCTAAAAAACAAAACAAAAAACAAAACAAAACAAAACAAACAAGGACACTATATGACTCTTAAATAACTGTTACTAAACTGGTACTAAAGCTTAAACACATTATTAAAATATATACTTTCTTTAGGGGTTTTCAGATTTTGGATCTAGGGTTCCACATTGGGCAGCAAAAAGGGGTCTATCTGTTGGGAAAAAATATGTATGGACATTATTCATTCATTTGACCCACATTTCTGTTAACCCTAAAACGCAACCCAATGCATTGCAAAATTCAAAATACGGTAAATAAATAAATAAATAACACTGTAAGCAATCAATATAGGGAATTCCTTACTAGTAATACAGTACATTGTGCCCCATTTTTACAGATTTGTTGCTGAACATTTTTTTCAAATACAATTTTAAATACCTGTGACTAGCTGATTTTGAAAATATGTGCATTTATTCATCTCTCACTTTGACAATTTCACAAAATGATGACCAAAAACCTTTCAGTTTTGTAATCCAACGCCAAGAAAATCACCTTTGGAATTTTATCTTAGAGAGAGACTTGTGAGAAACAGAGCTGCTAATGTAGAGAGAGAGAGAGAGATAGAGATAGACAGTAAAAATGAAAGACGAGACTGTGAGATGAAAAGAAAAGGTGGAGAGGAGAGTGAGCCAGATTTAAGTGGATGTTGTGGTTGATTGCCACAGAGGTGAACATTCTTCCGTATAGGGGACAGAGTTGCCATGACTTTGCAAACTCTGCCCTGTGCTTGTTTAACAGCCCCCTTACCTCTGTCTTTTCTCTCGCTCCTACTTTCATTTCTTTGCCTCATCCTTCCACCAGTTTCCAAGGCTCCCGCCGTGTCTCTGTTCCCTACCCACATGAGGTAAAGGTCCCAGGCTTTTGCAGTAATTACAGGAGTTTGAGTGGCACTAAAGCCCTCACTAGGTTTGATTGGATGAAGGGCCCATTAGAACTAAAACGGGCCCCTGCTCCAGATGGAGTGTGTGTGAAAGGCTTCGTAGCTTCTTGAGAGGGAGACTAATGCCGCCTACACTGATTACATTATGTGGAGAGCGCGGAGGTGATAATGAGGCTGTGGTTGAGCACAGAGGGCTGGAGGGAGCAACCCTTACTCGGGACAGGTGTGTGTGAGGCATGAGTCAAATCTGACCTCAGCACATCCTCATGCAGGGAGAGAGAAGTTGAAAAAGAAGAAGAGGGGATGAGAGGGATTTTTCACTTATTTTCTTATAAATATTGAAAGCCAAGGAGTGCATTTTAAATGTTTAAAAACCATCTCTAATCCCAGTTTATTAAGCAGAGACAACTTCATATATGCAGAAAATATGTAAATGCCATGGCTCTGTGGCAAAATGTCCAAATATTACTCTGTTTGTTTAAGCATTTTGACCAGCTCACCATAGCAACAATGGCCAGTTAATGGTCTGAGTCTGTTCGGCAATAAGGGATGCATCCGAAATAGCATGCTTTCTTACTATATATAGCAGACGAAAAGCAGTATGTGACAAAAAATATATGTCCAAATTTACAGTACTCATAAAAGAGTAGGCAAAAAGTACCCAGATGGCCTACTACTCCCGGCGAGATTCTAAAACATCCATGCATACGAGGGAAATATTAGTGTCCCATGAGTCCACAGGAGAGAATTTTTGTGTATGATAACGATAATGATAATTAAATAATGATAATGACAACATGGTGAATGTAGTATGTCCAGATTACATCCATACTACACAAATTCATACAATATACAACATATTTTTTAGCAGTTGCCTATATTCAGAATAAGTACCTACTCAAGAGAGTGTGCGCAGCCAGGGAAACCTGTCTGGAAGCAGTCAGTTTTACACAGAAGATATCTGCACTCTGGAAATATTTGGTTTAAAAATACTTTTGAATGTGTTGCACTAGCCGGAGTGATAAAAAAAAGATTTCCTAATATTTTCTTCTTTTTTTGTGTGGCACTTTTATCGATAAGCACAGTAACAGGTTGGGCAGGAAATCCTGTTTGGAGGATGGAGAAAAATGATTGGGAAATTACCAAAATGCCATAGATGGGTGTTTCTTCAACTTCAAGCCCTTTTATGTCCATAGGGTTGATTGTTAAAACAACAGATCAAGGTTTTTTTTTCTTTTTTGTTATATGAAGGCCAACTGCCTTGGAAACATTTCCCTATCCCTTCATTTCATTTTATTTTTACAGCCTTTTAAATGGATTTTATGTCAAGAAGACCCACTCTTTCAATGTTACAGTATAACACTCCTTTATAAAATATGAATGATTAAACATTCCTGATGATCTAAACAAAGATGTATTTACTTAGGGTACAGCAGTGTCAGTCAAGAGCTTGATATCATAATACATTAGATATCACTTGAGCACAATATATTTTTTTTTATCGTATATAATTTCTATTCCAGCTGTAATAATTATAAAATTTTTAAGATACCATAAAATGTTAGATACTTGAGTTGAGTGCTACATCATTTGAGATGAGTGGAAATGACATTGTGGTAGGACTTTTCATGACCTTCAGAAATTAAAAAAAAAAAAAATCTTTGTATGTCCACAACTGAACCCTGTTAAATTGTTAAATTAAACTAGTGAGTTTCTAAGCGTCCTCTGGGCCAGAATGCCCATGCTTGATGAAACACCCAGATACCCTGCTACCATTGTAAGGGGGAAAGTGAGGTGGGAAAAAAGAGGGAAGAAAAGGCTGAAGGTATAAAGGAGAACAGCGTGAAGGTCTCAGCACCTACACTACACAGTTCAATGGTCTGTGAAACAGAGGAGAATGGGAAGTTAAAGAGGCTAGTGTGCACACCACCAGATTTGACTTAGGAGACTGGAGAGCACGAGACGGAGGGAAGAATAACAAACAACTGAGGTAGCCGAAGAATCATTGGAAAGAAAGAGCAACACATTAGAGTGGAGGCTAAAAGATCCTGCATCCAGTGGGAACATTAAAAAAAGATAGAGTGCAAAGTGAGTAAGTAGCTGTGTGAAAACTAGTTGTGTATTTGACTGCAGCAAACAGCAAAAACATGGCACCATCCCAAAGTGAGAACAGATGATCAATGTGGACATTTTACTTCAGGCCACCCACCCGTCTGGAGCTGAGTGGCAGGTCAGGGGTGAAGCACTCACACACAACAAACACAATCACATTTCCCTCCCAGTCTTCTGCTCTCACTGATATGCCCACTGAAGCGCTCAGCAGTGGGCTGGTAAATGAGAACTGTAGGATTGTGCAACATTCAGAACTGAGGAATTAGCCTTCTTTTTCATTTATAAATGCGAATTTGAATTAAATTAGCCACACGCCATAGGAAACTGAACTAGAATCAGCGTTATTTTAATATTATTTGTTGGCTATAATAGTTTTTATGAATATTTTGAAGATATTTTATGAATATTTTTTTTGTTTTTTCATTCTGGTCCACAAAATAATCTATCAACTTCAGGGCTTTTTCAACATTTTCAAAACTTTTAAAACAAAGTTTTAAGGTCAAAGTTGTCTGGAAAAACTTTGCTTTTCTAGTTGACAGTAAGAGTCATATATGCATTTTTAAGTCTATACCTGGCATTCAAATTCAAATAACTGCATGCTGTATTAGATTCTCTGTTCTGTTTGCTGCCTCATTTCAAATTTTGAAATTCAAATGGAATTCAAATGGCAGAGAATAACTGCTTAGATACAAAGACAGGACCTGATTGAAAACCTACACTTAACTTGGAAGGAACGGCACATAAATGAAGGTAATTACTTCCCTCTATACTTTCACAAAGCGATCTGCACCACAGTGACGGGTCAAGGGCCACACTGAGAGGAATGAATACGTGGACAGACAATAGAGATCCCTCACAGGAAACACCAAAATGATAAATGCTCTCAGCGATAATGATTATCTGGAGATTACTTTGAAAACAAATTGAGGTGATGTGAGATGCAGGATTGATAAGCACTTCAAACGTGGATCAGAGCCAGACAGTACAACACCATCCAACACCGCAGCATCAGCACAACTCTGTCCCCCGTCCCAACCTGAAAACAATGAATCCAGGCTTGGGAGTGAACCTTTGATCTGGGATAATTAGTAAGCAGTAAATAAATCTTCATTAGCCGTAATGAATTTACACCACCACACATAAAACATCAAAAAGTTGCTGGTAATTCCACAATTAAATTTCAAAGCACGACTCGAGGACGAGGGCAACGCTTGTGAGACTCCTTATTGTTTGGTAAAAAATAAAAAAGCGGCCGTGAGGTCATCTTGGTGTTGTTTTGGTGATGCGGAGAGTTTGTCCTTCCAGGGCTGGCGAGCAGAATTGGCCCAAGGCTCCGACAGCAGGAGATTACTTCTCTAACAATGGATTACGTTTCTGAGATTGTCTCGGTTCGAGGGGCGTGCGCGAGGTGCTGAGACATCCCGGACTTGCGACCTTGACGATGGGTGATTGCGGGAACTCGGCTCTTGGGAGCTCTTAGCGAGAATAGGAAAATGCATAATAAGACAGGAAGGTTTTTAGTCTGAATGAATGCAGCCATGACTGTGGCTGGGCCTGAGATTTGGAAGTCTTGTTTCTTGTACCCCTGAGACCAAACCTGGAGCACTCAACAATCTCGCAACTCGTCTGAAAAAGAAATAATGTCATCATGTCTCACACACGGGTGGGATGACTCACGTTTCCTCTGCCTCGCCGGCAAATCACATTGCTGTGCATTCTGTTATATTAACAGTAATTTCTGATGCAAACACACAAATCTGATTCACCTTTTGAGGTGGATATTGGCCTTTTAGCACCTCTGGGAAGAGTGGAATTTGTCAGTATATACCGCTTTAATTGCTCATGATTCACCTTCACCTTATCTGTGTTCAACTAATGAAGCTCTGAGGAATGCGGCTGACTGCTACAGGAAATTGTCTTATATAAAAAAGAAAAAGAAAAAAAAAAGATAGCTTATATTTGGAAGATGGATTGCAGCATGTGACTCTCAGAGTGACATTTATGCGCATACATGGATTTTGTTAAAGCAAACAGAATTGAGGGACTGGTTGCAGAAAATAAATCTAGGCAGGTGGTTGTTTCAGGGTAAAAGAAGTTTACCCAAAAATGAAATTATATTATTCTTTACTCTCCTTCATGTTATTCCATATATAGACAATATTTGGCCGATATACAACTATATATCTGGAAAAATCTAAATATTGATAAAATTGCCTTTAAAGATGTTCAACTTTAGTCATTATCAATGCATATTACCAATCAACAATTACGTTTTTATATATTTATGGTAGGAGATATGTTCATTGAACATAATCTTTACCTAATATCCTAATGATTTTTGGCATGAAAGAAAAATCGATCATTTTGACCCATACAATGCATTGTTGGCTTATGCTATAAATATACCCATACTGCTACTTATGACTGGTTTTGCGGTCCATGGTCACATTTTTCAAAATATCTTCTTTTATGATCCACAAAAGAAAGAAAGTAATTTAAGTTTGGAATGACGTGAGGGTGAGTAAATGATGACAGATTTTTCATTTTAAGGTGAACTATGCTTTTAAGGAAGGTCTCATTTTGAGGTGAATCTCTCTAACATGGCTGGAAATGGCAGTATAAAATTGTTCTTTCTTGCTATATGTCCTGGAGGTAAACTCAGACTGCAGATCTGACAACCGTGTGGATTTTTTTCATATTAAACTTTTCAACAACATTCGCTCCTCTCTCTCTCTCTCTCTCTCTCTCTCTCTCACACACACACACACACGTACAGTAGCTATTCCTGGTGGTCACTGAAGTCATGATGTTATAGATCTGTGATGTAGGGGAAAGTAATTTTCATGGTAGTTGCCGTGGGCTGTGTTTTGTAGAGGAAGCTGTGTGTGTGTTCGGCAGGTGTTCTGTAGCAGGGCATTCAGTCCAGGTGTCCAAATTTGATGCCTGTGGCTGTGTTGTGCTCATTTACATACAGAAAATCTGTTGTGGTTCTATTTCCACCGCCATCCGACATTGTTACACCTCCGCCCTTCTTTAGTCTCTGCTCTCCGTTGTCTTTTTTTGGTGGGCTGCAAATAACAAGCTTAAGCAGATACGATTTACGTTCCTTTTACAAATTCCTCAATTATATAGTGTATTCTGTACAAAAAACATACATTGACGGATCACAGTTTGAGAGCAGTAGAACTGTCAACTGAATTTATAATACACATAAAAAATATGTTATGCAGGAGCCATTGCTTTACACTCTATAAATTATTTTTAGGAATATCTATCTGTCTGTCTGTCTATCTATCTATCTATCTATCTATCTATCTATCTATCTGTCTGTCTGTCTGTCTGTCTGTCTGTCTGTCTGTCTGTCTGTCTGTCTATCTATCTATCTATCTATCTATCTATCTATCTATCTATCTTTAAAATATATAAAATATATTTAAAATATATAATGTTTATTTCTAATAATGACTTCTTTTTTTTAAAGAATTTAATTTCAGTTTTAGTTAACTACAATAACCATTTTTCAAATGTTTTTTCAAATGTGTCAGTGAGATTAAAAAAAAATTTAATTGATCAAAAGTGACACTAAAAACATGAACAATATTACAAAAGATTTCAATGTCAAATAAATGCTTTTCTTTTGAACTTGAATAACAGCATTGAAAGTTGAATCAAAATAAACAAAATCAAATCTCTGATAATAAACTCATTTTTACTGATTGCTTATTTAAATGTAAAATACATCCATATAAAAATAAATCCAGTACAAGTGAAATTTTGACATTCTCAGGGTCAAACAACATTCTCTCCTAAACATACATAAGACAGCATACTTTATGTTGAGTATTATAAATAGCAGTTTAATGTACTATTAGAATTCAACTTGAATTCTCTTGCAGATTTTCTCACCCAGTGATCCCTATGGCGAGTCCCTTTCTGATTGTAGCCCTAATTTCTTTGCTTAATAGTCTCTCTCTTTAAATTTCCTCATTTCTCTCTCGGTCTGCTGAAGTGTGCACTTTGCATCTGTGCTGTTCTGTATTTTGGCTCCACATTTCTATTTCAGCCCTATAAAATTCCTTGTTCTCCCTCATTTCCCCTCTTCTAGCCCAGCCTGTTTATCACTCTGTATTTTGTTCATATTTTTCCTCAATCACTCCTTCCAGCACTGAAGTTTTACTTTCACTTTCAGAAGTCTCATTTCACTCTCTGCTCATCTTCTTGTTGTCTGTCGCTCTCTCTGAATTTCACGTTATCGCTCAGTTTGGGTGAAATCCACTGCGAGCTTTTCTGTACAGCAGTGGGCAGTGGCGCCCTCAGAAAATTTTAATAGGGGTGGCCAGATGAGGCCACAGTAAATCTTGGGGTGGCACATAAAAAAAAAAAAATAATAATAATAATTAGGGTTTTGTAATATTGAAATAAAACAATATCTGTGATTTCTGGTATTTTTTTTAAACCTTTTTTTAACCTTTTTTTTTAAGCCATTTTTTTTCTAAAAGTGTGCACCATCTTTTAGGTCAAATACTTGCATTTGGGCTGTTACCAATCAAATGCAATCAGTATCAACAAAATTTATATTTGCAATGCAGAGAAAACAAAAGCTGCATCTGAAGTGCCATTTAGATGTTTTTACACACTGTTTAATACAGCTCTGTGGAACATGGAATACTTAACCTGCAGTTACAGATGAATAAATCGTGTTTTGATATTTTAAATGTAAAACATTGAAAACTGATGTTTGAAATTATTTAAAAAATGATAAGGTACCTTAAATGTGAAATTAAAACCGCCAGTAGGTGGTAGCGAGTCACTGTTACAATAGATTGCAGTAGAACCGAATCATTTAAACGGTTGATTCATTCAGGAACGAAACACTATCATGTTGCTCAAAACAGTGGCTGTGTTTGGAATGATTTTTGAGTGAGGGAATATGTTGTCTAAAAGGTAAGTCTCTTGATATTAACTTCTTGTTTTTATTGAACTGTTGTATAAAATCAATATCACATTTGTAATTATGCTGACTTTTGGAGAAAAACGTCACTCTTTGTGTGATAGTAACTATATGAAATTATATAGATCTATAAATGTTCTGTCCCATATATTGACAAATTTGATAATTCTAAATTTCCAGTGAACGCACTATAAATGATTATGAGCACTAGTCTAGAACATCACATGTACATGCACACTCTGTGTTTTGATTGGACGGGGGAGGGGGAGGGTTGAAGGGCAGCTACTCTGGTGGCACCAATCTGCAATCTTTTTCATACCTTGCAAACCTTTTTTCACTTCTTAAACTATTGTGAATTTACATTCTGCATTTAAATTAATAGTACCCACTGCAAATCATCCTAGGGGTGGCCACAGGGGTGGCCAGAGTTTATATAATGGTGGCCGTGGCCACCCCTGGCCACCCCTTGGAGGCGCCCCTGGCAGTGGGACGTTTAAAACTATTTACTCACATCAATTTTTAATTTTCTCATCTCTCTGCATTATTGTCATGGCGAGGAATGTAAAGTGGACATGTCTCATTCACTTCATCTCTCTTCCCTTCTCTTTTCCCTCTATTTCCTTCTTTTTCCCCAAGCCCAGTTTATCTTTTTATCCATTATATATTACTCTGTATGTCTCTCTGCCAAGCAATATAGCATAAGGTTTATGTGCATATCAGGGAATAACAGTGGACTGACTGGGTCTGTATGGATGTGTGTGTGTTTGTGTGAAATATGCACTTGGGGACATTAGTGGTCATTGGCTCAGAAGTGAGCAGCTCTCACACATACTTTATTGTGCTTGTGTCATTATCATGCAGAATGCATTTCTCTGCATGGCCTGGCCTCATGCATGTGCACACACACAAGCACCCGCACACACACACACACACACACACACACACACACACACACACACACACACACACACACACACACACACACACACACACACACACACAGACTTACTGAGAGCACAGGGAGAACTCTTCTGAATTTGTACATTAAAAATTATATATATATGAAAGGGGAGGTCAAGTTTTCAAAGATTTAACTCTGGGTACAAATTTATTCCCAAAATATGGTTAAGCAAACACACACAATGTTTCTTAACTTTGGATATTCCTTTGCATGTACCAAGGGTTGAATTATATTTAACTAGTAAAAAGGTGAAACATTTTATGTTATTACTACTACTACTAATAGATATTTCAACTTTTTTGTTGTTGTTGTGTTTTTGTTATATGATGGTCATATTCAAAACTAATGTTTAAAACTAAAAACTTTCACTTTAACCAATGAAGAATATGATTGAGAAATACAGAAATAAAAAGGCAATGCAAATTTATTGATATGCGTTTTTCCCAGACAATTGTAATTTTGTCAACTTATGCAAAAAGTGTGAAAAGATGTGAAATATTATGTAATTGTGTATATTTAGGATGCATAAAATGCTAGCTATGTAAATAGTCATTTTATTCCAAATATGGAATTTACAGCACCTTCATTTCCACCACAAAACATTATCAAACACAATACATTTTCATTATTTTCAGAATATATATATATATATATATATATATATATATATATATATATATATATATATATATATATATATATATATATATATATATATATATATATATATATATATATATATATATATATACATATATACACTTTGCAGTTGGAGATTGTTAGTAGTTTTATTTAAAATTATGTTAACTATTGAAATAGTAAATTACTTTATAAAATTCCACAGGGGTAAAAGTGCTCATAGTTGAAGAAACACAACTGCCATTGCTCTGGACATGAAGCACCATGGGATGAATATATTAAAAATATTTGCATCATGCCAAGGAATGATTTGAAACTGCAGTTTGACATGAATTCTCCTGAAGGCATTACCTTAACAGATTTATTTATTCGTTTTTCAGCGGTTCAGTCGAGTCATGCTCCATCTAACAAAGAAAAATACGTTTTAGTTCATTTGTACTTTATATATGTACATATGTCACAAGGCTTTCAACGAGAGGATAAAAGAGCTATATAAACCACAGTTCTCCAGTGAAACCGGCGGCAGGCTGGAAATAAAAGGGCTAGCTGAGCCCTCATCCACTTGTGAAATATTCCAACCGAGCAGTACCATCCAGACTTTCTGCCAACTATACAGCTGCAGCGGGAACAATGACACACATACGCATACAAATGCGCTCGCACAATCTTACTTAGGCACTCTGAGCAGGCTAAGACTAGCTGGCACATGCTCAGAATTTCAGGACAGGAGTGGACGAAGCGACCTAAGCTAACCCTGAGTTACATTTTACATGTCTTCACTAGCACACAGGGCTCTAGTGAACGAATGCAGACGATGGATTTGACTCCCTTATGTTTTATAACATTTTATGGAGTCCTCCGCTTGTTTAAATCAGCTAGCGTTTATATAAACACACACACATACACTGAAACCCCCATGCTGCCTAATGTGGTATGTTATGCTCATAAAGTCCAAGAGGCCTAAAGTTTAAGAACATCACACACTCCCACGGCCCACATGCTGTAGACACACACACACACACACACACACACACACACACACACACACACACACACACACACTTTCATTCTGTCACACTGTGGGCTATGGTAAGTCTTGGCTCTGCTGGGAGGTTTAACAGCAGCCAGAGGGGCATTTGTCCTTCACTCTCACTCCTACTCCTTTTTTCATCCGTCCATCTTTAACTCAGCATCCCGACTCCCAAGTCCCAGCATCCTCCTCTGCTCGCCATCATTTGTTTCTTCTCAAGTAGACCCTATACCCCTCTCTCTCTCCTTGTCTAGGGGCGAAATCGCTTCCTTTTGTACTTCACCAAGCCCTTTCAGATGACAATTGGCGAAAAACGATAAACAAAACAAAGATGATGCGTGTGCATGTGCGTGAAAATGAGGGTCCAAAAAGAAAGCTGTGAAAGCAGGCGGAAACACACGTCTTCTGGCTTTGAATTAATCCTGTTGATTTTACTGCCAAAATCTGGGTTGTGACAGTTGTCATTGCTTTACGATATCAATAAAAGAGTGAGATGAAAAAGGAGATGGAGGGGAGGGGGCGGCAGGAAAGATGGAGGAAAAGAATCAATGCAGACGCTCACAAGGTAATTAAAAGCAACTATGGACAGGCCTTGAAAGCTGTTATTAGTAGCTCTTGATAAAATTACTATGATTACACAAACACCTCCACCAACACAAGCTTTTGTGTTTATGCCATAACTGCCACTGCAACTGATTCAGATTCGCAACAATGTTGTTTTTGGTAATAGATTGGAAACAAAGCGAGGAGAGGAAGGAGGCTGAATGCAAAGGCCAACACTTCTCGAAGCCCCAGACATCAATATAAGAATTAATCGCTATTAATCATCAACATGTTTAGGAAGATCAGCTTCTTGGAGCTGCAGCGTGGTGCTTGGGGTACAGGACACACAGATTCAAACTAATTTGAGTTATTATTTTGAAATAGTGAAGGCTTTGCATGTGAATATTCGTTTGTTTGTCATTTGACTGTTGAACAAACTGATTAGTAGCAGGATTCTGATATTGTTATTAAAGAAGATAAAATTTTCAAAACCACTGTAAGTGGGCATATCCTTACATATGTCAATATGTATTGATCTCTATATTTAATAGAGCATTCTCATCTCTAATACATCAAAACTGCAATTGATTTAACACAAATTAGAATAACAAAATGTACACAAATATAAAAGTCATTAATGTTGGCTGTAGCATGTTATTTGCAAAAATGTACATAAATATAGGTTCAAATTTTGTGATTTCATCTACAAAACAGTCTCATTTCCTCTCCAGACAAGCACATGCTTGTTTTTTTTCATCCATTTCATCACTGCCGGGATTAAATGAAAGAAATTTTCTAGGTCAGCTGGTGCGCAGATTGTATAAACTGCTTAGACTAGTCATAAAAGGTTAGTCATCTGATTTTTTTCTTCAAGACTGATCATAGTCTTTTTAAAGTCAATTCCAAAGAAAATAAAAATAATAAAAATAAATAATAATAAAAAGTAGATTACCCCCTCGGGAAGATGGTCAAACTAGTTAAGTCTTAATGTAGTGGTTTATGCAACTGATCCAAGATGTCTTTGTCTTTTTTTGTCTTAGATTTGAGCAAAAAGACATTTCTTTTAATTTTTTTTATCAAGTTAGCCCAAACAATAGAGCTTGGTGCTAGTAATGGCAAGGTCACGAGTTTGATTCTCAGAGAAAGCAAAAACTGATTTAAATGTTGAATGCCATTTAAGATGCGTTGTATCTTAAAGTGTCTGCCAAATGCATAAATTTAAATGTTTCTGTTAGTAAGAAAACAGAAGGTCAGATCTCAGTGGCTATTGTTTAAGCAACTCGAGGCCAAACCATCACTGTTTGTTTTCCACATCTGAGAAAAGTACTGTAATACAACTATGTGTTAGCCATTTCGAGAGTTTTCTCTTGCAGGTAAAAAAAAAAAAAAAGAAGTTGAAAAAAAAAAAGGTTGAGCTTATAGAGTAACCCCAAATACATTAGGACACTCAAGCCACACTTAATGTGAAGGTCTTAGCATTATATAACAAAATATAAAACCAAGTGGCATACATTTAAATAATGTAGTTAAAAGACATTTTTCAAGCTGACGGTTAGCCGCAAGGTCAATGTTGGGCCATTGTTGAGCATTTGTAAGCTCAGTTTTTGCTGTGTATTCTGTATCGAGATCACTCTGAGAAGCTGGTGAATAAAAAGTCATGAAATCAAGCAAGTGATGAAGTCAACAGGGCACACACTGAATGCTCTTCTAATTTTATGTCATGTTAACATCCCAGTATGCCATTATTGTCATAACATCTGGAATGAAGAAAATAAAGACCAACTGATCAACATGATTCAAATCTAAAATAGTAAGCAAGAACTGCTTAGTTTGCGGTTTGTATATCTGCAGTCCTAATGTCGGTTTCTCTTATTAAAGGGGTCACCAGCTACATGCACTTTTACAAGTTGTTTGAACTGACTGGAGTCTTACCTTAGATCCGCCCTGAGTGAGCTGTCATCAGTCCGCCTTTGTTTCACTACAGGAGTGATTTAGATGTTTTGTTGTTGGATGTAATAATGAACATAGCAGTCGTCATTTACTCCTGACATCTGAGCCGCTGAAGACGCAGTGGATTACGTTTGATCCAGCTTCACCTCCAGAACAAGTGAGTGTAAGGTTTTTTAAAGGTGGGGTATGGGCAGAGTACCAAAACAAACAACTTGTAGCCAATCAGCAGTAAGGGGCGTGTCTACTCATGTTGCGGATGAGAGAGCGCTCAGTGCACAGGACAGACATTAGCAGAGCCGAGCGACAACAGAAAGATAGCGATGGCAGATAAAAAAACAGAGGAAAACATTAAAATCACCCGATTTGAAGCAAATCAGTCAAACGGGATTAGTTATGTTATGTGTATGTAAATTCATTTTTACTTCAGGTGTTATCTGCAATGTTTGTGGTCATTTTGGGCAGTATACAAGATATATTTAAACCATTTAGGTGTGTGTGTCTGCTGTGCACTGACGACACAGGTAACGATCCAACACAAAATATAGCCTATTTCTTCATGAACATAATTATACAGGAATTATTAAACATGAACGTATCAGAATCAGAAATGGATTTGAATATATTACAATGAATAATACAGTAACATCTGTTAATATTGCTATATACTGAAATGAAAAGCTTAACTTACTATCTTGAAAATAAAACCTTTAAATCCATACTGTAGCCTATATAGTAAGTTATTTCTCTAAATGAATTATGATGTGTATATTTTTAATGTCCTGATTGAGCAACATCTATTTCAGACTCTCCGAGATTGCGCAAATAAGTTTACTAGCATTACCATTTCCATGTTTAATATTGTATGCTAAATTAGTTATTAATTTAACCGCCGTTAAAATCATTAACGTACCTGCTTCAAAATGAATGCTGTTAATGAAATCATTGTTGAAACATTTGCACTTAGCGCAGAATAACGAATAAAAACACTATAACAAAATTATACAAACAATGAATAACTGTATAAGGCAAATAAAGGTACACAAAGCATAAATCTTTCTTCAGCTTTCAGAATGAGCAATTTGTAGTTTGTTATATATGTTGAGGTCATGTCCCTATGATGTTTATCATGTTCATGATGTTCGATACTGTAATGAACGTAGCTTTTTAATAAGTAGGGGAAATTCCTGACATAAAAAAATAAATAAATAACCGATTACATTCCTAGGGTGTTTGCATTGTAAGAATGTACAGGGATACTTCAGATTTAAAAACGCTTCCTTTTTATGTGATGTTTTCTCATTAAAATCATACAATTTCCTATTAATTCAATAGAAAGTGAAAGTGAAAGTGACATGACATTCAGCCAAGTATGGCAACCCATACTCAGAATAACCCATCCAAAGTGCACACACACAGAGCAGTGAACACACACACACACACACACACACACACACACACACTGTGAACACACACCCAGAGCAGTGGGCAACCATTTATGCTGCGGCGCCCGGTGAGCAGTTGGGGTGCCTTGCTCAAGGGCACCTAAGTCGTGGTATTGCCGGCCCGAGATTCAAACCCACAACCCTAGGGTTAGGAGTCAAACTCTCTAAACACTAGGCCACAACTCCCTCAGAACGTTTACGCACACTAGGGATTACCAATATGGCGGTGCTGCGGCTTCACCTTCATGACGTCATGAGCAATCCAGTTTTCTATTATAGATCAGTGATAGTAATACACATTACTTTCACTTATTGATGACATCATATCCTTGGCTGGCTGGCACAGCAGATTCGGCCATAATCGGTGCCTGGGTTGCATATGTATGTGTGGGGTGGAGCTATCAAAATAGGTGCGAGACCCTTTTGGGGTAGGGGCGTGTTTGTTTTGGTGATTTTAAATATCAACATTGGCTACCAGAAATCACTTACCCCACCTTTAATGAATCTTTGCAAATCGCCTTTCCTAATAATCTGCTAGTTAGTAAGTTTCACAATGAATGTGGCTAAAGTTTACCATTTTTCAGAGAGCTTCTCGGAAGAGAGGGCGGGGTGATCAGAGCTCATTTGCATTTATTATATCCAATAAAACGGCTTGCTTTAGACTGAGCTGTTTTTGACAAGATAAAAACGGTGTTGTTTTACATTACAATTGAGAAATTTTAACCGAACTATGTTACAGACATTTCATTAGGACCCTAAAGGATAATTTTCTGGAAAATGGTTATCCGATGACCCCTTTAAAACTAGATAAGACTATTGTCACCTGCAGGTACTGCTGTGTGTTTAAGCACAACCTTTTGGCCCAGCCACAGGTGTCCGAGGCAAAAGCACAGTCGGCTTACATTGTTGCTAGATCTTTGTGTGGTTTGGTGTGTTATGACATCTTCATCATACTGAACTACACCGGTGTTAACACTTCTAGGTTACATGATACATGACATTTATACATCCATTAAAAATCACCTTGACACTAGGTGTATTAAAGTCACTGCAAACATGCCAAACTAAATTTTAGGTTTGCATATAACACAGTTTGACATTTTGAATTTAATGCAATGACATTCAGATATTTTTAAATGTGACTTAAGTCTGCAGATGTTTTTTTTTGGCACTTGCGGGGACATAAGTTTAAGTCCAGAGTGCATCATTTACAATCCCATATGTCTTTTTTCACTGTCCTGTCTAATCAAGGCATAAAAAGCCCAAAAAAATGATGACAGAAGATGTCTTAACGAGACAACCTGAAAAATAGGCCAAAATACATCAGAACACTCGCTGTATTCCTCTATGAGAGTGAGTCATCAGCACTTCCTGTTCCCATCTGAGTAACACATTACCCTAACGCAAATACGTACTCGTTGGCACTCATACATGTGCACTTCAAATGGTTGAAGTGCGGCACAAGCACACACACCCCGGCGCTTCCTCAATCGTCCTCGTTAAGTAAAACAGAGAGAGGCTAATGCATTTGGATTTGGCCCTGTGCAAATTCATCGTTGCTCCTCAGACATGACCCACTTTATCTGAAGTGGAGCCACATCCGTTATGCTGAGAATCTATCACCATTAGAGCTCAGCACTCCAGTCCCACTGCCTCGTGGTGTTAAAGAGACCCACATACACAAATGCACACGCTGTGTTCCGGCCCAGGGGGCGTCAATCATGTTCCTCTGCAGGGGATGGAAAAGTGACAAGAGAGAGGGACACAGATGCATGTCTCTCTGGAAGACCTTATGTGTGTGTGTGTGTGTGTGTGGGTGGGTGTGGGTGTGTGTTTGCCCACTTTCTGCCAGCTAGTGCATCAGGGGATTGAGGTTTCCTTGATAAATGGAGGATGTGCTGAAATACTGTGTGCAAAAAGTGGTTTGTTTAAATGAAGAGCGTCTGTATTATCAGCAGAAATAGTTTATCCCAGTTCTGTGTGTATGTTTAGGACTATGAGACAGATTATGCCGTATATGAGAAGACAGGATAAACAGATTTAGGAGATGGAAAAACATGAGTAGAAGATTAGACAAGGAAACTAAGAAAAGATAGGGAAAGTTAAAAATGAAAAATGACTAAGGAGTGAGCAGAGGATAGCTGCTTTGCCACATATTAAAATGTCTCCTGACTGTGTAGTAATTACAGATAGAGAGAAAAAGAAGTGGGAAAGAGCAAATGAAGGAGACACCCAGAGGGAACAAGTGTCGAAGGAGTACTTTTCTAAAAAAAAATGACGTGGCAGTGGAAATTAAAAAGATTATTTAGATATAAAGCCAGGGGTTTGTGAGAAAATGAAGAGGTATGAGGGGAAACAGCAGGCAGGAGATATATATAGAAAAGAAAGAACAAAGAGAGAGAGGGCGGGGAGAGAGGGGAGTAGATTAATGAGATGTAATCCGAGTGGTAATATCAGCATTACAGGTAATTCTGAAGGTAAAACAGATTATCAAACTAATAATGATTCTTTATTATAAAGGCTGCATAGTCAGGGAAGTCATTTTATAGTGCTATTGTTTGTGGGGCGCCGATTTGCTAAGTCAATTTCAGTATGTGCCGAACAAACGTCCTCATGTCACAAGTTCCAAAACATAACTGATAAATGCTTGCCTAAAAAGCAATATTAGGCCTACCTGAGAAATTTTCTTGGCAATATTTTAGCAATTGGATTATTGTGAACGCGCTCACAACAGACCCGGAAGAGAAGACAATGCTGAATGAAGTCGTAATTCTTTTATTTTTGGACCAAAAATGTATTTTCGATGCTTCAACAAATTCTAACTGATGTCACATGAACTACTTTGATGATGTTTTTATTACCTTTCTGGACATGGACAGTATACCGTACACACACTTTCAATGGAGGGACAGAAAGCTCTCGGACTTAATCTAAAATATCTTAAACTGTGTTCTGAAGATGAACGGAGGTCTTACGGGTTTGGAACGACATGAGGGTGAGTCATTAATGACATAATTTTCATTTTTGGGTGAACTAACCCTTTAACCCTGCTGAAAAAACAAACAATCAAACAACAACAACAAAAATCATGCAGTCTGGTAATAGCTGGTTAGCAGGCTGGTTTTAGAGGGGTTTAGCCACTTCCTGGACACTCTGGTCTTAGCTGGTAATCAAACAGTTGGTGGTTCCCACTGACTTCCATTGTAGGAAAAAAATACTATCTAAGTCAGTGGGAACCACCGTTTGATTACCAGCAATGGGTGAACTATCACTTTAATGTAAGATTCCACCACATCAGATTCTGCTCCCAGTAGTCACCACAATGAATTCTTTGCTGTAACTTTCTGTTCATTTCTGTTTATTGTTAGATACTTATTGTTCATTTTTGTTTTATGGTTCCTTCTATTGCCTATTTATGAATTCACATGAATTTGCGTCTTGGTTAATTATTACTTGCAAATCTAATCTACATTAACGAGGTCAACATTTTATTATCATATTTATTTATTTAAATCCATGGCCTTGATTTCCCCCCAAAATCAGCGTGAAGTGTGTAAGGCCTGAAAACAAACATGTCCTGCTCTTTTAATGATTCTACAATGGGTTTAATGATTTTATAGTGAGGAGTAAGAGAGTCTGAGCGAGGAGGTGGGAGGTGAATGGTTATAGAGGGGAACAGCAGGTGTTACAGAGCTCTCAGATGAGAGATCTGATTATTATGATCATGTTGATGATGCCGCTGATGAGCAAGAAGCAGCAAACAGGAAGAGAGAGAGAAAAGACTGATTACAATTCGAAAGGCAAGTCGATGGCCACTTCTTTTCCTCACGGGAATGAAGCTACGCCGATCTTTCCCAGGTCTCACTTACTTTTTCTCTCTCTCTCTCTCTCTCTCTCTCTCACACTCTCTTTTTCTTTCTCTGTCACACACACACTTACACACAGGTGTTTACTAAATCTGAACCTGTGTGCCGAACGTCAAATGCAAGACATTCTGTGACCTTTCGTTGTTGTGTCTCAGGGTGTGAAATGCATGGATGTCAGCACAGCAAACACTCTATGAATGCTGATGGGCACACTTCCTCGTTCACTATGCAGCCAGGGATATGTTTATTCAGCATCCAAATGCTCAGGCATAATAATGTTGTGATGCTCTAGAGATATATGTCATTATAAAACAGAAATAGCGTGTGTGAATGTTGCTTGTTTGTCATTTGATACTGATTCACATTCAGCGTTTGTTTCCAAGTCTGATGAGGTGTTGCTGAGATGTTGTAAATACACTGGCAATTTGGGATTTTTTAAATACTGGAATACAGAATTAATTAGGTAACTATTTTAAGAAGAAACGTGAACTGACGATCAAGCTGGTGACGTGAAGAGTGTGCGAATTGGAAGCTTATCCTTTTGCAAAGTGTGTATGTTATAGATATTGGTATAATTAGGATGATGATAGTTGTTTTTTCTGTAACAATTTAGTATAGGAACAAATGTCCACTATTACATAGTTGATTATTAGCATGCCTATTATAAACATAGCTGTTAATTAGTAATTACAAAGCATGTATTCTGTGTGACCATATTCTGCATCCTTAATACTGCCTAATACCTAAACTTGACAATTAACTTACTAACTATTTATAAGCCTCAAATTAGGAATTTATTGAGGCAAAAGCCATAGTTAATGTTTTAGCAAGAATTGGACCTTAAAATAAAAAGTGAGACCTTTAATTTCTCTCTCTTTTACAATGCCTCCCTGAATCAATTTCTCATGTTATTTTTTTGTGTTGTGTGTAACGAAACAAGGGAAAAATATGTAAGAAAATGGGTAAAATGATTTCTCACATTTCCTGCATATTTTTAAAAAATGTTGTGGTGTTATTACACACAGTGGAGAAAAAATTAATTTCACCTTCAGGCCTTTTCATAACCACAAGCAAAAAAGAAAGACTGAAGTTACATTGCATGCTCATTTTTCACACGCTTTCAAATGCAGAAAAGGTGTTATTTATTTTCATATTTTACAGAGAAACAAATAATGTAGTAAATAGAATAAAAAAATAATAGAAATAAACACATTTTTGGTTTTCTTAATGTAGGACCGGGATTCTTAAACTGAGGTTATAAAACACTTACTAAAAAGATGAAATATTGATTTATCTGCATGTTGTATGACCATTGACCAACATCTAAGAACCATGAACAGGAATATGATGTTAAATTATTGAAATATTACCTTAGTATCTCAGTACTTCAAATAGATTTTTAAGTCGGGTGGATTTGGTTGACAAAAGTTTTGGAATCCATGCCATTAGCATGTTCTATTTATCGTTTAAGGGTCCACAAGCTCTCCCTCTGTGGACTAGAGTCTGTGCGCCCTTATGTCCCCAAAGTCTGGACTCAAAGCAGGACCACTATGGGGCGAGACTTTGATAACTTTGAGAAATGGTGTGTTTTCAGCAAAACCTGACTGTGTAGTTTGGATAAACTCTCTCACACACGTACACACTATAATAATATATTATATTATTGTGCCTGTTAATAAATCAGATTTAATTACTTTCTCCTCTCGTCCCTGAGGACAGCATTTATTTATTTTTTTCAGTTGTACTTTCTTGTTCTCTCTGTAATTGACAACTTTATAGTATCAGTCTCATTCTGAGTAAAAGCTCTTGAATTGTGAATAGCTGTAGAATTGCTGAGTGGTTGTATTCAAGCGCTGAACATTGTCAGGGGAAATTCCCAAGAGAAAATGTGCAAAAAACAGGCTGTGTTTAATTAAACTTTAATTTAATTGCAGTTACAATCTATAGTCTGTGTTGTGACTGATTTATTAGACGTTCTGACAAAAAAATGTAAATACTGCCTCACCGTATGATTTAATGTCAAAGCAAGTAATTAAAATGACTCCGTATTGTACTAATGCACATTTGATTAACAATATAAACATATTTTAGACAGTGTCTAATCTAAGTATGAAAGGTAAAACTGTGTTTCATATCAATCACTCTCTTTGAAACACTTTTCTGCCCCCTCTTTTGATTCTATTCATGCTTTCTCTCTCTCTCTCCCTCTCTCTCTCTCTCTCTCTCTCTACCACTCTTTAGCCTTAATGGCATCATTCCAGTCTCCTTTCTCCTTCAGATTAATTTTCATTCTCTTCATCTCTTTAAAGCCTTGGCTGGAGAAATAGCCATGACCTGAGAGATGTGGTTATGAAAGAGTGTGATAGCTCATAGCAATACAAGTGTTTCCTGTGTAGGTGGCCGCAGAAAGTCCTGTGAAATTGGGCAAAAATGAAAGTCGGACATTTTCGGCCCAGTGATTGCCTCATTTTGAGACTACTTTTGCTTTTAGTTTGACATAGAAAATTCCCCATTACCACCGCCTCCATTGACCGAAGATGAGAATGAGAGATAGAATGAGAAAGTTAGCAGTGAAGAGATGGTGACATTCGTTTTTCATATTCTTTCATCCCTCCTTCTGTTGTCAAGGGCTCTTTAATGATGCAAGTGTGTGAAATGTTTGGCAGGATTGTGTGTTTTATGAGAGTTTTATCAGAGTTGTTCAGACATGTAAGATTTGTCCACGGGTGACACCACACAGCATGTTCTCCCTGTGGTCTGACGGGAGAGGACCACTGTTTTTTTTTTTTTCTTTGTTTTTTTTTCCTGTCAGTGGTTTATAACAGCCCTTCAGTCTTTGCAAGTGACTAACTGAAGATCAGAATGATGTTAGTCTAATTAACCAAAAGTCATTAAACTTCCAGGATGGTTTTCAAACTGTCTGAATACTTAACATAAAATAATCAGTTAAGGTTGTGTTGTGGAATCCTTCCCCCTGTAGGTGCTTTCTAGAGTGATCTTGGCTGCTCTGTGTGTGCTAATTTGACCTTTTTCAAATCCTCACAGTTCAGCATGGTGAACCTTGAAAGCTGTTAATTAATCAAGCCTGCCTTTTGAAAATACTGGTTCTGAAAGTATCAAGTATCAAGTTCAGTTATCTATGTTTTAAAGTGTATTGGAAACTTTTAGATATAACAATGTGTCACTGACCAATTTTAAACTTTATGGCATTGAAATAAAAATAACACTTTGAGAATATGGGATCTAATTCATTTGTCTTTTATTGCTTGTATATTTAAAGGGATATTTCACCCCAAAATTTAAATTGTATAATAATTTACTCACCATTATATTCTTCTGTACAACATAAAATACGTTTTGAGAAATGTCTTGTATGTATGTATGTGTGTGTGTGTGTATGTGTGTGTTTGTGTGTGTGTGCGCATGTTTTTGTGACATTTCAGGACACAACTTTGTATAATGACATGGGTATGACACAGGTATTACAAGGAGAGGGTGACTTATGAGGACAAAACCCATGTCCCCATTTTTCAAAACGCTTATAAATCATACAGAATGAGTTTTTTTGAGAAAGTAAAAATGCACAATGTTTCCTGTGAGGGTTAGGGTTAGATGTAGGGTTGGTGAAGGGTGATAGAATACAGTTTGTACAGTATAAAAACCATTACGCCTATGGGATGTCCCCACTTCCCCACGTTTCACAAAAACATGTGTGTGTGTGTGTGTGTGTGTGTGTATATATTAATACAATAGAAGTCAATGGTAACCGAAACAAAATATATTTTGTGTTACATAGTAGAAATGAAAACTTTCAAAATTAAATGAAAGAATTATTATTTTTGTGTGAACTATCTTTCTAGGTAGAAAAATGTAATGTTTAATATTTAACACATTAATATTTGACACATTTCTAGGTCAGTAATCAAATTAAGAAAATTTGTGACAAGTACTAAATATTAACTTAATATTAAATATTTAGTATTTGAATGGTTGTATAAATAATCTTTCTATAAAATGAACTATTTTTTAGCAGTTAGCAGGGTTAGTAAGATTTTGATGTACTTGATAAAGTCTCTTATGCATACCAAGACTGCGTTTATTTTAAATATATATATATATATATATATATATATATATATATATATATATATCAAATTAAAATAGAAATATTGTAAAATATTTAAAAAGGTTTATTAAAAAATTCTTCAGAAATTATGCTGATTTGGAAACATCTTATCAGTGTTAAAATGGTTATGTTGCTTAAAATGGAATTTATTGAATAGAAAAAAATAAATAGAATGGAACAGAAATTATGAAGAACAGTCTTTATTTTAAATACTTCTGTAATTTTAAATGTCCTTGCTGTATTAGTAATTAATTAATAATAGTATTAATTTCTTACCAAAGCTAATCCATAAAAATTGGAATAGTAGTGTACATACAAATATGAATTAATTCTGATATTGAGTTAACAGTTTAAATTTTAGTTAAATTATTATCCCAATAATACAATTTATTACGAAATCTAAAAAAACAAAAATAGACATTTTTTTTATAGTGGTTTCAGATTTTAATCTATTTTATATGTAGGTCCAATTTAATAAGACCTTCATGGCATACTTTACACTTGACAATATCATTATTGAAAAGGGTGAGGAATGAGTCTGGACAGGATTTACTCTTACTGCCATTTCCCAGTAGATGAATCTTCAGGCATGAGAGAGAGAGAGAGAGCAGACTTTAACTCGGGCAGCTTTGCATTTAAATAAGGTGTCTGCACTTTAATGATCTCAAATGACTCTGAGGCTAACCATAGACTCCCACATAGATAACTGAAAGTGCTTTTCCCTCGGCCTCATCTTTTCCTCAGCTAATCGCTTAACAACATCACAGAACACACACGAGTAGTAGTGGATCAAGGCTAGGTGAAATTGCATTTCTTTTTTCTCCGAGGCGCTGTAAGTGAAGTGTGTTCAAATGCCCTCAGGCTGAAGAAGCCGTGGCTACTGTAACAGCGTCTCGCTTAAACAGAGAACCATCCGTCATGTTCCACAATTAAACCACATGACTAGAACCAACTGTGGGTTACAAGATTGTTTTGCTTCAAAGCACTGTGGAATTAGCAATCAAACGACAGTCATCCAACCTTTCTGTTCTCATCACACGTGAGTGCTCTGTTTTCTCTCTGTGTGTTGCCTCTGCCTTGCTGTTACTTTCAGGCTTTTGCTGCTTTTTTTTATAGGAAAGTAGAGAAAGGTGGCGAAATGATAAGGGAAAAGCAGTTGAATTTGATTGGAAAACAATGAACTCAAACTCGTGTCACCCGCATAACCAGTTCATGAATATGTAGTAAACAACACTGTGTTGGCTTGAAGGCAAGTCATTTCACTCGGCGGCCATCTTTGCAATGCCCTCGAGCGGCAATCAGATCCTATCTACTTGAAATAATAATTTTTAATTAGCACTAAATCAGCCAATAATAGTATAATAAATGTCGTTTTTTTTCATTCTTCAGTAAAAACACTGTCAAAAAAATAGTTTTAATTTGACTGATATAGCATTGAGTGCACTGTTAAATAGTTTTTTTTTGTAAAAAATGTAAAATATAAATGATTTTTTAATTGATTTTAATTGATTTAAAAATAGTAGAATAAGTAAAGTGTATATATATATATATATATATATATATATATATATATAAATAATAAAAATATATAAAAGCATTAAAATAGAAAACAGTTATTTTAAATTGCAATAATATTTTACAATATGCAGTGTTCCTGATCAAATAAATGGTGCCAACCCCTCAGAGGACCTCAGATGATGCTAACCCTGAAACAACATACAGAACTAACAAATATTGCTACTTACTATGCAATCACATAATAATTGCTGTTAATAGTTTTCATCGTGTGCTTGACTACATCTTGTATTATTTTTTCATATGCACACAAACTGACAGTCACCACTTATAAGCTACTACTAAATATTGTAGAAACTTAATTTTCTGTAAAGTTGCTTTGCAGTGGTTTGTATCGTAAAAAGCGCTATACAAATAAACTTGAATTTAACTGAATTGAAGAAATGCAGCCTTGGTGAGCATGACTCAAACTTATTTCAAAAACATAAAATCTTACTGATATCAAATTTTGAAATGGTAGTGTTTTTGGCTTTGTGTCAGCCATCAGCCACCATCCTCTATAAGATTTCAGCTTTGGCCTTTAAAAAACATCTGTTGACAACTACATTTCAATTCTGATTTCCAGTCTGACATCCTCCATATTTAATTTTCTCCTTTGCAACTTTTTCCAAGTAGTCCATATCTTTTCTGTTCCACTGTCTCTGACTGTGTTGATGAGGAGATCAATCTACTAGCTACGTCTCACGACTTGTTTTTCACACTCAGCGACCGCCTCGCTTAAGATGACACATGTTTCCCCTTCTTTCCTCTCATCGTCCTCCATTGCCTTCTCCCTCTCTCTGATTCCATTTTTCACTCAGGTTGTTCATCCGTCACACACTCTTTCTCTGACTGTGGTGTAGCTCTAAAGTGTATTGCTGCTGTGTGGTTGTAGGGAGATAAATCCTGATGGCTAGCAGTGCAGATCACTGGGGCTGATAGTTCAGGCGGATCGGCCCATTAATTGGTGCTCTGAGCTGGATCTCCACTGGGAAGAGTTGAGATCTTGAGCTGTTCTTTCATTCGTCTGCTTTGTCTGAATGGTGAGGGGATAAATCTAGGGTGGGCTGATCATGTTGGGAACAACTGAACCATTTTTTAAGTTCCTGTTTATGTATGCTGTACCACTGCCTTTTCAGTTATCCAAATTGTCACCGCGCTGCAAAATTAATGTTCAGAAAATTGAAAGAGAAATATCTGCACTATATAAAGCATGAAAATAGTTTCCCAAATTGGGAAATGGGCTTTATCAATCATTATGCAATTTTTGCCACTTAACTAATAAGGTTATACTCATTCCATTATCGTTTCTGTGTTGAGTCAACCTCTTAAATTCAGCACAAAAATCTATATTTATTGAGTAGCAGTGGACATCTAATGAGCATTTGCAAGAGGAAAGGGACATAGAAAAAGTGAAACATATGGGTCTCCTAGAAAAGCAGAGTTTGGTGACATTATACACATTTAAAACCACTGTTATAATCAAGCTACTACAGTTTTTTGTGAAGTTTCAGTCATGATATAATGCATGATACACATGCATTCCTATTTGAGTCCACATAATATTATTGTCACCACAATCACTCTTATTACAAAACTTTTAAAACAACTGGAAACTACTGTACATGCAGCGCAGTCGCAGCATTTTTAAGTTGACTGTTTTCTTACAGTATGTTTTTCTGTGTGAGGGACAGAGAGAGAAAAACAAGAGTGTTGTCTTATTTCAGTAGTGAATCAAGCAGACTCTACTCTGTAGGAACATTTGCTCTCTCGGAGCGCTGTGATTGGCTCAGCGGGTAGGGATGAGAGAGAGGTCAACAGAGCAGAAATGAAATAAACTCAGCTTCACATTTGAACATATATACTGTCTCCCAGGCATGGGGACACATAAACATGTTCATAACGGCCCTGTAACTGTTCAGTCCATGAAGCGGATAGGTTTGGAAATACAGGTTGCGTGTGGGTTGGACAGAAGATTGGATGAACAAGCTCCTACCAATCCTGTGGTTAGATCTCTGTAAACACTAGGGCTGGTAGCCACATGATTGTGGGTGCAAAACCCTGCAGGGCATTCTAGCCTCAGTCATTTTTGGTCAGATGACAGATTTAATGCCAAAGTCTGGCTCAATGAGATTTGCAGTGATCCATGATCATCGCTTATCATTATTATGGTCTTAAGGGAAGTGTTTAACCACTGGTTGCTGGAGGATTGTTTCTTTAATAAATACATTGTATTTTGCTTAGGATGAGCATCAGTTGATTATTAGGGCAAATAACTATAAGGCTGAAACGAACAATTATTTTTCTGTCTATTAATTGTTTTCTAATTAATGGATTAATCCTATATTAATGTTAATTTCTTATCCCAACTATTATGTTGGGTCATAAATGTAAAAATTAAGTTTCTATATTTAATGGCAACACTGAATTGAGAGTGGGTTTATAATGTACATGTGTTCCATTAAAAAAGGAGGCTACCTTGTTTGGTTATTTTTTTTTGTTTTTGTTTTTTACATTTTAATAAATGAACCCTTAGATGTTCTTAAATTTTTTAGCAGAAAAACTAATTAAAGAACTGCTGAACAAACTTTTATATTTGACATTTTTAGCACCATTCAGTCTAAATTCTGTGTGTCTTCATTTGTGGTGGGCTTCTCACCAGAATTAATTGTGAATACCACTTTAATGTGCCTCACACATGGCTACAATTTTATGAATTTTATAACACCTGTGAGCACTTGAGCTATTTTTTTTTTCTAACAACTCTGAGCACCTGAGCTGAAATGTTCAATATCTTCAATCATTACACATTTTTAAATGCACGTTATCATTGAAAACTGACTATAGACTTTTCCTGATTAAACCAGCATTGAAACTTTTTGTCACTTTTGGTTCATGCACAGTCTGGAGGGTCTTTATAGAGAGCCAATTTAGTGTGCCCTCACTAAAGTTTGAACCTGGTTCAGTCACGCTCCCTACGGCAGCAGTCAAGTACTGTGTGCTTCCCTTCAGAAGCAGAATCTTTAAACTCAGTCACCTTCAATCAATTGAAGCCTGTATTGGACTTCTCCTCCCTGGGGGGCATTTAGACAGGAGAGGAGAAAGAAGAGAGCTGAGCAGATATAAAGAAGCAAAGTGCACCCACTATGAATTTGCCCCAGCTGGAGGTAAAAATCACAGGTTAATATCTTATGGTTTAATTTGGTTGCTCACAGTTGCAGTGGTTATTCAGTGCCAATAAACTAGCTTGAAATAACTTGCCCAGAAGTGTCATGAACATTCAGACTTTGATTTTTGAGCCAAGTGGATTTTATGACATTTCTTCCAAAAAAGTGAGTTTTGCAAGGTTCCCCTTTCTGTTAAACATATTTTATTTGAATGTCTAGCTTTTAATGTACAGAGAAAACTCTTTTATGAAGCGAACTCACTTAAAGAATCTTCCAAAAAAATGCAGTTGTATAATTGATAAATTTCTAAATTATTCTATCGCACAATTAATTGGTACAAATTTTCTGCCAATATTAGATTTACATTTTTTTTTAAGTATTGGTTGATATATAATTGGTTTTTCTCATTTCACTTATTTTTTAAATTTTTAGATTGCATTTGTTGTCTAGTAAACTATAGCAAATTGTAAAATTAATATCCTTTTTCATACTGTATATAAAGTTGTGATGCTTAAATTGACTTGTAGCATTTTAGCCTTTTTCTTTCATTTATTTAGAAAGTGTCAGTGTTATTTTAATTAGTAATTCTAGTACTTCCACATAAACTAGTGCTGGGCGGTATACCGGTTCATACCGAAAACCGGTGTATATTTTCGTTACGATATTAATTTTTAATATACCGCCACACCAATGTAATTAATTACTCAACGTTCGGAACGAACGTTATGCTGCGCCGCGGCCGCCCGTCACTGTTTCAGACGGACCCTTTACAATGTTGCACTTCTAAGCAGCACCTGCGAGGCGTGGTGAGGGTAAACACCATAGACAGTAAAAGAAATGGACACAGCGAGCCCATTAGATTCAACGGAGACAATTATGATGCAATCGTTAGCCTATTGGTACAAAAACTGCTTCTATGGGGCCACAACGTAAGATTCAATGTAATGGAGCCTTTTATATATTTTCGTGTTTCTTTAGAAATAATTAATGGACAAATGGAGTCTTTAAACGCCTCAGATGTAAAGTTATTCACTGTCAAAGTGACACCAAAATGAATGGGAGTCAATGGAATGCTAACATCAGGTGGGGGTCCGCTAGCCAATGGCGGCGCCCAGGGATGCTTCAATAAAATATGAAACCCTGCCCCCCTGGTAAACACAGCAGTGCTCTGGTGTTACGTTATAATGCCTGTTTCACACATACTTCGTCTGCAGTGCGTATGCGTTGCATATATTTTTACGCACCCATGTTAACGGATTCCAGCGTTCATACTGCACGAGGTTGCAGTCCGTCAGTGCGTTCAAGGAGCAGTGCGTCTGCAGCAGTGCAGCTATCATTTACGTACCGAGTCTATTTTTGCTGTGATGCAGGCGCTGAATTAAAGTGAAAGCGCATTGTTCGCGGGAAAAAATAACATGGATTGACACGGAAATGCAGTCATTTCACAATAAATGTATACTAATTAAAGCTGTGTTTCACATGCAACACATGGGTTTTTGGCTAGGTTTAAAACAAGAAAAATAGCAGTTTTAGATAAACAAGGAAAACAATACATATATTCACTTTTATGGATGCAGAAAAGTTCATTAAAAAAGTTCATGCATGAATAATGCTTTGTTTATATTTATTGAGTTTAAACTAATGTCTAAAACTATGAAAGATTGTTACTGTTCTGTGATAAAAGACTCACAATGCTGAAAAAAAACATTTTTTTTTACATGATATGAAATCAAAACAATGAACAAATGTTGTGTTTGTGGATAAAAACAGACGCGGATCAGTAGTGGACTGCCAACGCGTCCTGTGTGAAAACACAATGAGTCCGTGCTGCGGACTGCATATGCACTGCAGACGGAGTATGTGTGAAACAGGCGTTACACGGATGATGGATGCTGCAGAACTAGTAGAACATGACACAGAAGAACTTGTGCCAAAAAGAGGAGCCGGGTCTGTTGTTTGGAGGGTTTTTGGTTTCCAAAAATCTGACGTCTATCAAACAACCATTTTATGCAAGTGCTGTCGGGCTAAAATTGTCACCAAAGTCGGCAACACGAGCAATTTGCTCCAGCACCCTAGCCACAAGCACGTCTTGGAATATCAACCAGCAGAAAATGCATTGTACACCTGGTTATGCATGACAAAAAAAAACAAAAAACAGTTAACTGTATATTTTAGTTAACTGTAACACCTCTGAATTGTGTCAAATTGGAATATCATTGATTTATTGATTATCAGCAATAACATGAAAATAATTATGAAAATAATTATTGGACCGTTTTGTATTCGGCCAGCAGATCCGATATGTAAGTTTGGTCTGTGGCAGAGAAGTGATTGTGCATGTCCTCTTAGACATGGTATACAGTTGTCAAGCTCACTTCCCGAAGGTCTGTGTGAGCTAGATAAATGAGACAAATGTGTGCAAGAGATTTGAAATGGTAACAAGGAGACTCTATTAATCTTTCAGTATGAAAGTCACGGGCCACATCCTCTACTCTTGCCTGCTGAGTTTCATCGACGTCGTCCTACTGAGCAGCACAGTGAGATGATGTAATGCTCAATCTGTCTATAAATATTGCCTGATTGAATTGATTTCGGATGGCATGATACCGTGTGGGTTGGGTTTGTGTGCGGCTACAGGGTATTGCGGCGAGCATGATACACATGGCCTACAGTAAATTACCCTCCGACAGGTAATCACTACATACACCGCAGTTCCATCTGAGCAGCTGATCACTTTATTTAAATCTCCATGAATTGCGGCATCTATTAACTCATGTGGGTGAGAAGATGAGTTCATAGAGACAGATAACACGAAGGGTTCAGAGGGAGACATATGTCCACATTAGGAGTGGGCGGCAGGACCATGGCATGATAAGAGTGAATTTATATAATTCTTAAAATCTATATATATATATATATATATATATATATATATATATATATATATTTTTTTTTTTTTTTTTTTTTTTGCAAATTCTACCTAAAATATTTTTGAATGTTATATAACTTCGTTAATTGTTTTATTTAGTTGTTCCTATTTTTTTAGTTAATTTTTGTATTTAGTATTTCCTTTTTTTATTTCTTTAGTGTAGCGATTATTAATTATTTAGTTATTTACATTTATTTGTAATTTGATGGACACAAGATAATTGTATTTAGTTATTTATTTTATTTTTTACATTTAATTTTTGTCTGTAAGTGTCTATTAAACAGAAACTATTTCTACAACAGTGACAATGATATTTGTGGATAAATTATCATTGCACTATAACAATAAAAATGCATGCATTAAGAATATTGTGGCAGTGCCAATTTTTTGCTGCTACATGTCAAGCTTCCTTATAAGATTTGACTTAAGCACACACATACAACAACATTTTATAAATATCATCTTACATGCGCATTTCAGTGGTGTAACAAGGTTGCTTGGTATTTTTATCAATGGAACTTATTTTAAAGGTCCAGTAACAGATGAATATGGGTATAAGAATACTGAGCTAAATCTTAATGGTAGACACATTTTTGTTGCTAGGCAGTTCATACCATCATGCCATTCAGCCGCAGTCTATGGTAATGGTATGGGCTTGATTGTGCTTTGACAGTCATAAAGAGCGACGGCAGCAACAGCGAATCAATAATGGCCCTCAGCACAGCCCTGACAGACAGATGGCAAATTGAAGTGTAGCGTAGCTTCAAGACAAATCGACACAATCAAATCTGCAGGAGAAGAATAGCTTTTAGGAAAAAATGTGCACACACATTCCAGTTGCACAGAGGATGGGCCAAAGACAAATAATGTAATTAATTCAGTGGCAGAGAGATGGAAAGTAACACAGGAGCCATGATGGGAAAACTGGGAGAAAAAGGCATTACAGAAGGCAGATGGTGGATGAGATACAGTCAATATTAAAACTATACTTTTACTCGTGCTTGGATCAGACTTTCTCCTCGATTTGTCGCCCCACTGTTTCCTCTCACGGTCCGCCATGAATTTTTTACAGCCAATCTGCCTGTTGGACCTAAAGCTTCTGTCCTCCATCCCTCTCTGCTTTCTTTGTCTAAAGTGTGCTGTTCTTTTGTCTTCTACAGTACCATTGTTTATTGTGCACTGTGGATCCATTTGGTGTGTGTGAATCTGTATCTCTGAGCCATTCCTGTGGCTGAATATGCCCATTTTACAGCTGTGTAGTATGCGAAAAGCAATATGTGAGTAGTATTTTCAAATACACAGTTAAAAGTGGAAGATTGAAGAATTAAAAAAACAGATGAACATGAATCTGCCAACTTTTATTACGTTTTCTTTTTTTTTATTATTATGGAAGATTACAAATTAAATGTTCAATGAGTGGGGCAAAAATTATTATGGTCTACCACATTTGAAATTAACATACATCTATCATCTCTAAACCCTACACTTAACCTTGCTGATAGTGTTTAGCGAAGCAAATATATGTTTTTTATTTTTTTTTTGTCTTTTAGTTCTGTTACGTTCAAAATGTGACTTGTGTTTCATGGGATTTATACCCAAGAGTTTTGCAGTGCTTTACCAGGTGAGCTAGCATGCAAGTTTACTATGTCAGAAACGCCAGGTTAAGGAGCTGGTTATGTGATACAAATGGCAAAATGTTTTTTTTGTTTTGTTTTTTTGTTACATATCATGCACTATGGTCATAACACTGTATTGTGCAGGGAACTGTAAAAAATGTACTTGCCTCTTAATTAAACTTTCTTTATAATCTGCCCCTGTAATCATAAATTGTATAGAGGGAATAAAAGTTGTGGGTGTTTTACTTGTGTTCAGTTGAGCTGGCAACTTCAGTGAATTGTACAGTATGTATAGGTATGTTTTTGGAGTTTATTCAAAAATGTAGAGGAGCATTCTTCCAGTGAGCCTAGGTTGTGAAAATAGCTACTGGAGTGCATTTTTTAAAATGTCTGTCAAGTGAACTCACTTGCCTTAAAGTGGACTTTGAAAATACCTGGATAATCTACTGTACACTTTCTGTCCCATGAGGGCGTGGGTGGGAGATGAGAAAGTGAAGAACTGTAGTGCATATGATATCATTTGATGATACCAGCATGGCAGATGTAGTAGGTAGTGGTTGACCAAAATGGATTTTATTGACTGATAATTTCAATGGTGTGTTATAGAACAAGGTTCTATAACACCAAGATAGTAAATAACACATGCCGCAGTGGAATTTATGTATTTATTTTACACAGTATTTACTAAATATATATTTTGAAAATTAATGACAATAAAACTAACAAATAAAACAATAAAAATAAATAAATCTATAAAATAAACAGATTTAGACTATACGTTAGATGGCACTTTTCTGAAGTCCTATTGTAGCATTTTTCACAAACAAAGATGCTCAGGTGCTGGCGTTCTCAGTGCTGTCAAAATAAAGGTTTTCGACACTAATACTGGCCAAACAGAAGAACTTATCAGTCAATGCAATTAAGCTAATTAAAAAGTCAAGAATACATAGGTCTTGGCGATATAAAACACTAGTTGCATGCCGTACTACACACATGCAGTACATACTTATAGAACATACTTTTTTAAAAGTCAAGAAGTAAGTTCTTTCAGATTTCTGATGCAGCTCATGTTTGTCCTTTCTGCTTGTTTTGGGACAAAAAGATTTAGACGGATGAAAACGTCCATTTCTATCTCCCTCTCTACCTCCCTCTTTCTAGCTTGTTGGCTCTTCTAGGCCTTTCCATCCATCTTTTGCTTTCTCATACATAGTTGCCCACTTTTTCTTCCACGTTTCCCTCGATGTTTCTCATTTGTGGACTGAAAGTTGCTGTTTGAATAATCATGTTTGTACTGCTTAATGGTAGGCTCTCTCTCTCTTATTCTGTGATTCAGCCAGAGCTTATCTTTTATAAACACTCTGCTCGTCTCCCTATCTCCCCACTCAGCACACACGCTCACACACACGCTCACACACTTTCACTTTTCAGTCCCCTTGCTTGATTTATGTTGACCCCTCAAGCTAATGAAAAATACGGAAAAACAACCATGGCACAACATTAAATCAGCCCAGACTTCAGCTGTCACAGTTGAACCATCACATTTGTTTTGACTTCTTGTTTCCCGAACAGTTGATGGTAATGACAAACCTCAAGTGCTTCGCAGCTCCTCTGCTATTATATTCATCCCTGTCCGTCATCTTTGTGGAAATTGCATTGACTTCCGAAATGCAGATATTTTGATGTGGCACGTCCCCAGACAACAATTCAGCCCGGACCGGTTGGCATGGTGTGTGTTTTTGAGCTGTCATTACCAGGGCAATCTGCCGAGGTTGAGAAATAGCTATGACAAATGAATGGTTAGGGGTCAGAGCGCACTCAACTTCACAACCCAATGAGGAGACCCTTATTCCCCCACGAGGATCAATCAGACACGCTTTGAATTAAAGGAAAGCAAAGAGGGAGGGATGCGATCTGAAAAGCTTAAAATGAGATCACAATGCTCCCTTCAAGCAGACAGAATTAAATGAAAGAGGGAGAGATTTCATCATTATATAATCTTGGAAGCCATGCGATTATAATGGCTACCGCTGGGATTTTATTTCTCTCAATTTCCCATCAGGCCCTCTCCCAATCCATTGCATGTGTCGCACAAACAGTGATTGCTGTAATTAAAAGGCATTGCATAATTGGTATCTGTTAATGACCTGTTGAGTAGCATGTACATGTGTACTTTTAAGTCATCCCACAGGTAAAGACCTAGATCTAAGACAATCTCTGCGCCAATGAAAAAAAGCCTCCACAAAACAAGCAAGCTCTTAAAAATTTTAAATCATTTTCATGAAAAATTTAAATCTAATGACTTCTAAAAAGGCAATGAGATGTAACTTTCAAGAAAAAGTATTGCATAATTCTGTGCACCTTGAAATATATATATATATTTTTATACATATGACATTAATTAATTCATAAGTATCATTAGACTTTTGACATTTGTCATCCTGGAATAACTTTTTTTTTGTCAAAATAATCAAAATAGCTGATATTTCAAATACTTAATGATCATGAGGGGTTGCGCATATTCCTGTTTTCTTCTCTGCATGTTGGCTGCACAGCATGACTTGTATTAAAAGTCTTCTCTGTGTTAATAAATAATGAATAAGTTTAAGTTTCTGAAAAACAACAAAATGTCCATTTATGCCAAACTACTTTCTTTTTTTTTTTAAATTGTATTTCTTTTAATGAGGCTTTTTCATTATAAAATGAAGATAGTTATATCACCTTGGTCACTTTTTCATGTTCATCATAGAAGAGGTGTATTCAGGTCACTGAATTACGTATTTAATTTATCTTTAAATAAATTAATTAAAATAATAATAAAAAACAAAAATTCCCCTTCATATTAATTTATAAATGTAAATTGTCAATTTCCCTCCTTAACCATTACATGTTTGGATATGCGCAAATAGTGATTCCTGTTACTGAAAGTCAAGACTGGCTATATTCCACAATGGGAATGCCTGTTGAGTAGCATATGCATGTTTACATTGGCGCGTTGAGCCACCCTGCAGGTGAAATTCATAGATCTAACAGAAAGTATTACTGAAGCTCGTCAGGGTGTGAAGTGTATTTGTGTAGTAAAGGCTGACTGTGAAGCGTCCTAGTGGGAGTTTACGCAGTCATTTGTGTATGTGCTTGTTTATGTTTGTACTGTATGATGAAATGGGCTTTATACATTTGTAAGCCTGTTGTCTTTGATACGGTCTGTCCACAGGCACACATTTGCTTCTGATGCAAAATAAAAGCGCATGTGTCTGTGCAGTGTCCTCACAGGCACGAGCAGGCGACTACAATCCAAACAATCCAATTACAATATATGTGCAATGAGTAAGTTTAAATGAATATATATGTCCTGAGGACGTGTGTGAGTAGCACTTACTGTATGCAAATGAGCCATCTATGAACTGTTTTTTTGGTGTCACGCCTTCTATCATCGTTTCTTCAAGTGGCATTGAGAAGCACACTTGTGCGAGTGCACCTGTGGCTTTGTTTGTGTTCTTTTGAACATGGTAAGAAAAGATAATGAAATACTCAGCGCTGAATAGATCATTTTGCATTTCTATAGATAAAAAACAGCTTGTTTACTGAACAAATTCACCATTGAACGACAGAATCCGCACTCACTTTGAGAGCGTTGCTTAACAGAGAACTAAAGCTGAGGGCAAATTATCAGCCCGCTTCAGTCTGTGCTCTCAGCAGGGGTAGGCCTAGTCTATGCACTTTGTACAAAGAACCGCTGGAGGACGTTCAAATGTATGAGATGTGTGTGCCGGTTCTTCTCTTAATATTTAATGCAAGCGTGCGTTCTGATAGCCGACCGTAATTACCGCTCTGACTCGCGCTATAACTCAGTCATCTTTCTGAGTGCCAGTGTTATTTTTAGATTTTATTAATGATAATTTCCTCTGACACAAACAGTGCCCTCTCTCCACCTCATTTCCTCTACTCCTCCTCCTCGTTTTTTTAGTCATTTTCTTTAGAGAAAAGTGGTGAGATTATGTTCCTGGATCTTTTCTTTGGGATTTTGAAGCAGATAGGGGAAATGTTAGTGCTTAAATACAAACAAGAGTAAGGTGGAAAGATGGCAAGTGTGTCTGTGGTCTATATGTCTATGGCTGTCATTCTCTTTCACTCACACACATGGATATACGCTGACTAAGAGAGAGCGGCAGTCTTGGAGGAGCATTAGTGGTGTCACACTGTATCTCTTCTGGTCCAGTACAGCAGAGCTCACTCCTGATTTCTGTCACCCTCTGTCTGGTTCTCTTTCATTCTAGGAAAGATAAATCACAAATGAACTCTCTTTAATTTCTCAGTTGTAAAATAAACCATACAGTAAATAGACCATACAGTATATGCTGTTCATACATGCAAACAGCATTCTGTCTTATTACCTTGAAGATACATTCACACAACAGTACCAAAATACCAGTAAACTTCATGATGTCAGTCATCCAGAATGACCTACAATGCACCATTTTCTTCATCTGCCTGGATGTGGTGCTTTAGTTTCACTATCTGTCCAATATTTTTTTATTTAGGAGTGTGACATGCAAAAAAAAAAAAAAAACTGTGAAGCTACGCAATGGCCAAAAACATTAATCTAGTGCATGTTTATGTAGAATTTTTTTTAAAAAGCAGTGGAGTTTACTGTTAACAGTGCAGTGTAATCACATCATCTCCAAAAAATACGTAATCACCTGTACATTAATAATTTGTATGCATTTATTTAATTAGAGGCATAGTTCACCCAAAAATGACAATATTTTTGATGAAATTGGAGAGCTTTCTGATCCTGCACAGACAGGAAGGAAACCACCATGTTTAAGACCCAGGAAGGTAATAAGGACATTGTTAAAGTAGTCCATGTGACATCAGTGGTTCAGCCTTAATTTTATGAGTTTTGTGTGCAAAAAAAAAAAAAAAACTTTATTCAACAGTTTCTTCTCTTCTGTGACAGTGTTCGACGCAGGTTCACGAGCGTATCATGAGCACATTGCTGTGGCTTTTTACAAGCAGAGGAATGCACATGCATGCGTCAAGGTACTGACGAGAATAGCCATCGAAGACTGACACGGAATAAAATAAATTGTTGAATAAAGTCATGATTTTTTTTCTTTGTACACAAAAAGTGTTCTCGTAGCTTCATAAAATTAAGGTTGAACAGAACACATGGACCATTTTAATGATGTCCTTGAATGTGGTAGTTGCGTTGCTGTGTATGCAGGATCAGAAAGCTTTCAGGTTTCATCAAAAATATCTTAAATGTGTTCCGAAGATAAACAAAGGATTTGGAATGACATAATGGTGATTAAATAATGACTATTATTTAATGATTATTTTTGGGTGAACTATACCTTTAAAACGTTTATTTTTATTCATCTATGACTGAATAATATAATCTGGCCTACATATTCCTGAACCTTCTTTGTATAGCAGCCTTTGAAGCTCCACTATAGCTGAACACTTTAAAACACGCCTCAGTTCTTTGTTTGCTCAAACCAAGTCTTCACCTGACCTGCTTGATCTTTTATTTCAGCAACCACCGCCCTTCTTTCTGTTTAGTCTTATTTTGTCATATTTCTCTACACTACGTTTCTAAACTTTTGTATCCTTTTTTCCTCTCTCCATTCAGTCCCTTATTTTCTCCTCCTGTGTGGCGGAGAGCTCAGGTGGCTTCGGGAACATTATTTGAATAAAGGTTGACCGTGAGAGTGCGAGTGAATGGAAGGAAGAGAAGGTAGATAAAGGGCAGAAATAAATGTGTGTAACTAGAGGAGAGCGAGGAGCAGCATTTCTTCCCCTCTTTCTCTCGTTCTTTCTCTCTGGAGACAGGGCTTTAGAACTGTGTGAAAATCAATCACTTTACTCTTTCAGTCTGTCCTCTTTTCTCCTCTTTCATCTTCCTCTCTCTCTATCTTGTTTTGTGTGTGCTTGCATCTTTCTTTTCAATACATCACTTCGACACATATATGCTCTTTTCAAAGAGGAGTGTTTATGAAGCTACATTAGAGTACAGGACAAAGTGTTATATAAACCCCACTGTTATCTGTTTCTAAAACATGGACCGAATTCTCAACCTTCCTTGTGGATTTAACCAGTGTTTGGTCAAAAGTTCAGTCATTAAATGGTTGATTTAACCCATCAGTGTACGCCTAATCCTTTGTTTGATTTAACGGGTTAATTTAACCCCAGGCTTTGTTCATCAGAGAACTCCCTGCGTGTTGCCCGAGGGCAGAGTCACTATTAGACACTTAGCGGAGAACATGAGATACTAAACATGCTACATGCTTGAACAGCTATGGCTTATCATATGATTCATTCATGGTTAAATTTTGCGGTATGGTAAGATATATATATATATATATATATATGATACCATGATATTTTTTTAAATTTTTTACTGCAGTGTTCATAACAGCATTGATGTGGCATTTGACTGATATGGCTCTTAGTGGTAGAAAAAAAAATTCTAATAATTATAAGAAACTATTATTCTGATATTTTAACTCATTATACTGCATCAACGATTCTCATGCCAGCAATCAATATTTTTAGATACACATTTGACATATTTTGGGAGTATTAAGGATTTTAAACTTTAATGGAGTATATCTCAATGAAATTAGTGCCCATATATTGCCAATAACCGCCACCCCTAATGAGCTCTGTGTGTCTTTACTGCACTTTTTGTTTCTGTTCTGAAAGGTCTGTTGTACAGTGGCTTGTCAAGTGTTGATGTATTGTGTAATCTATGTATGTCTATGTGTTGAGTCCATATGCTGAGGAATGCGTTATGCTGTTTTGCCTTGAACTTTACCATATTGGGTGTCTTGCATTTCTATTTTGAGCATTTTAGTCTATATACATGTGCTTTTTTCCTTTATGCTCTTTCTCTCTGAACATTAGTTTTTTGATACCATGGCACTCTTTCAGGTTCAGCTGTTTTTCTGAATCCTTCTCCTCCTCACTCTACACCTCACTGCCTTCTTCCCGTTGCTATTGTTTTCTCATCATGTGATGTTCTTCTCCATACTGTCATCTCACCCTCTTCAACAGTGACTGTTCAGTGGTTTCCCTCTCCATCTGTGTGATCTCTCATCCTCGTTTCCACCATTTCTCTTCCTTCTTTCATCATACTCCTCTCACGATCTCCTGGACCTCTCTCTCTCTCTCTCTCTCTCTCTCCATACATCATGGTACAGTATGTCCCAGTTCTGACGGGGACCCTCGAGGGCCAGTTCCTTAATGAATGTGAGTGCCACATGAATATTTCATGCGCCTTGTTCCTGTTTACTTAATGACAGCTCTAATTCAAAGGCCCATTGATTAAAATTTCATTTTATTTTGTTAGATGTTTTCTTGTTTTTCTTATTTGCTCGAGATGGGGTTTGTTTGTCTGCTTAAGCAGCATGTTTATGAGCTAGTGAGCGAAAGATTGCAAGGTGCAGATACTGTATTTCAACTTTGATACATGCATGGTGTTGTGCGAATGTTTGTGCATTAGTTTAGTGATAGTTTATTGTACAGTATTTCAGCTTGTCCTCATTTTTCTGTTGTTTTGTTCTTTGTCTGTTTTCTCTCAGTTCTCCTCTCCAGAGACACAAATACATTGCTGCTACATTTCCTTTATCAGAGAGACAGAGAGAGCAAGTGCAGACACACCTCAGCATGATTGTTCAGCTTGTTCTCTCTGACACACTCTTCATTTTCCTCCAAGATCTTTCATTCCCTTTCTTCCCTCTTAGAGTCTTGTTTTTGCTGTCCCTCAGTTTTTGATTTACTTGCTTTCTTGTGGTCAGCGGCTTGTAGTTGTAACCCTGTCTGTCTAGCCTCTTCAGAAGGTTTTGAAGCAGCTATTTGTGTGCCGTGTATCCACCTGGAGCGACTGTGCTTGCTCTTTAAAGACAACATCTGATTCAGCGGTCCTCTGTGTTTTCTTTCGTCTTTGATTCCAAGTCTCTATTTCCATCTGTCCTCCGCTGATCTCTGAATCTGTGTTTTTTCCTCCTCTCTGATCTCGTCCTCCTTCTATCATTTACAACATACATACCTCTTGCCTTAACATCTTCTACCTGCAGTCATGCCTTCAGATTTTTCCTCATTTCTCACTCCATCCCAGTCCTGTGTCCCCTGATAGCCTCAACATGTAAAAATGAAAGCAAGTAAGAAAAAAGGAAGACATCTCTCCCTCCTCATTTCTTGCATTCTGCATAGCTGGGAGGACAGTTTTGTAGCATTTCTTATAAAAAAATGACACGGTAAGGATTTCAAAGGATTGTTCTCTTATAAGTGAAAATGCTGTCATTTATTCCTCTTCATGTTGTCTGTCTGCTGAAGAATTCAGAATTCTGAAGAATGTAATAATGGTCACCCTCTTCCAAGCATTACTTTTTTTTTGGATATTAGGCTTTGAAAAGTATGTAAACATACCATATAAGTATCTTAAATGTGGTCAACATTGCTAATACGCTATATTCCAAGTCATACTATAGCTTTGCTTGATGAACAGACCTTAATTTAAGTCATTATTCAACTTTCCTTTGACACCCAGTCCCTTTGATTAGAATGAATCTTTCAGACTTTGTGAACTGTATCAAGCAATTCATTCAAATAATGGCTCAAATGATTCATTCACAAATCACATGCTACAGATTTCATGAACTCTAATGAAAGTGAAGACTTTTGGTGAATGATGACTTAAGGCTGGAATACAAAGAAACAGACTTTAAAACACTAGGCATCACACACTTGCTGACTTTGTAAATGGTTAGAGAGATAAACTGGACATCAAACATTAAACAACAGAGGATCACATGCTATCAGACTTTCAAGTCGTTCCAAACACATCAAACTCAAACACAAAAATGTGTCTCGTTGCTAGAAGATGCATGAAAAAATAAATGATATACTCGGACTGAACGGAAGTCAGAGTCTGTGCCCATCATACACTCTCAGAAAAATGCTACAAGAGCTGTGGCTGTGCTAATATGTACCATTTGGGTACTAAAATGAACACTTTAGTACTAATATGTACTTTTAAGGTACTAATATGCACTCTTTATGGAGTAAATAAGGCACAAAAAGTGTACTGTTTGAAAGGGTACCGCTCCAGTGACAGCTTTTGTACCTTTTAGTACACTGTTTTTCTGTGAAATCTGTCGAATAGAAAAAACTCACAGAAAACTAATCAGTGCAAACTTACTTTTAAAGTTTGGTCTGTTTGTCAAACAAATCGGTCAGATGGGTTCACTTGTAATATACCGCTTTCAAATCGTACTGACTGCTTATGGGACTTTTTACGGTGCTTTCCTGTCCTTTCGAAACCCCAAAGTTTTAGTAGTCATTCATTGTAATTGCATGGAAAAGGCGGCAAAATGTTTCTCGTTGTTTTCCATAGATGAAACGAACGACATTAGGGTGTGCAAATGATGACAGAAATGTCATTTTCAGTTGAATTATTCCTTTAAGGGAGTGCGAGAAAGTGATTTGAAGACTTGTCAGGCAGTGCTTTGCTGTGGAGAGGAGCGGACAGAGAGCAGAGAGATGAGAGGGTGTCACACTCACTTCACTCAAAAGCAATTGATGGTCGTTTACCTGCTAACAACCGCAATGAAGCAGTCGCTGTCCCTCACTTCCTCTCATCTCTCTCTCTGTTTCTTTCAGTTTCTGTCCATCCATCCGCTCTCTGTCCCTCAAGACTAGAGTTAGTCCTCACAATATTTGATCATTTCTCCATCTGTCTCTCCCACTGAATTTATTTGCCTTTGCGTCGTATCAACTCTAAATTGAATTCTTTTCTTTTGGCCCATCCTATCTCTGCCTGCCACCCTTTGAACTGTTTTTATGCTGTCAGTGCTTTTCCTTCAGTGTATGTTGTGAATGAAAGTAGCATAAAAATGAAGGGTGTGTGTGTTTGTGGACGTGTGTGTAAGTGATAACAGGCGACACAACCATTTACATGAAGCTGTTCTGAAGTTCAGAGAACTTTGAAGCCCAAGACTGACTCTAGAGCACTACTCGCACTCAACCCTAAGTGTGTGCATGTGTGTGTGTAGTAAGAGAGCTGGTAATACCGGGGTACGTGAGACCATGCTGCGTTAGTGTCACACTGGTGAGCAGTTTGTTGCCAAGCAACTGCTGTGTATTTTCTTGAGTATACGGCTAACTTTTTTATATATATGCCTGCTGAAATGACCAGGTTAGACTGATCTCAGCCTACTGACTATTCAAGCACCGTTATATGCACATTGTAAATAAAACAACTGGAATGGTACGTTACAATAAGATTGTATTGTTTTCTGCATTTTTTTTTTGTCAGTCCATCACGAAAGTAATGTTTACACGTGTTAATTCTGATCTCTCTTTAAATAAATTATTCCGTGTGAACACATTTGATCATCAAATTTTTGCAGGTTATGCATGCAATCTGGAATATTATATGATGGTGAAACAGCAGATTTCGCAACATTAAGTTGTTTATGAGGTGCAACATTGTAGTCACAGGATATGTGCTAAACGCACTATGTGGAGAATACAGATATAGTATAGTAGAGAATATAGGCCTAGAACAAAAGTTTGTGCAGTTCATGACATCAGTTTTGTGAGAAACACTAACTAGCAAGCAAACAATGCATACATTACATACAATAAAACAGTAATGTGGCTGGTTACTTTTTATTTCACTCAGATGGACACTTCTTTGGGTTGTGAGTGTAAGCTTGGACCAGCATGAATTTATATTGACTAAAATATATTATTTTATGTTTAACAGAGGAAAGAAACACATACAGGTTTGGAATGACATCAGGGTAAGTAATTGATGGCAAATTTTCAGTTTTGGGTGAACTATCACTTTAACCAGTCAGATTGCTGGTAAACTACTTCACAAGCCAAGCAATTAGCTAAATTAGTTTTTTATGTAACTCCAAAATTAGGGATGGATATTGACACAGATTTCTTAATTTAATTCTGAATCATAAACACTTGATTCTGCTTAATTTGATTTCAATAAGGTTTGATTAAATTATGGTTTCATTCTGATATATTGTAGTTATGTCCATTTTACTTAAATATGAACGGCATTTGACATTTGAGTTGACAAAGGCATTTGACAACAAAAAAGACATTTGTTTCAGATTGATTCAAGCCAGTGATCATCTTTTCGAACTAATCATAAATAGAACTGTCTCATAAGTGCCATTCTTTTTGGAAATCGGGCTACACTAGTTGTTGTTTCTGCAGTTTGTGGTATTCGTGGTTTGTGGTATTCTTTGCTTTATTGCATCATATTCAATATATACTGCCAGCTCACATTCAATGGTAAAATATAAACTTATTTTTCCATGCCCCAGAATATTCCAGAACATTGTTGCTAAAAAGCAATGCAGGAACACAGTTTGTGTGTGTGTTTATATATATATATATATATATATATATATATATATATATATATATATATATATATATCTACTCTCAGAAATAAAGGTACAAAAGCTGTACACACTCACACAAACATATATTTTAGTAAGTAATATCAATAATGTTCTGTAACCCAAGTTACCAAAAAGGAATGTGTTTCTATGACCATGTGTGATGAACACAAGTAGAAGCTTCACAGGAGAGAAAAGCCTTCTATGGCCCTTGTCAGTATGTTGTCCCCTCAGGGCTTTTGTTTGAGGATCGGTTCTGACACACTAAAATTCAAACACACAACCACATACACACAAACATGGTGTCGGTCAGTTAGACTTAAATCCTTTTTATCCTCACAGATACTTCTCTCACACACATACACACATACACACATAAACACTAAAAACAAGACTGATGTTTCTATAAAAAGATTTCCTCACCAAGAGAGTGAGAAAGACTAAAAGACTAAAGATGTAATTGGTCTTGTTGCTGGCTGCTTGTGATGCAGGATTATAAATCCAGGTCCATTTGAGCTCAGTTTAAGCTTCATAATCCAACCCGTTCCAGCACTGCTCATCTATTAGCACTCCAAGCATCATAATTACAGCTGCTTGCTGGGCTTGGATATGTGGACATGCGCCCTGCTTTTTCTCACACATACTTGTTTGCCATCTCTTAGAGTCTCGGGATCGCAGCAAGTGTTATCACAAGAACAAAAATGATTTCCTATGGTCTTGGATTACATTTAAGCCTTTGGAGAAAATGCTCAAGTCATACACAGTAGTAATCAATAGTCAGTCTCAGTCAGTAGTATGACATCTCCCATAATAATGTGCCAAATCTTGTTGCCATTGCAAGACATATTAAAACAGGCATCTTCAAACTGAGATCAGGGAACTGCTAAAGGTGTTCTGACAATTTCAAAAAGAAAAAGTGAAATATTTACAGAACTGTGCATTTCATAAATTTTTTCATTCTATCATTTTTGTGATGACAGCCATAGGTCATTGTTTATTATATGTAATATAAAATAATTATAATTTATTTCTGTGATGGCAAAGCTGAATTCATTAATCCAGTCTTCAGTGTCACATGATCCTTCAGAAACGCTATGCGAGCGCCTTCAATGTGACCAAGCGCTGAATAATATGTGTAATCAGACCAATGGATGGGCGATACATCATGGGCAGGTGATGTAGGGACCAGGAAGCTATAAAAGCTGTAAAAGCTTGTGCTGTGGAACCGGCGTCAGCTTCTAGGACTGAAGCAAGTGCTCTCATAGATGTTGGAAGTATGGCACTGAGACACAGTGTCTCGTTCCCTCTGGGAACCATGGTTACATGCGTAACCTGGAGACGCTCTCCTTCAGGAACTTGAGCTGTGTCGAAATGCTATGGGAATGAGTATGCCCACACCGCCAGACTTACAAATCCCTGCCTAGTGTGGAAGAGCACAGCTAGGGCGAGAGTACAGAAGAGCCCAGAGTGGCTTGCATATCTAGGCCACGTGAGGAGCGTGGACCAGCACACAGCATTATAGATGTCCAGACACACCTGCCAAAAGGGACTTGGAGGCCGTCAGACTTCTAGTTGGGTGAGCCTTGAGCCCCAGAGGTGAGGGGAGATCAGAGGACTTGAGGCTATGGAATAGCATCCCGATCCACCACTTAGCATAAGCTTCTCTGGCCGGAAGCCTCAGTGCACCGTGGAGGAAACGTGTAACCAGGGGGTGTCTTTCCACTGACTGGCCACCGAGAGGGACGTTGTAGGCCGCAATGGCAGCCACGTAGACCTTGTAAGAAATTATAGTCTGCCTCGACCCAGCTTCCACTCCACAATATGTTTGATCATGCTCATTTCCCAAAATGGCTTAAATATTATAGAGAAGAAGAACGTCAACAATTATGTTTGTAGATGATTTGGGATGATCACATCCTGAGCAAATGGTGACCAATTGTTGAATGGGACAGGTGTGGGACACTGAGAACCACCTCAAACATAGGGGTGTCAGAACTTAATTAACATACAGACTACAGCTGTTACAACAGGAGCAACTTAATTTACATGAAGGGTAGTAAAAGTTTGAACTTACGATGTTTCGGGTTCATTCTGACTCTGCTGAACCCAAAGTATTACATGTACTTTGTCACTGCTATGCTGCAATAAACATCTTCATCTTCAACGTCCTCATCACTTTTTCTTACTAACTTCGGGGTGGAGTGGGTCAACCCTGTGGAGAAATGGGCCTGCAGGAACTCCAGCACTGTACAAACTGGGCAGTCAACTCGGTCGAGCTGGTAATCTCTGCACCAAGAAGTGAAAAGCTTCCACTTTGAAGCATACAGTATCCTCATGGAGGTAGTTCTGTATTGGAGGATGGTATCAACAACCTCGGTTGAGAGACCAGAAGCAACGAGTTGTGCCCCCTTAGAGTCCACACCCACAGCTGCCACAACTCCAGGTGGGGGTAACAGATCGTACCCTCGGCCTGTGAGGGAAACCCCTTCTGATGGAAATCTCCCATGGAGAGTCATCTAGGAGAGAAATCAGGTCCAAGAACCATACTCGGCCCGGCCAGAACAGGGCTACTAACAGTAAAAGGACCCTGTCCTGGTGCACTCTTTCCAAAGAACCAAGGTTTCCTCCACATGTCTAAGGCACAAAGGCAGCGCTGCCTGACCTTGAGCTTGTGGAGAAGGTGAGGATCAACTCGATCCAAGCAGGAGACAGACGTGCCTGCATCATTGTCGAATCCCAGACCATGCCCAGATAAGTGGTTCTCTATATGGGGGAGCACACTTTGCACACTTTTCTTGGCGTTAAGTCTTAACCCCTCTTTCATTTTGAGCGTGAATGACATATTGATGACAGAATGCCATCTGCTCAGATTGAGCTAATATCAACCAATCGTTGATGTGGTTGAGTAGGCGGAAGCCCTGGAGTCATAGAGGAACCAACCAGCATCCACACACTTTGTGAAAGTGCGGGGCGAGAGTCCAAGGCCAAAGGGAAGAACCCAATATTGGTAGGCTTTTTGCCCCCAAAAGCCAACCTCAGGAACTTCCTGTGAGGGGAAAATGGAGATGGGTTGAGCTCTAGCAGTGGAGGCCTCAACATAATGACTCTCTAAAGTGAGAGGAGGCCTTTACACCACATGCAAACCTGAACTCACAGACTGTCCTAGCAGAGCTTTGGCGAGTGGTGGCCTCAGAAAATCTCTGTAGCAAGAGAAGGCCTAACTCGCAGCGCAACTCTCCATCCTTCTTTCGAACAATGAAGTGTTGGCTCTAGAACCCAACTTCAGGCTTTAGAAGACCACCTTGATTGCATCCCAGAATGAGGAGCTGGAACACGCTAGGTTGTGACTTCTCCTGCCCAGCAGCCACTACTGACCACCTAAACCTCAGATGAAGAGAGGCAAAAACAAGCTCTTACTCAAGAAATTTTTTATCCCAAGAGCCCCTGTATATCTAACTTTTCATAGATAAAATTCAAAATTTATTTGCTCAGAATTAAATACAACCAAACAACCAGACGAATAAACATGGTCTGGTGTGATAAGATTTGTATAAAAAACATTATGAAATGCACACTCACGCTCAGTTACACAAACAATATCAATCTCCTTGAAGAAAGATAGCAGTGAGCTCTTATTCAGAGGGGGAAGAACCGCAACGTGGGCTCCCGAACCTCGAGAAAATAAAGCACTAGATCTAGCGAATGTGGGTGGAGATAACGAAAGCCCATCTCCGACCCTTCTGCCAGATCACGTGCGATCCCTGCAATCTCAGTCAGCACCATGCCTCAGCAGCAGCGGGACTGGAACTGTGAGATCACAGGCACAAACACACTCCTCGGAGTGTTCCTGGCAAGAGCGGAGTGTTTTGAAGCGGGAAAAGCACAATCAGCCCCCCGAGATCTGACCGTGCGAGCTCCCCTCCACAGTAATGTGTTCATTATAATATTAGGCATAATATGTAACGCTGGACCACTTAAGACACTGGGGTATATTTGTAGCAATAGCCAAAAAATGTATTGTTTAGGTCAAAATGATTATTTTATGCCAAAAATTATTAGGATATTAAGTAAAGATCATGTTCCATGAAGATATTATATATTTCCTACCAAAAATATATAAAAACTTTATTTTTGATTAGTAATATAAATTGCTAAGAACTTTATTTAAACAACTTTATAGGTGTTTTCTCAGTATTTAGATTTTTTTCACACTCAGATTCCAGATTTTCAAAAAGTTGTATCTTGGCCAATATTGTCCTATCCTAACAAATCAAATCCCTACATCAATGGAAATTGATGAAATTTAGCTTTCAGATGATGTATAAATCTCAATTTCGAAAAATTCACACTTGAGATTTTGTGGTCCAGGGTCACATATGCATGTGCAGCTGGTGCTTGTGCAACTAGCAAGATAATCGACGCCCTCCACATCAACCTCCTCGGAGGAAGACCGGCGGAGCATGGGGCCCTCTCGCCGAGGGGCAGAACCTCAGCACAGGCTTCCAATCCCAGAGGGCGGGTGCTCCATATGAGAACCCCTCAGGCACAGCCGCTGCTCCGTCTTGGCGAAAGAAAGGCCAGCAGCGCAAGGAACGCTGGTGAAAGCTCCCTCCTCAAAGAGAGTCTTCCGAGAGCAAAGGATTAACAAACGCTCGCAATACGACAGCTGACTCTGCGTGCTTCACTCCCAAGCAGACAACACACAAACAGTGTGTGTCCCCACCCGAAATATAGCACGGACAGGGGGGAACATACAGCCTGAACACTGCCTGCTCTCACCCAAATACTTATTGTTTTGCTGAAGCTTTGACATACTGTAGCTTATAAGTGGACAAATAACACTAAATAAGATACACACAGAGCGGTTGCTGTATAATAGAAACCGGTTCCACTGCACATGCTTTTATAGCTTCCTGGTCTCTACATCACCCACCCGTGAAGTCTCGCCCATCCATTGGTCTGATTACACACATGATTCAGAGTGGTCACGCTGAAGGCATTCCCATAGCATTTTGACGCAGTTCGAGTTCCTGAATGGGGAGCAGAAATTTTTACATTAGAAACACATTATCTAACAAAGCCAAAGCCATCAAGGTATTGAGAATGATGAGTCTCTTGCACCTGCAGTAACTCATTTCTTTTTGGCACTGCACAAATAACAAAAGTAGATTTGCCCTCTGCTGCTAAAAAAAAACACTAAATATCAATGTGCTGTTTCTGTTGAAACTCTTTGCAGTCTGTTAAATAGGCAAGCAGACATGCGATCAATGTACTGATTTGTCCTCTACACCTCACTGGAGCGCTTTCTGAAAGCTGCGTCTGGTATGGCTGAATCCTACAGCTGCTCTGGATTAAACGTGTATTTAGCAGATAGATTGATGCCTGTGATGCTGCGATACACCAGAGTGGCGGTCTCCTCGGCACTGAGGCCCACCCAACTTGTCTACAGATGGGACTACTAGTTTGGATGGCAGTGGTTTCCGGGGAGGTCCCTCTTTGATCTGCTTCCCCGGGCTTTTGATTTCAGGCCAGGCGAGTCTGAACTACCTGGCACCAGCTTCAGTGCTGAGATCTCTCGGATCTTTTGTTCCGCTGTTGTTATCGGTGTTTGATTTTTCCGTAAGTAGCCACCTGTGTTGTTGTAAACAAAGCGGTTATAATGATGGCAGTCTGTGAATTGTGTTTAAATGAGCCTTTTCGTATCTTTAACTATGCTTCTGCTTCCATATTTTGAAAATGAATTTGAAATCCATCCAGTGGATGTTTCTGTGACATCCGAGGGGAAAAAGATGCTGAAAAGCAGTATGGAAAAGTGTTTTTAGGTTCAATCCAAGACAGTATCCGCAGATGTTCTAGGACGTTTAAAGCCTCATAGAATATTAACTCATTTCATGCTGGCGAGTAATTTGAGTCCACACTGGACCAGATGCTTGTTTAAAAAGTGAATGTGGAGCTATCACCTCATAAAATTGCTAGAATAGACTAAGGTTGGCAAAACAGGCAAATAAATTGAACATGCTTGTTCAAATGAAAACAATTATGTGAACTGTAGAGAGCTGGACTGTAACTGATGGAATTTTTTCTTGTATGAAATTCAGACCTGTATAACAGATTGTTCTGGCTTTAAAACATTATTGATGAGCCACATTTAAACCCAATAAACAAATATCTAACTGCACATTCATTAATTTACTCTATAGTGTATATTGAACTTTAGTGTGGGTTTTCTTTGTTATTTGGCCCGAACAGTTAATGAGCTAATGAGGTGGGTACCAGGTGAAAATATGTATTCAGATAATTATGATTATTGATCTTTGCAGTATTTTATCATATCCCTGTGAACACAGTAGGGTTTTAGATGGTTTATACTTGGTCACTTCATGTCTCTCGATCAGCTGGTTTATTATTGTCTTGTTTGCATCTCTCTCTCTCTCTCTCTCTCTCTCTCTCTCTCTCTCTCTCTCTATATATATATATATATATATATATATATATATTTTTTTTTAAATTTATCAATTAGGCCTGCATCTTGGAGCCTGCTTCCATTGGGTTTTATTTTATGTATTTATATAAAACATTTAGAAGACTTGATAAATGTTATTAGTGTTTTTAAAGATTCATTTCAAAGGGTTAGTTGAAAAGTGATAATATTATCACTTAGTCATAAATTACTCCCCCATATTTGTTCCCATGTATAATTGACCTGTTTACCATATTTGGTGTGCTTGGTGTATGTGAGTTGATGAAAGTTTATATGTGAATATAAGCTAAAATTAAATCTGTTCACCATAAAAAAAAAGTTTATTTTCAGAAGACTTGGGATAAAATGCTCAATTGACATGGATTTCCTTAACTTCTTTCCTTTTTAGAGAATCAGCATTTTGGGTGAATGGATTTTCAATTGATAGACAGAAATCATGGATCGCTACATTGCATTATGCCTAAAAGTACCCCCTACAGTCACTATAACAGCCTTTCAAGGTCAAAATGACTTTAATTTAACCTCACAACTGAATAAAATTTTTAGTATTGATTATACAGGATGCTGAATGGAGAATTATGTCTGTGATGGTTATAGATGTTCATTTAAATCTTTTCTGACAATAAAGTGTATGAATTTTTACTAGCACATTGTGGTCTATTTCACAGATGGCCAATCACAGATATTCTCACCTTAGCTTTCACTGGTAATGCATTCAAAGAGAGCTGTGCTGACTTGAGATTTTTTAAAGTTTTTCCTCATGGCACGCTGAAAAATAAATAGACTGACAAAGGCCTCCATCTATTCATCTATCTATAAATCTCTCTATCACTCTCTCTGTCACTGTTTGGCCCTTTGTGTCTGTCTGTATCACTTCTGATAAAAATCTTTAATTAATCTACGCAGGCACTGCTGCAGACCTCACACATCTGTCTCCGCTCGGCCCAATAGTTTCCATTTTACAATTTTTAAGACATCAGTCCTTTCCATCATCATTGGCCTGGAGCGATCAGTGTTTCTTCTGTCTGGACAAGCGTAAAGGTCTTTTGTACGTTCTGACCGTCCACTCTAGACAGTGACAACAGTGATGACCTTACATGAGGCCAGGACGTCTCATCGTTCCCTCGCTCTCTTGTTCAATCCTGAATGGCGATGATGACTCTCTCCATCTTTTCCTATCTCCCTTCGTCTATGTGAAGTGTGTCCATGTGTGTGCAGATCACAGTTCAGAGGTTGTAGCGAAGTTTGTGTGTGTGTGTGTGTGTGTGTGTGTTTGTGAGTGAGAGAGATTTAAAGATTAATGTGTTTCTGTAGTGTGGTCAGTGTCATTGCCTCAACAGTAACGGCTAAAGGCAGTGAAGCAAACTCTAAATGGAACAAGCTTGTTTTTGTGTTACCCTCTGGAGAGAGAAGCATGTGTGTGTGTATCATCCACAAGGCCTGGCAGCAATATCAGAATGAAAATGGTAGAAAGAGCAAAGGCAAGTGAGTGAGTCAGTAAGTTGAAGGGCCTGAGTGTTTGTTTGTTGGACTGTGACAGGCTCTTGTCTAGGTTCTTCTTCAGACTTACCCAGAGTACAGAAGTGAGAGTAACTTTTTTTTAGAGGAGCTGAACGGTAGACACGGAGTAGTTTGAAATAAACATGATGAATGCAGAAGTGAAAGAGGCTCAGTTTATCTCGTGATTTTTCTTTGATTTGGTATTATTTATAAATTGTGAATTATGTTTTTATAATTTCATTTTAATTTGTTTAATTTTTGGTAATTTTGTTGTGTTATGGTAATTTATTAGTTACTGCATTGACGAAACCAAAGCACGCACATTAACGGCAATAAAAAAAAATCCTCAAAATTGGGTGCTTGACAAATGAAAATAATAAAACAAACATACAAAAACCAACAACCATAGGCTCCAAAAATTCAAAACGTTTTGGAACTTTGGAGCCTATAGTGTGGGCAATTTTTTTTGATTATTTACTTATTACTAAAAATGTTTATTTTACATTTAAGTGATTTAACAAAATATTCTTTAATTTAGTTTAATATCTACAGTAGTTGTCAATGTTTGCTTGTACTTAAACATTAACATTTTCAAAGATTATTTTGATATTAAAACATTAAAATATATTTCTTTTATTTAAACTTCATAGCTTTATTTCAGCAATGTAATTCGATAACAATAATTAGAATTTTAGTTTTACTTACAGTAACAATAAAAACCCTGGTCAGAGGAGTGCAGTGAAATCAAAACTGCTAACCAGCCTAAGATGGTTTTCCAGCTGTTTTTTGCTGGTCTAGCCTGTCACACTGATTGGTGCCCAAAAGCCCTTTAAAATGAGCACACCTGACTGGGTAAGACTAGCAAACCAGGTTTATTCTGCTTTGACAGAGAAAAACATGAAATGTAATCATTTTTTTTTTCTTGTGGAGTTTGTGTTTTACATTTTCTTTTAGATGTATTGTGTTTGAAGGTGGATGAGAGCTTGAAGGGGTTTGTTAACTTCTCTCTTTTTGTCTCTCAAGGCAGAACAGGGCTCGTCATATGATTAGATGCCATTTTGATGATGGACACTAATTTAAATGAGAGTGGTCATGAGAACAGGGCCAGACATGTGTGTGTATGTCTGTATATAAACTACGAAAAAAAAGAGAAAAAAACAGCAGTAGATTTCCAACACCACAAATTCCACATAAAAATAGTGAATAAGCTCTCATATTTATGCATATTTCCTGTTCTGATGACATCACTTAGTCTGTGTGGGCTAATGAATAATGTTTACATGATAGCTATTTGCACATTACTTTAGCAAACTCCCATTTGGTTTAACTTTATTCTGGTATTTATTAACAGCCTCTTTTCACAGTACAATCACTTCTAAATGGATAAGCTCAAGTCCCGATCTACGACTGAATATTCTGTTTCTCTCAGAAATACATCAAACCATGCAAGTAAAATATGTTGCAAATGTCACATTTGGCATTAATATTCATTAATGGGCTGGGAGACTGAGAGAGAAAGTGTGTATGAAAGAGCATGACATCATGCATGTAAGGCCTCATGAAGGATGTGAAAATCATTAGAGCACTGAAGGAGAGCAATAAAAAGAGCAAATGACTTTATGTCAGCTGTTTTATGTTGGAGGAGAGAGGGAGAGAGGGATTCAGCCATAAAAAGGGAGTGAGAGATAGATAGAGCTGCAAGGGATGAAATAATGTATAAAAAGGAAGGGATGAACGACTAGGAAAGAGAGAGAGAAGGATAGAAGTCAAACTGCACATTTAATCTCCTCCACTCTCTGACATGCTGTAAATCAACCTCAAAACACTGTTAGTAGAGCTTGACCAGCCACACATACGAATAGAAAGCCACACACACACACAGACAGCACTTCTGTGCCAGGAAGTGCTTACAGTATAGTGCCACAGTGTTACTGTGTTTTATGGGTGTAGTTCCATGGTAATACATCGTTTCCTGCACTGCATATTTATGTTAAATTATATGCAATATGGTATGCTTTGACCCACCACCCCCCCCCCCCCCCCCACACACACATGTTTGATAATACTATCATATTTTTTAAATAAAAAATTTGTATAAAAAAAAAAAAAAAAAATATATATATATATATATATATATATATATATATATATATATCCTTTTTAAATGATTTTTCAACATTTTTAAACCTAGAATCAGCAAGTTTTTATTTTGGCGTGTTGTCGGCAAGTGAATGCTGATTTTAGTGCTGCCCGAGTGAAGCGCGTTAATAAAATATCTAGTTTTGCATTTTGCTCTGATACTGGCAGCACATAGCCTAGATTTATGCATTCGGTTTGAATGGAAATCTTATACAGTAAGTCAATCTAAAACCGTGATTGTGCAGCTGTCAACCATGTCGGTGTGCAAATGAGCGGTCTGAATTTATTAACAGTGCATTTTTTATTTTGGTCATGCATGCGCACCTGCGTGACACTTATGTGCATCCCTGTGTGTGTGTGTGTGTGTGTGTGTGTGTATGACTTCATATATTTGATTTGGACCACACTGCTGTATTTACTGTACCTCTAAAAAGGTAAAAAAAATGTTTTTGACTACATTTCTGTTCCTTTGCATCTCCTTTATTTGACTTCTTTAGTTAAAATAGGTAAATTATATAAATAAACAAAAATGCTGTCAAAAGTGCTTTACGTTATTTATATACTGTGGAGTACAAAACTCTTTGTTGATATTCTTTTATTGAAGGTCTAATATAAATCTGGAAATGTACAAGGTTGGATTTTGATGGCAGAAAAAAAATTATGGCATAAAATCATTACGAAATATTACAATTTCATCAGTGTTTCTGATCAAGTAAACAGACTTCTGACATTGATCTTGAGACTTTTATAAAGACGGTCAGATGTTGTTATTCCACTGAAGCAAAAGATCTCAATGCTGGAGAACACGATCATTAGGTTAGAAAAATGATGGTATGATTGTATGATCAGACCTAATATATGGTACTCTTAAGGTACTTAAAAAAGTGCTGTATTACTATAACATTAGTATTCAAACATGTTATTTCCATGAGATACAGTACTCATAAGGGCACAAAAAAAACTCACATAACATGGAATGCTCTGCTCTGGTATGAGTGAAAGAATGGTCCATGTGAGGGGCCGGTAGGTCCAAAGGCCTGGCATCAGGTGGTCATTGATTAAGTGACTGCCTGACTGTTTTGTGTTCCTGTTGACCTCAAAGACACCTCATGAATGCACATTCAGCATAGGTGAGACACCGCTGGATTTATGGGTCTGGTGACAAAGCATTATTTATTCCCCATCCCGACTTGAACTTGGGCCGCCCGCCTCACTGCAATAAACATTCAGTGTGAATGGAAATCAAACATGCAGGTACACAGCTTACTAATGAACATCTGAATGATCAAGTGATGAAACATTTTTATGGGCTTTTACACTAATACACACCCTCTGTGTGTCCTCTTGGCTGACTGTCTCTCTTCAGCAGCACTTTCTGTCCTGAGGCAGTGAGTAACAGACATCACCGAAACCACGGGGCTGAAGTTGTGTGTGAGTGGGTGGGGGCTTTGTGGTAATTAAATGGACAGTTTATGCGAATGTGAGCGTGCTCGTGTGTGTAATTTTTGCTGTATGTTGCTGATGGGGATGAGCTGGCTTTTAAATGGGTCGGAAATGAGGCAATTTGCTCCACAGAGAATAATGCTTTCATCTTCGTGAGCTGCAACACATGTGCTTGATAATTCACAACCCTCCTGTTCACACACACATTCTTGCTGCGCAATTACTGTGTCCTTGTTCTGTCCCCCTTTAAATGTCACCATGTGTGCGCTAGAGCAAAGGCTTGTCATGAGGAGAGAAGGAAATGTTGTGTTTGTGAGTTTATGTACACCTGATGGTTTTTGTGTTCTTTGGTACTCAAGCCCATTCAAATATGTGTAGTTGAGTTCAGGGGCGCCAGATTTGCAGGATTTCATGTTGAGAACTCCAGAAGAATGCCACTGGGACCATCACGCACTCATTAATTAACAAATAAGTGCCATTTTACATTTGCTCTGTCTCATGGTTGCATCAAATTGTTTGAAAACTTTCTCTGTCATTTTTAATTGCTTGGTGAATGTTCATAGGGAAACTCGCCATCTGTCAAATGCTGTCTACCATGATTTTTTAAAATAAGACACTTTAAGCCCCATGAATCAAAATTAGAGTTATGTGCCAGCTTCATCCATATCTTTGTTAGCTTCTGCAGTATGTGTTGTTATTGTAAGGGTGGGCATTGTCAAAATCATTTTATTTTAAATGTAATATTATTTTATATTTTTTATATTTTTTGTTTTATTTAGTTTAGTTTTTGTTTTGAGAAAGTTTGATGCCTATCAAATGGTACAGTACTACTTTATTCAAATAAATAAATGATAAATACGGTATCGGTAAAAACAGATTTGCATTAAAATAAAGAAAAAGAGTTAGAAACCCCTGTGATGGTGTCACATACTGATGGCAGGTCACATAACTTCTTGGCAAGCATAAACATCCAACCTGGTCTCATAAAAATACGTACCTCTCTGCACTTTTTGTGCAACACTGTAGTAAACATCCCTCAGTTAATTTGAGCCTATACTGGTTGTGTGGAGCTCAGCACGATGTGTCGAAAATGAATCCCTTCCATTATAATAAAAGTATTCTTCACTGGAAGTGTCCATCTATGACACACTTTGGTGAATACATTTTTTAAAAATTATGCTACAGTTATACCACATGTATAAATGGTATAGCAGGATCTATACTTTCTTGAAAATGTCTTTCCATCACTTGTAAAGTAACAGCATTTTGTGTTCTGAAGATGCTCTTACAGGTTTGGAATGATGTGAGAGTGCGTAATTAATGACAACATTTTCATTTTTGGGTGAATATCCATTTTATGGTCGATTTTTAAATCTTTGAAAGTGCTGAATGAACGTTCAACAGAAGATGTGGACACTGGCACAGTTAGTACACACTGTATGTACCATGCTCTTTTTCATTTAAAAGTTGAGTTGCTTTAGAAAGCCTTTATTCATTTTTAGCTAGGCTGCTGTCAACACAAACTAGCTTATTATAGGACAGTTATTTTAAATCATTTGGGGAAGGAAGCGCCACACTTGAAAAGATACACCTCTCTCTTTCCATTTGCTCTCTCTTGTTTTTATGTAAATCAGGAGTGAACTTGAAGGCCAAGAAATATATAATAATAATAATAATAACATCAATAAGCAAGCGCTCCGGTTACGTACAGCTACAGGCGCAGATTATTGTGTGTATAATGCCGCATACACTAGAAAAACTTTTAGAGTGCTTGAATGATATGAACGTCTAAAATTTGTTTTGTGTTGGTCAATTTAAAGTCAGACGGGAATAAAATTATTGGGATTTCTTGGCCTGCCTCTCTAAAATTCCTATTGATTAGTGATTCTCAAATTCACATGACCAAGCATAATTTTGCAAATGCAAATTAAATTCACAAATCAGAAAGCACCTAAAATAGAGCTATGTGATATGACTATAGTCTTTGAGAGCATCTGCAGTATTTTAAATGCTTTTGTTCTGTTCTGTTTTGTTTGGTTTGTGGGTTTTGTTTTGATTTTGTTGTTTGTTTTGAAGTTTTGTTTTGGGTTTTGTTTTTGTTTTGGGCTTTGTTTTGAGAAGTTATTTGACGCAAACAAAAGGTACTATTTCATATAAAGAAACATTACTAATATTTTATAACATATAATCATATATACAATTACACAAAATATCTATAAAAATGTTTTGGTATCAGTTAAAAAAAAAGCTCCATATTATTTAACACTTGAGTTTAACAGTTGTGTCATCAGCTTAAATCTACATTCATGTACCAAGTTCCGACATTTCTTCAGACGTAATATTCGGTGCTCACTTCAGTGTATAGGAGCCCTAAGGGTTTCACTACTTAATGCATTTTCACTGTGTCCGTTTGAATAAAAAGGTCACAGTCCTACGAGAGCATTGAGAGTACAGTGTGCTTGTATAGAGGGAAGAGAGAAAGAGATGGTGGGGGTTGCTGGTCAGTGTATACTTGTTTACTCTAAGGTGAACCCAGTGTACTGTATTGATTTTGTGCGTATATTGAGTGTGCGGCTACACAAAGCGAGCGTACTTATGTGTGTGAAGCCGGTGACTGCATTGCTTAGGCTTGATTGAAGCGGCGAGAAAAGAGTCTGAGAAACGAAGGAGGAAAGAGCGAGACCAGCGGTCAGAATGAATGACAGTGAAGTGGGGATAGAGTAACGAACAAAACGGCATTGAATCCTCCCTAATGAAGACAAATCAAGGTCCGAGTCCAATGGTGATTGCAATGGATCACTGTGGTAATGGGGTGGCGAATACTTAATGTTCAAACTTCTCCCATATGAGCAGCAATAATAGCCCCCTGAGTCTGAGGTAACCGGGCCATGACATCACTGCCTCGCATTGCATCGATACGAAAGTGGCTCTCTTCCAGCTGTTGCCAGGCACCGGTCACCATGGAGATGTAATATAGAATAGGGTTAAGAGTTAGGGTAACAGACGGGTGGAGTGGGGCCTCTTGACTGGGTTTTATATGTTTATGTGCACGTGTCGCTATGGTGTAAGCATTTCAAGGTCAGGTTATGGCAGTGGTCGCATTGATATGCAGGAGAGGACGCTAATGGAGGACAACAATAGGAATGTGTATGAGATATTATTAGTAATATTGCACACTTCACCTGATTGACAGAGAGAGACCAAGTGAGAGAGAAAATGACTGAAATACAAGGAAAAGATAAAAGGTAATGACCAAGATCGGCGGTAAATGTGAAATGAGAGACACAGAGCGGGAAAGAGTGGTGACCCTCTCTGACTCTAATGGCTGGTCCACAGGAGAGTGACACATTGTCTTTTTCCACCCATCTCTCTAATGATGAACCAGTCATGACAAAGATGACATATACATAGCCTGTAAAAGCAGAGCTGCGTTATCGCTGTTATTAGCTATGTTATTTTTAACAGATGAATATGACTATGTTGTTGTTTTAGTTTTATTGAAGTCATCATGGAATTAAATTTTACCCTATCTGTTTTCTAAGTGTTATTGATCTTGCCATGAATGATTCACCCGTGCATACGTTTCTGTTCTCACTCTTTATTAGGTGGCCTTTACTACAATGTACTTACATAAAAAATAAGTACAATGTACTTATTGTGTTCATATTGTATTGCAAAAAAATTTCGCTGCTATTGAGGTGGGATACGGGTAACGTTAGGGACAGGTTCGGTGGTCTGGGTAGATTTAAGGTGTAAGGGATGGGTCAACAGTGTAATTCTAAATGTAATTACTGAAATTAATTAAAAATGTAATTACATACAGGTATTTAAAGAAAAATAAGAAAAAATTAAAAACATATGTACACAATAAGTGCAATAAAAGTATTATAGTATACAAGTATAACTTAAGGACATAATAGTTAAGGCCACTTTTTTATAAAAATTGGGACCAAGGGTTTTTTTTTTAGCTCATAATATTTAATAAAAATGTCAAACGATAGACTTTTAAAAGGATGGAAATAAAGTGTTGAAGTTAATTTACATGAGGGTTTCAGCTTGAAGGTCGTAGATGTGTGTATCTGATTTCTGTCAAAAATTATTGGAATTCCTAGTTCAATATTATTACCCGAGAGGCTATATTAAAGGTATATATATATATATATATATATATATATATATATATACAATATAAATATAGGTATATATATATAGGTATGTATATAAATATAAATTCTGTTGACAATAAATTGAGATATTTTGAAGAATTTGGGGAACCAAACTGTTTTTGTTATCATGGACAAAAAACGTTTTATTTATTTATTACAATTTTTTTTTTTTTTTTTCACAGAAGAAAGTCAGTCATACAGGTTCGGAATAACACAGGATGAGTAGCTAAATGATAACAGGGTTTTCATTTTTGGGTGAACTATCCCTTTAAGATTTATATGATGGGGGCATAAAAATGCACTGCTTAATGAAAATGGCTGCATTTTTCTTCACCCATTTCCACTTTTCTCCAACTCTCCCACTCCCTCCATCTTCCCTGCCTCGCTTAAGAGTTGAGTAATAAAGCACTTTGTATGTCTCGTTGCTTAACTCCCACAGCATCTGAGTTAGCCTAACATTCATTAAGCAACGCCGCAAATCTTCAGTAGCACAGCTAAGCAGCCTTTCCTCATTCCACATCCCTTGCTTAGCGATTTTTGAAGCGCTGCCCCTGCTGTGCCTCAACACCTGCCTCTGACAGAGGATTTATAAAGGGGCCATCATGCTGTTTTATTAAAGTCCCATTAAAGGAAAATGGTGCTGGATCTACTGGGGTCATTTATTGGAGCTCCCCTGCACTTCGTTAGTCTAGCCATTATTAAAGAAGCGCTCTGAGCTGAGTTCAAATTGTCTCATGCCATTAATATCTCTCCAGCTCTGGTCCGTTGACATAAATCATGAATATCAAAATGGGGTCATTGTGGTCCTCAGGTGCTGATGGAAACAGGGGTCTTCGGATCGATTCCAGTATTTAGCGGTTAGAAGCGCAAAACTGATCAGGGCTCATTGGCAGGTTGCCGTGGGTGTTTAGCGAGTCCCGTGGCATTAGCATTTGCGTCGTGAGTTATGTACACTTGTCAGTTTAGTTTGTCCTCTTTTATTCATAGTGAAAGAGCTAATGGCTCCCAAAGCTTCCTCATAATTAGCATCCTTCCTTAGCCTTGATTATATTAACCACTAATGCACACCGAACACAGACCTTCTAGTGTAATGTTAGCTACTTGTGCTAGTCTTTATTAAAATATGTTTGTTTAGGGCTGCTTTAGCATGTGCCTTCAGAGGCATTTAACTCCCTGCTCTGTCTCAGTCTAGCATCGTTTATTAAGAGCCTTTTCTCCCAACGCACATTTGTTTTCCTGCAAAAGCTTTTATACATGTGTTTAAGTGGGACGTTTTTTCCCTTGGGTAGAGAGAGGCGGCGCGCACAGGTTACACTGCACAGGTGTGGTGATTACTACAGAATCCCGCTGCGCTTCAGCAACAGCTTCACCCTGCCGCAGTCTGTGAGTGTGTGTGTGAAGGAATCTGTTGTAGTGTCCCTCTGTCCATGTGTCTGAGCACTGCGCCAAGGATTAGCATTTATTTAGCTCCCTTACCCTCATTTACTTATTTATTCATTCGTGGGAGTTTTTTGTTAAGCTAATTAGTTTGTAGTCAGGGAAAAACTGTAATTGTGTCCTGGGGGATCAAGGGATGGTGGAGGAAGGGGTGGGGGGTGCACGTATTTGAGACACATCCAGAAGTGTGAGCACAGAAAATGGAGTAAGAAATAAAATAAAATATCTGTTTTCTACTCAGTGAAAGTTTCCAGGGCTGGTGCCCACTTTCAAACCTTTCTGTGCGTTTCTACCACACAAAAGGAAGTTCCAAAGAAAAAACTGGTTCTGTGCCAGTTTTGCTAAATATCCTACTCCTTTTCCATAATCCCTGATTCAATCGCTGATCTAGCAAATCCAAAGGACTTTTTAAACCAGTCAGTGCTAGTTATGCTAAGCTAATTATCTAAGCTGCCGTGTATTAGATATACAGATGAACGTGTATTGCTAGAATACGTGTACAGCTTACCACTTAACATTCTGAAGTATAGTCCATTTGATAGCATGCGTGAACAAAAACGCTCGACACATTCACACTAGAAAGTTTAACCTTTGTCCAGTGTCTGTGCTAATTCTCTCCAGAAGTTTTGAGCAATAAAAATGTTGTTCTCGTTTAAACTAGAGCTGCATGTATTTTTGAACCTCCTCATCCAAGCACTTGTCAACATGGGTGTCTTGTTGTTGTCTCTGCTTTTTGTGTTGTTTTTGTTCTGTATCTTCCATTTTTTTGGACTGTAAAACAAATGGCTCAGGCCAGTGTTGCCCCCTTGTAGAACAACAGATTAGTGGAAGAAAATTTCACATGTACTAATACCCTAGGATTATTGCAAAAAAGTGAAGTATACTTTGGGCTTTAGCTTGCTAACTGAATGCTAACTGAATGCAGTTAAAAGGTCAATGCTTAAAGGGGTAGTTTCCTCCAAAATGAACATAGCTTCTTTCAGTGCATTTCGCTTCCCATATGTACGGCTTAACACGGGTTCTCTCACTCTCAGCCATGTTCTACTGGCTGTTTATTGCAGTAGGTATGCAAAGCAGAGAGATGAATGCACAATGTCCTCTTCTGGAGACTGGGTGGGAATATGCAGATCATTTGTATTTAAAGTGATGCACACCAAAACATCTCTTTTTTATTTTTTTATTTTTAAACACAGCCTCAAAATGTCATTTTCCTGCTGTTATAATAAATGATCTGTGGGGCATTTTGAGCTGAAACTTCATAGACACATTCTGGAGACACCCAAGACCGATATTATATCTTGTAAAAAGGGGCATAATCGGTGCTACAAGAATTCTTTTTGTGCGCAAAGAAAACAAAAATAACTTTATTCAATGATTTCTTCTCTTCTGGGTCAGTCTCCACCACCATACACGAGAGTACAGCAACGCATTTGTTTTCTTCTCAAACAGTGACACATTTGTTTCTGTATTCTTGTAGCTTTATAACATTACAGTTGAACCACAGATGTCACTTTTAACAATGTCCTTACTACCTTTCTGGGCTTTGAATGTGGTAGAGAAAACTGTAGGATTTAATTTATGTTCCGAAGATGAACAAAGCCTTCCGTGTTGGAAACAACATGAGGATGAGTAATTAATGACAGAATTTTCATTTTTGGGTGAACTATCCCCTCAATCACAATAAACTGGCATTTAAGGTAGGTTTATGTTTTGAATTCATGAAGGGTAAGTTTCATGATTTAGACTAAATAAACTGCAAAATCATTTTATTAGTCCTAACCAGGCCCCAAATAGAGTTCTTACAACTAATGGAATGTTTTTTGTGTGCCAGCTAATGTTTTGTCATTGGGTAATGCTTTCCAACAGTTTAGCTACTTAGATGATGTGCTAATGCTTGTGATGAGTAATTCTCAACAGTACAACACAGCAATGCCTAAAACCAGGATTGTTTAGCAGGATGGATGTGCGCTTTAAGTCAGTATGATTTTCTGCAGAGATCCAAGAGAAATTAGAGAGTTCAGCAACGGAAACACAGGTGAAAAGGCTGCCTCAGGTTTTCTCATACTCTTTCTCCATTTCAATGGAATGTGGGGTATGAGAAAAAAAAGAAATTGAAAAATAGAGTTTTTTAAACGGTGTAGACGTTGAGGCATTACAGTGCAGCTTTGGGTATGGTGTGTTTCAGGTGATTTGCTTCTGCAGAGCTGCTTGTGTTGAGATTGAAATGTTTGTCAGAGATGTCAACCTTCGCTGTGAGTTTAGCTAACAGTGCGTTTTCACAGACAGCATTCTTACATCATTTACTTTCATATTCAGTATGTGCAAACACACTAGAGAGAGAGCAAGTGCAAGCAAGGGATGATGGCACTGGAATGATAGAGTGCTTTGGCAGTCACAGATAGGGGAGAATTACAGGGAAAAATAAAACTGAATAGCGAAAGGGGTGATGAATATTATTCCTCTGCTGGGGAGTTTTTACCTCCTGTCAATCATTGTACTGTATTAATCTCAAACTTTCCCTCCTCTCTCACATCCCACACTCATGCGTTTTGTCCATCACTCAAAATATCTCTTTCATGTTCAAATATTCTTCCAATATCTAGGCGTTTAGGCAGACATCACATCTGCTCTTATTTTCAGGAGCTTTTTATAAAACAAATAATTTAGTCTCTGAAAGAAATGCTTTAATCTGTGATTTACACACATTAGCTGAAATCTGTCTATGCTCTTTCATGCTTTTATTTTTATGTATATTATTTAATATAAAAAATATATTTTTTTTATTAATATATTACATACAATAGCTGCCAAGTTGCATAGTTTCCTTAAACAGCCTTTGTTTAGGCTAGTGAAATGTATTATTCAGTAGAAGAATGTTTTATTAAGATTATTACTGTTAATAAATGTCATAATTGTTGAACATATTGCTATATTTTTACTGTTCTATAAAAGAGCAATAAGCCAGGCAGTGCATTTCAGTATTTATTTTTCATAGTTAAAGCGGTCTGTGTCATGCCTAACAGCACCCCATAGTAAAATCCCTGCATTGCTTCTCCTCTTATGGCTTATTGATATAATTGTTCTTTCTTTTGGGGTATCCTGTTCCATTTGCTTCTTTCTTCCTGACTTAGTTTCACAGTTCATGTTCATACTTACTATTCGGGATAGTAGAGTGTGCCTGTCCATTCAGAAGTTTTATTGAAGCATCAGGATGAACAGCTGAATCACTCAGCCTTGATCATGTTCAGTTTCCAAAAAGCTAGAGCTCTATTTTTACCACTAACATGCAGCCCTATGTAAGAATGGGCATGTTATTGATTTGTATTGTAGACATGTTTCAGTGGAACTTCTGTATTATTGTGCGTACAAGGACAGTCTCCACAGTGAGGAGGTTTCATATTCATCTGTTTATTTCATATCAGATCCCACTGTCTACTTAAATATCTTTCTTTTCATCTGTCTTTATTCAATATCCACTTAGTCTGGGCAAACTCTCTCACAGGAACACACACTCTATTCACACTCGTTGCCAGGATGTTGAATAAACAACACCATTTCTGGTTCAGCTTATTTTGGCCAAGGACCATCCACTAATGGAGGAGGAGAACATCTAATTGGTGTTCATGTTTCTCAAACAGTACTGCTTGTTAGTATGAGTTTGATTCCCAGGAAATGCAGAAAAATGCTGATAATGTCATGATCCTGGCTCTTTCATTCTCCCTCCCTTTTCGCTCGGATTCATTCACTCTTCCTCTCCTGTTTCGCACTCACCTTTCCTCTGCTCTGTTGATCTCCTTCGGTTGCTCCTCATTGCGCTGCTCTTTGCGCTTGGCTTCCCGCACCTGTTCCCCCTTCTCCCTTGATTGGCACTCCTACTTCTTTCTCTCTCCTCCCTGCCTGCCTTGCCAGATTGTTCCTCTATTCTCACTAACGTTGTATGTCTTCTCCCCTGTCATGTCTTAGTCCTAGTCCTGTCTGGTCAGGGATTGCTGCATCGCTGGTTGTCTGTCCTGAATTTACCATTGTGTCTGCCTGTGTCCAGTGCGCTTACCTCTCGAAGCTGTCTGTGCCCGTGTCCCTACGGCGTGGTGAAGAGAGGAGTTTGAGTCTGGAAGTATTGCCGCTGCTCGTCAACGGATCTGCCTGTTTTCCTCTACGGTGTTGCTGCGGAGCTGTCCACTGTACTGATACCGCCTGGGCGGTCGGTGGTTTTTTGCTTTTCTATTTTTGAACTAGTGAAAGTTTTTGGTTCCAGTTTTTTCCCTTTGGGAGGTTTTTTTCGTTTCTACTAGAACTCTGTCAAGCTCCTGTGTTTTGTTATTAAAAGACTGTATCTGCTCCGCGAATTGCTCTCTCTGGTCCTCTTTCCTCACAACAGAATAATCTGGCCAACTATGGACCCAGCAAGAGAGAATCTGATCCAGACAGCCGTCGAGATCCAAGGGGCTATGCTGTGCAAGCACGAGGAGGAATTATCGGCCGCAAGACAGGCCGTGGAGACCCTGGCCGCACAGGTGACGGATCTCACCAAGCAGCTCCACCAGTGTTGTCTCAATCCGCCAGCCTTGTCCGGATCTATTCACTCCATGGAGCCTCGAATTAATAACCCGCTGTGTTATTCCGGTGAGCCCACCCAGTGCCGTTCCTTTTTAACCCAATGCGAGGTTGTGTTTTCCCTCCAGCCGTCAACCTATTCAGGGGACCTGGCAAGGATCGCCTATATTATTTCTCTTCTCTCCGGACGAGCTCGCCAGTAGGGGATGGCAGTCTGGGAGGCCAAGGCCGTGTGCACCGAGCGCTTTTCCCTCTTCAAGGAGGAGATGGTCCGTGTCTTCGATCGGTCTGTCTACGGGGAGGAGGCCTCCCCGCTTACCCTGACGAAGAGGTCTTCTCTTCGTCAGGGTAAGCGCTCTGTCACAGACTTTTCTATCAAGTTCCGCACATTGGCAACCTCCTGTGGCTGGAATGAGCCGGCGCTGCTTGCTCGCTTTTTGGAGGGGCTCAACGGCGAAGTAAGGGATGAGATATTGTCCTGGGAGGTCCCTACTCGTCTGGATTCACTGATTGACCTTGCATTACGCATCGAGAAGCGTTTCGACCTCCGCCGCTGCGCTCGAAGTCTGGAGTCTGCTCTACTGGCTTCACAACCCTCCGATCCCCTCCCACTCTCCTCCTCAGAACCCGAGGCCATGCAGCTGTGCGGCATCCGCATATCCACGACGGAGCAAAAGCGGAGAGTTGTCAACCATCTCTGCATGTATTGCGCTTCACCTGCGCATTTTGTCTCCGCATGTCCATTAAAAGCCAGAGCAAGAAAGATGGTTCTTTGCCTCCCTGCATAGAGTATAGGGGCCTTAATGACATAACTATTAAGAACTGTTATCCATTACCCCTCATGTCATCAGCCTTTGAGGTCTTGCAGGGAGCAAAATTTTTCACGAAGTTGGACCTTCGCAACGCCTATCATTTGATTCGCATAAGGGAGGGTGATGAATGGAAGACCGCGTTTAACACGACCCTTGGGCACTTTGAGTATCGCGTTCTTCCGTTCGGCCTTGTAAATGCCCCCGCCGTCTTTCAGGCGTTGGTTAATGATGTCCTTAGAGTCATGCTCAATATTTTTGTTTTCGTTTACCTCGATGATATTCTCATTTTTTCACCCTCCCTCCAGGTGCACGTCCAGCATGTTCGCCGTGTTCTTCAAAGGCTTCTCGAGAATAGACTGTCCGTCAAGGCGGAGAAATGCTCTTTCCACGCGCGTTCTGTCACTTTTTTGGGTTCTGTTATTTCAGGGGAGGGCATTAGCATGGACCCCGCTAAGGTTAAGGCAGTTATTAATTGGCCAGTCCCTGACTCTCGTGTCGCCTTGCAGCGTTTCTTGGGGTTCGCTAATTTTTACGGACGCTTTATTTGTAACTTCAGACAGGTCGCCGCGCCTCTAACCGCCCTTACTTCTGTCAAGTCCAGTTTTGAGTGGACCGAGTCCGCCCAGAGGGCTTTCGATTGTCTTAAGACCCTTTTTACGTCAGTTCCCATCCTTATGACCCCTGACCCCTCCAGACAGTTCATCGTTGAGAGTAGGCGTTGGGGCCATACTCTCCCAGCGATCTGCCTCCGATGGTCAGATCCATCCCTGCGCTTATTTCTCACATCGGTTATCTCCCTCTGAGCGTAATTACGACGTAGGCAATTGTGAACTACTCGCCATTCGCCTGGCACTGGGTGAATGGCGTCAGTGGTTGGAGTGTTCCTGTGTTCCTTTCATTGTGTGGACGGATCACAGGAATCTCGAATATATTCATTCCGCCAGGAGGATGAGTGCCCGTCAGGCTCATTGGGCGTTGTTTTTTTACCCATTTCGACTTTTCAATTTCCTACCGACCCGGCTCAAAGAACGTCAAGCCTGTTTGAGACTTTAGTCTTTGCAGCTTAAGGGATCTTATTTATTCACGAACAGCTTGTAACACTCCAAAGAGCAAGGAAAATATGAAATCGCATCATATGACTTTAATATTTTGAATTAGCTATTATTTTTTAAATGTAAAGTTTTCATTTTAATTTAAGCCTTTGTCATTTTGTTTTGTGCTTTTGTACTTATTATTATTTTTATAAATACTTATGTTATTTCAATACTTATTTTTATTTCAGTTTTAGTTTTAATAATTGTAATTACTTTTTATATGCTTGAACTTATTTTCAGTTAGTTGGGATCAGAAATTTTATTTTTTTCATTTTAAGTTTTAAATTTAATATTTACATTTAAAGTTATTTAACCTTTATTCCAATTATCAAAACTGTTTTTAATTGTTTTAGTAAGAAGTAACAACACAGATCCTCCTCACTTCAATTGGTGCTCACTGCGTTGCAACACTGCTTAACTTTTCCGCATCATTATTGGATGTTTTTCCAAAAATCTCTAACTTCACGTGGCTTTGTCAATTCTATACCCCTTTACTGTCTCTGTCTCTTTCCTCATCTCCACTCTCTCCAAGCAGACACCTGTCTGTTTTCATAAAGCTTTCTCTGTTTCCATATAGCCTTTCTCTCTTTCTTTCTCAATCATTTTCTCTCTCTTTTCTCTTTCCTTCTCTTTTCTTGGTTGCTTGAAGGAGTTATAAAGAAAGAATTATAATCATTGTGTGCAGATATAGTTACATACATACAGAACAAGCACCTAGAGAACTAAAAACATTCATGCACCAGTATCCCAGCATGCACTTCAGCATATTAAATAAGTAGTTGTATGACTGCTTTGCATTCTGCTTGTGCTCCTCATTTCAGTAGTGCTTGTTGTGGAGCTGTTCAGTAATGCACGTGCTTAACGTGAACAATCGTGATGACCATTACACAACAATTGGCCTCCTTCAGCCATCCCGCTTGAAGTAGTCAGCAACTTGACAGTGTAGCTGCTTCCTGTTTTTAAACACTTCGAAAGGACCAAACACATTAGTCACCCCTCTCACGCGTCTGCCTGCATTTATCGGCAAAGGGGCTTAACTGAAATCCTTGTCTTAAAAAAACATCCAGCATTTCATTAGTCACCTTAATGCACACAAAATATTTCAAAATGACAAATTCAAAATGTGTAACTAATTTCACAGCTGTTTGAGGTAGTCTCTGGGGTGATATGCCAGCATGTGTGTGTGTGTTTGTGTGTCTCTGCGGAGCTGGAATGCAAATGACAGAATTGGCTGTATCTCCTGTAGAAGGGAAGTAAGTCATTTTGTAGCAGCTGTGTTTGGAGCTTCAGGGGGAAAAAAGGGATGGACTACCTCAGTCTCTGGACAAAACGCAAGGGTTTCTGTGTGTAACTCTGAGACAAAATGAGAAATGAAGGGAAAAATTTGTCAAAAGAGTTGTGACGTGACCATAAGTGTTAAGCAAAAGCTGGTTAAAAATACCAACATATGATTTGACAGGAAATAAATGATTCAGCCAACTTTTGATCGATTTTTAATGAGCTAAATGCTTTCATAAGCTTGGCTGGAAAAATAAAAGAGAAAAGTACTTAAGAGAAAGAGTGTATGACAGGAATTAAAAATAAATAGCGTGTCACGCTGGGCGAGAACCGAAAAGCTTGGGGTCAGGGTAAAGAGCTATGGCAGGGGTTACACCAACCCCTTTATTGTCAAAGTCAAATGTGGCTGGTTGCTGTGACAACATGCAAATGAGATGCAAATGAGTGGAACATTTGGGAGGAGGTTGGTTGTCAGGGTGATGTTGTCATGGCGACCCCCAGTGATGCACAACGGAAGAACACAAACAGGCAGGAGGGCTGCGCAGGGGACGGCCAGAGTCATATTTAAAGAAATCATTCGGAGATGAAGAGATTATGGACCAAAGCACTGGACAGGGGGCATATTGGAGGGTGGGATGTAATGGGATATGAATATAACATTAAGGATTCTGGAGGGGAAGGGAGCTGGGAAAGAATGATTTCTTTATCTGTTCTTCTAATGCTTTTCCTTGCTTCACTCTCTCTTTTACGCAATGTTATCACACTGTTTAGGTCGGTGGCTGATGGGGGACATAACAAACTCGGAAGGCAGAGGGAAAGACAGGTGGAAGAGAGAGAGAACTGGGCTTTATTTTGCTGGCTGAGAGAAATTGAGTTATGAAACGAATGTGTTTGGATTACGACAGATGAGGGAAAAAAACTCTGCTCTGAGAGAAACTTTCTGAGAGAAGGGAATTTTTCATGATGCCAAAATTTCAGTAGGCGATAGCAAATAGTTAGAAAAAACTACATTGAAATGAGATTGTATACATTTTTTTTGAGAATAGAAATGTATTTCTATGAAATTTGATTCCCCTTGGTCCTTCGTTTCAAGCTTTTCATGTGAATAATGTCAAAAGAGTAATGAGGGCTAAACATTTTAATCTCATTAGCAAGATTCCCCAATCAGAGCTTTTCTCTTACATGGATAAATGTGACCCTGGACCACAAAACCAGTCTTAAGTCTCTGGGTATATATTTTTAGCAATAGCCAAAAAACAATTTATGGGTCAAAATGATAGATTTTTCTTTTATGCTTAAAAATCATTAAGTAAACATCATGTTCCATGAAGATATTTTGTATCTTTGATATATCAAAACTTAATTTTTGATTAGTAATATGCATTGTTAAGAATTAATTTGGACAACTTGAAAGAAAATTTTCTCAGTATTTAGATGTTTTGCACCCTCAGATTCCAGATTTTCAAATAGTTGTATCTCAGCCAAATATTGTCCTATCCTAACAAACCATACATCAACGGAAAGCTTATTTATAAATCTCAATAAATCTCAATTTCGAAAAATGGACACTTGAGACTGGTTTTGTGGGTCACAAATTGAAGAGAATAATACATGAACATCGACTATATTGTTTGTCAGCCGCTCCCAATACGCAGAGTACGCAGTTTGCGTATGGTACCAACTCCCGGGGGGCACCATCCCAGTTGCTGAAAAAAAAACTTTCCTTTTATATTTATATTACCATAGTATAAATGGTAAACATAATAAACATGTAATCATGAACATATAGGCTATACATAATTTCCGCATCCATGCCCATGCTTGCGCTCACCTCATGTTTGCGGATGACAAATGATTATAACTGATGGACAACTATGCCTGGGAAAAGACAACAGTAGTCCGGCACAGAGATAAGAAAAAAAGCCCAAGATAAGGCCCATGATGAACTTTTTTGGATGTTGATAACATTAATAATGTGTTTTAATGCCGCATCTGCCTTAATTTTCTTGTTCCCTTCTGAAAATTAACCATAATTTTACTATATAAAAAAAATAAAAATACAAACATGGCTCTTGTAACAATGATTACTCCAAATTAACCATGGCTTTGATACTTCAAATCGCTTCAAATAATAATTTACGAAGCAAGATAATATTTTTGTGGTAATGAAAACAGACCTAAGCGAACAACAACCTTTAAAATGCCATGCAAAGTATATAAAAACAATGAGGCAATAATGATTGGTTAACCCTTTCATGCATGAATTATGATAACCTCAGTCAGGATTTTTTTATTGCTCTTAGGGCATGAAAAACAAGAATAGATTTTTTTTTTTATTAATTTTTTTTACAAATTTTTCAAAGAGATCTTCAGATGTCCACTTGAGTGGACAGCATGCGGTTATGGTTTAAACTGAAGATATACTATATTAAATATAAGACAATAATCAAACAGATAAAGTATGTGAATTTAACAAACTAATCAATACAATTATATCAAATCATGTGAAAACTATAAAATATATACAAAAATATAAATGCGAAATATTGCAAAGGCTTCATTCAACTTCATACAAGTTGCACTTTGCATATCTTTGATATTAGAACATGAGGACATGATTCCATCAGAATTTTCTACAGCCTGTCAAGGTACAACTGTGGAAACCACTCAGATGCTCCCTCCAGTGCACCAGAGTATGGATATTTACCCTTATTGGCTGATAATTCTGATTATGTTCAATATGGACATGCAGATTTTGATCATAGCCCTCCTCTGAGAAAACCTAGCGATATGTTTTTTCAGTCTCATCTGAAATGATCAGTGTTGGGGGTAATGCATTACAAGTAACATGTATAATGCATTCAGATTACTTTTTTGATGTTACAAGTAAAGTAATGTGTTACAAGTAATTAACTACAAGTTATGTGCATTACCTAATCAGATTACTTTTTGATTTAACAAGTAATTAACTACAAGTAATGTGTATTACCTAATCAGATTACTTTTTGATTTAACGAGTAAAGAAACGCATTACAAGTAACATGCATTACGTAATCAGATTACTTTTTGATGTTATGAGTAAAAAAATGCATTACAATAACGTGCATTACATAATCAGATTACTTTTTGATTACAATAACGTGCATTACGAAATCAGATTACTTTTTGATGTTATGAGTAAAAAACGCATTACAATAACGTGCATTACGAAATCAGATTACTTTTTGCTCTAACAAGTAATGCATTAAAAGTGTGATACATTATGTAATCACATTACTTTTTTCGATGTCATTCTAATAATACAAATACATTTATTTACAGTAAAAAAGTCACTGCAGATTAAGTTTTTATGTTTTAAGTTTCAAAAACAATATTCACATTATAATTATGAATTGTAGCTGAAATATAGCAATTGATGCATGACGTCCACTACAGTGGACATGTGATTAATCAGAGTTTCCTCTCAATCTAAAATCAAAACTTGGAAAAATGTACTGTGATATGACTCATTAGATATTGCTTCATGCTGCAATATTTTTTTTACCTACAAGAGTCTCCTAGGATAGAAGGAATGGGTGGATATTCCAGAGCAACTTGGCATGTCTGAGTGACCCTTGGCCATCTTGGTTTGGAGGGGGAAAAATCGAAACACAACAGCTTGCCACTTTGTTGCAATTTATAGGATGATGCACCAGGGTCCAATGAAGAGGCTGGTGTGCAAATTTGCCATAAAAACCCTTGCAAATTAAAGAAAATGCTTTTTTAATAGCTGTCCACTGTAGTGACCACTATGCGTGAAAGGGCTAATTTATAACAATGTATGATTTCATTGAATAACACTGTTAAAATACAAAATGTAATATAATATAAACAATTTATTACATAGGCTATTATTAAAATGCCTGCAAAGGGTGCCAAAGGCCTGATAATTGCTGTTGTAACAGGATTAATAAAACCTTGTTTAATATTGACCAAACATTTAATTAAAGTATACACTTAATATTTAACTTTTGGTCACCTTTTTGCGATAGAAATGCTAGCCTCCATAATGTATTCAGCAAAAACGTGGTCATCACAACCCTTACAAAAAACTAATTCATGGTTTTACTAAAGTAAAATTTTTATTTTACTTCAATATTATTAGTAAAATCATAGCCATAGATGACTGTCTGGCTACAATTGTAATTATTAAATTAAACAATTTAATTACAATTTAGTAATTTACTTTTATACTTTTTTTTTGTTTGTGACTAAACAAATGCTCCCTTTCGAAAGCTTCAGTCGATGCTGCGCTGCTCAGCGCATTGGGAAACGTCTTATTCGTGACCAGCTGTGAATAATGTGTGTAACACGTCGATAGAATTGACCCGGTGGTGATTATAGCCTCGGTTGATGACGTCATCGGAGCGCGCGCCCGCAACACGGGGCTATAAATAGATACGCCACAGGTGCATCGACAGGTCTTTTGTCTTCAGACCATTCTGTGCATGTGTGCATCAGGAAGATTCTTCTCGTCGTCTACAGATCTTCATAGGATGAGTCAACAAAATAGTAAGTGTTGTGTTCCTCCATGCTCTCGTCCTATGTATGAGCTGGATACAAATCTTTACTGTTTTGTTTGTTTCGGGGAAGAGCACGCAGTTCTGGCTTTAGAGACGGGCGAGTGCGAGCATTGTGAACAGCTCTCAATGAAGATGCTTTGTGCTCGTCTGAACTATTTTCAGACTGCACCCACCTTTTCATCGGAGGGCTCTCGTGCTGATTTGCGTGACGAACGAGCGACGGGTTCGTCCCTTTTGCTTACGGTGTGTCACCAGATCCACGCATCCTCTCTCGTGATCTCGAAGCGCGCTGTGGTGCTTCTTCGGTTCACGAGGAGGATGATATATCTCTTGGGTCTTCGGGCCATGAGCAGCCCGCCTCTGAGCATTCCTCTCGCGAGGGGAAATCGGTCGAGGAACTGCTCGAGGTGGTTACTCACCTCTGTTGAAGGACTTGAGTGTGGGGCCACAGATTTGTCCCTCCATGTGACCAAGCAGACGGCTCGTGCCATTGGCCGATCGATGTCAGCTTTAGTCAGCACGGAGAGGCATCTGTGGCTTAATTTGACGGGCATTAAGGAGAGGGAACGTTTGTTTCTTTTAGACTCTCCTATTTCTCCGTCGGGCCTGTTTGGCAATTCGGTTAATACGGTTGTCAACAGATTTAGGGAGGTGAAGAAACATGAAAAAGCGTTTGTTCAGTTCCTTCCTCGCCGCACTCAAAGGGAGGGGCCGTCAGCCACCCAGCCTCGCCCCGGTCCTTCAAAAGCCAGGGAGGTTAAGAAGCAGAGCGTGGCGAACCGTGCTCCCCCTCGTAGGGATTGGGGACAGATTCACCGTGCTCAGCAACCTCCTAGGCCAGACATCAGGACTGTCCTTGAACTGAGCTTCGTCGAGACATGAATTTGTCTCATGGGGAGGGGCCATTGGCACCGTATTACACGTGCCCATCTCTCCTCAGTGCCCTCAGGAGACCGTTCTGCCAACCCTTCCGGTGTTTCAGGGCGCAGCGATCTCCAGCGAGCGCTTCTCTCAGTTACTGCCTGGAAACTAGTGGTGCTAAGAGGCTTGCTACCTCTACGGAGGTCTCTAGAGCCGCTAGCACAGTCATTCCCTGCCGGTCCGCAGCTTCAGGGCACTGAGCTAGTGGCTCTGGGCACACGACGAAGAGGTTGCTGAGCTTCGTCGAGACATGAATTTATCTCATGGGGAGGGGCCATTGGTCTCCACTTCCTTGAAACCAGAGCTGATGCAGGTACTGTCTCGAGAGCTACAGACTCTTTTGGGAAAAGAGGCCATAGAACATGTTCATCGTCCAAGGAGAGAGTCGGGCTATTACAGCAGATACTTCCTGGTTCCCAAAAAGGGGTGGGGGAGTGCGCCCAATCTTGGGTCTTCAAGCAGATGCCTCCCTGATGGGCTGGGGAGCGGTCTTGGATGGCCACCCAGCTCAAGGGGAATGGGGGGGTCATCAGCTCGATTGGCACATCAATTGCCTCGAGCTGATGGCCATATTCCTGGCTCTGAAATATGTGATTTCTCCTCGCCATGGTGATTCCGGAGAGGAGGGACCTTCTGTCTCAGGCAGGGGGCAAGATATTCCATCCCAGGCCCGACCTGTGGAATCTTCATGTTCCGACTCTAAAATTGTTTTTCTCATGGCAATAAGGGGTGCCCCCTTACAACAGGTTTGTGATGCGGCAGGTAGGTCCTCTCCGAACACATTCATAAGATTTTATAGTTTGGATGTCCATGCTACTCCGGGCTCTCGTGTCCTTGAGTCAACATCACAAGCTAATGTCTGAGGCCTTCTTGTGGTTTAATAGCACACCTGCACAACCTTAGGCGTCCAGACATTTTTCAAGCATGGCGGCGTGGGTATTCTCATTCCCAATGCGCTGAGTAGCGCAACATCGACTGAATCTTTCGAAAGGGAACGTTCCCGGTTATTTAGCTTTAACCTTGTTCCCTGAGAAAGCGGAACGAGATGCTGCGCTGCATTGCCGTACTGAATATATCACAGGACTGCTCTTCAGACAAAATTTCCTGTCGATGCACTTGTGGCGTATTTATTTATAGCCCCGTGTTGCGGGCGCGTGCTCCGATGACGTCATCAACCGAGGCTATATCACCACCGGGTCAATTCTATCGACATGTTACACACATTATTCACAGCTGGTCACGAATAAGACGTTTCCCAATGCGCTGAGCAGCGCAGCATCTCGTTCCGCTTTCTCAGGGAACAAGGTTACAGATGAGTAATCTGGAACGTTCTTACACAAACTCTACCATAATGCAAAGTTTTTTTGTTGTTGTTTTAATAGGAACATAACATAATTTATTATTATTACAAATTTTACTGTTTTGGCTTTAGATAGAAGCGTCTGAAAGTTTTACCAGTTTTTAGAATGTAGAGATTGTTAATTTTATATGATAAATATAATAAATCAGAAAACTACATGTGGCGAAATAAAAACCTGCATAGGAGTTTAAGGTCTTAATAATCATGATTCAAATTTTTGAGGAAAAAAATGTATATGATTATCAGTGTAATTATTATCATAGAGCCCATAGTTTTTTAATTATTTTTAGAATATTACAACTGTTATGTTATGATATTATGGCTTTATTCTTAAAATCTTAGATTTTTGTCAAATATATTTTAGCTTGGCATTAAAATGTGGTTATAATTTCTCAGTGCGGTAAACATTTCTCAGTGCGGTAAACATTGTTATAATTGTAAATATCCAAATCAATTTTCAGAAAAAGTTAATTTTCTAGACTAAGTAAAATGCGAAACTGATATTTTGACAGCTTCGCTTTTTATTTTATTTTTATATTTAACTGTTCATATTATTGCCTCGCTAGACAGACTAAAGTTGGTATTTTAGCATTAGCAATACTGCAAAAAAAAAAAAAAACAGTGTCACTACACATCTGTAACTTGGTTACCACCACATTTGTTGTCCGTAGAGAGAAGATTCGCAGCTACAGAATGAGCAGTGATGTGACGGGCACATGCAAACCAATCACGCAGAGAGGCATTATGGGATGGGGGAGAGGTGACTGGAGGTCCGTGTTTTACAAATTGCCACTAAAAACGAAGCAGGCAAAGGTTGAGAAATGTACAAAACTGAATGAGATAGAAAGCATCGAAGAGAGTACAGATTGCTCACAGCAAGAGATGTTCTCTTTGCACTCCAGATCGCAGCGCGGTTGTGTAGCTGCCTCTCCGGCGGGCATCCCGCTGCCTGGTCCATCCCCGACACCACGCGTGGGCAACGGCACTTTATCACCAGCGCGCGCACACATGCTTGCCGAGTCTCAGCTTGCTGATGGTTCCTCCAGCCCCCCTGCTATCTCTCTGCAAGCGAAAAACCCATCTAGCGGTATTGGCAATGCTCAACTCTATTCATTAAACAAAACAACTCAGACTCAGAGAGAATGAATCACAGCTTAACTACCATCAGAGGTGAGGAATCACACTGTAAACCTAGCATGCAAGCACTCCCTCTGGGTGTCTGCGTGCCAGAGATGGGACCAAGCCCCATTTAGGTGGCTGACAGGTCATAGAGGCCACATATCACCTGGCACTAACCACATACCAGACTTGAATCCAACCAGTTCCCTTCTGACACCTTGAAAACACACCAGCAGTAACTTGCCTACAGTGTGTGTGTGCAATCCTTTTTTATCTCTCTCTCAGTTTGTCACCAGCTTTTCCCAATTGCTTTTGTCCTCCGAGCCTGTTTCCTCTTCTTGGCTCTTGTCATTTCATTTGTTCCCTACCAGAACGGATCTGGAGAGCTGACCGTGGGGGCTTGGCGAACCAGCAGAGGAACCGCTAGCTCTCGAAAAATGCTCTTCACACTCTCCGAGATTAGAAGGCTAATCAGGAAGCCCTCTCTCAGGCACCTGCGAGCCCCCTCCAGTAGTTTGGGTTGTTGTTGTTAGTTAGCACCACATTAGGGCGAAGTTAACTGCAATTACATTCGCCTGCCTGCGGGGGTCAGCCAGGTTGCTCCTCATTAACTCCAACTTCTTTCAGTTGTTGTTTTTCCTCTCTCCTGCTTCTTTCTCACTCTTTTCTCTTTCTAGGTCACATCAGAGACAACAATTAGGGGGAAAGAATAGGAGAGGGCTGGGAGGAGAGGAGAAGCATTTTTTGTGTGTGTGTGGCTATTGCGGACAAACACAATGGCATGAGTGTGCTCAAGACCTGAGAAAGACTTTCACCCAAGTGTGAGGCAGCGTGTTTATTCATCTTTGCCCGTGCGGTCGAGGGCTTTTGAATGGATGGAAAGAGTGTGGGAGGGCGGTTATAAAGGAGAAATATGTCGAAAATTTCAAGCTTTATTTCTTCGCGACGGCTTGTCTATGTATGTGGGAGTATGTGCAATGTATAATTGTTGTATGTGTGAATGCCTGGCAGGACAGACAACAATATACACAATTTGGGCCTGAAATCATCAGCATGCTGCTTGTCAGAATAATCGAGATGCAAAGGCTGTGTGACAACAAACAGACACTCACTGGCTACGTTTACATGCAACCAAATAATCCATTTGTAATCCGATTGACGGCTCCATCGGACTGAAAATCCTTCATGTAAACACCTTAATCGATCTGACTGAGCTCAATCAGAATTAAATTCCAATCGTATTGAAGGGGGTGGTTTATTCCTTTTTCGAATACAATTGAGAGTGGATGTAAACACTCAGTCGGACTGAACCCCGAAACGGAAAGAACTGCACATGTGCAATGACACAGAAATAGCGTGATTACGTATGACATGTGGAACGAGTGGTTCTTCCTTTTGAATAAAGGGATAGCAAGCAGTTTCGGCCCAGATCTGGCACACGTATGGCTCACATGGATTTCACGTGGGCCAGTTGTGGGCCGGTTCTGGGCCGAAACTGCTTGCTGTCTGGCTATAAATGCATGCCCTGTCATTATAAAACTCTTCTTTTACTCGGCAACTGTGATATGGAGCAGGACAACCTCCCTCCAGTCCTTGTTTTGGATTCTCTTCCACAGGCAACCCATTTTGGGCATGGGGAGGGGAATTTTTATGGCATGAAAAACACGGCACAACGGTTTATATCTAAATATTAATTCTGCTGTTAGAAACAAATAAAGAACCTGTGTAGGAGAGTGGTTATTATGTTCCAACAGTGAGAAACTCTATATTTGTGCAGTGTGCGCATGTAAAAAAATAAATACAAATCTATTCCAATTTGAAGCTTGTGACATATAAATGTGCACATCAACCTGATCACTTTATTTAGTGTTCATGTAAACACTACATTCAGATTCATCAGTCGGAATGAATTCCATGTAAACGTAGCCAGTGTGAGTGCAACACAAATGCAAATATCATTGATCACAGAGTCAGAGAGAGGGAGAAACTAGAGACACAAACATACTTGATTATTCATCTCCTTCAACTCTGAATGGTGACTCAACAATTACTCATCGGTGAGACACCAAATGTTGACGTGTTTTCGGCTCCTGCTGTTGTTCATTAAAGACAGATCCTCTTGGCTGAGCTACTGACCATCTGAAATGACCAGGTGAAATTGTCATAGTGCTGTTTTTCCAAAGTAATCTGGTTTACACTTACTTGTAACAGACTGGCATCGTTCATCTGAGACCGATTGAAATGTTGCTGTCTTTTCTGCATTATTTTGTTCTCCGCCAGCTGTGAGCACTCGTGATGGCATGATAAATGATGAATACACAGTTCAGCAACTTAAAGAGCTGAGTAGTAAAGCTTAAGATGGCCTCCACTCAGCCTTCCCTGATGAAAAGACCAACATGTCTAGTCACAAGCATCTGTTGTGGTGTGTATTCTGGACCCCAAAGTTGGATACTGTTGTGTTGGTTAGTGATAGACCAATAACTCAGCCAGACTGATTTTTGGCTCTCGTAAGACTACCAGAAGTAGTCCATCTGCTTAATGTCATTTCCAAAATCTACTGACAACCTTGCCAATGTATAAAACATATTTTCTATCAAAAAATATAATTTTTAATTTTATATACACATACTCTTATACACAACTAAAATACTACATTTAAATAGTATTTGCATATGTATATAAAGTTATAACATATAGTTTGATTTAGAAATGGACACAAATTATTTCTAATTATCGAAATTACCTTCTGCCATTACAAATCCGAAAAAATGCATAACCACCAAGACTTCAACCAACTTTACCACAAACCAACCTGGAGTCAACCGACTTCACCACAGTGACCTTTCTGGTCAACCAGCATTGTTATTTCACCATTGTAGGTGAACACAACTGACATCTGCCAGCTAGACAACCAAACCCACACTAACCAGCTTGGAAATTATTCCGGTCTAAACTGGTCTTGTCAGCAGCATTCATGCACAGTGCCTCATTTCTCCTCAGCTAATCTCACTCTTACCCTATTCCTAATGGATGTCTCCCCCTCACATCCACCTCTCTTTCTGGAGTGCTGTATCATTACTGCAGCTCCGTATAAGTTTCCATTGACAATCGGTTGCTGGGTTCAGCAATAACACTGGTAACAGTTCTGGGCTCCTGAGGGCCCCAGTCTGAGCTTGAGAGTGTGTGTTAAGCAGTATTGATTGTGCACAGAGATGAGCGAGCGTATTTCACATCCTGTGGCGATTTCTCTGCCCCTGGTGCTCTTTGTCGTAGATATTTGAGGTCCTGTAAAGGTGCTGATGTGAAGCCTGACGCGTAATTCAAAATTTCTGTGCGGCTCTGCGCACTGTCTGCTGGTCTGGAAATCTATATTTATGTATTTGTTCGGGACATGAGATAAAAGGTTGGTGTGGGTGAGCATGTGCTGTTGTGTGTGTTTCTACCTTGTCACATTGTACCAGCTGCTGTCTTTCTATTTTTCTTTCGCTGTCCTCCGCCTGAACTCGGCCGCTCAGCATCGCCAGTGCATGACACCTCAGCCATATTAATGACAGCGAGGTGATGGAGAGAAAGATAGAGGGGGAGCGATGGAATACACTGGAAGGAGAGGTGGAGACAGCACATTATCGTGAAATTACGTTTGCGTTGCAAGCAGAGGAAAGCTACTGTAGATAAGCCTTTATAAAGAAAGAGACTGGGGCTAGTTGTCATACAGTCAATTTGTCATAAGTTTTTATAACATAAGTGTGTGTTTTCTCTTGCAGTGGTTTGCATGACCGTTTCGAACATCTAGCTTAAAATCCATTTAAATTAGAATCGTTTTGTTGTCCACATTATAATAACATTCATTTCAGTCTCATATATCACTGTTAAATGTCAAGTTTAGCAAAATGATTATCCATTTGTTATATCGTAAATAATAATGTTGTGATGCATTCTTCATTCACTTCATTAAATAGAATTTTAAAAGGTTTTAATGGTTTAATTCAGATGTATTTAGACAAAATTTTGTAGAATATTGTTTGTTTATTAGTTACTTGACCATAGTATACAAATAATTATCAGGTATTGTTATCATCCACATCCCTTGTAGTTTTTCATAATTATCAGGTTGATGTTTAAGTTGTATGTATTTATTAGCGGCAACATTTGTTGGCAAAATAATGGAAAGGAGTTTGTATTTTCGTGTTTTGTGATCTTTCTATTATTTTATTTTTATTTCTATTTATTTAGTTTAATGGGTGGTACAATTGTGATGACTTACCCCATGCAAGCTATATAAAAGGAATTGTTGGTAAAAGTTTAAAGTTCAAAGAAACATGATGCATTCAGATGTAGTTTTTTTCTTAACCATTGTCATAATGATTGTCTTAGTAAAACTACTTTGTTTTGTCAGTTTGAATCTATTTGTCTGTTATGGCATCATTCAGCCAAAAAACATTGATTCCGGCTTCCTCTTTTTTTTGTAGTACCCCAATAAACTATATGTAAAGTATTTTGGTGGTGTATATATATTTTTATAGAACACTTAATATGTGAAATACATTATGATATTTCTAAAGAAACGTACAAAGCAAAAATATGTGTACTACATTTTAAAACTATATCCCAAAGACCAACACAAACCTGAAGTATGGTAACAAATGTAAAAAGATGAGCCCCTAACATCACAACACAACAAATAACTAATGATAATGAAAAAACAGCTACACAGGTTTAAATAAGTCAGCAAACATCAACAACAATCTTTTAACAGCATTATTCATTCATGCTGCAATGCATGTTGGGAACTAAAAAACCCTTAATATTCCAGCAGAATTGTTCAGTACGAAATTCTTTTTCCAGACGATTGTATTAAACAGCATTTGAGGAATTCTGTTGGTCTAACATAAATTTTAAGTAATTCACATATATTAGTATTCGCAACTATAAGTCTCTGTCAACTGGAAAATATGCAGTTGCTTTTTTTTGTACAATGCAGTGTAATGTCTTGTCCTGTTATTAGGGCATATTGCCACAAAAGTTCAATGCATGTTCAATGACCTGAATCTTTTCTGGACGACGTTGTTGGAAATGTTGAACAGCTATTTTGCAGCCAAGATCTTAATGTATGTGCCTATAAACAGACACTGACCTTCAAAACTAAAGCTACCCTGAGAAATATCCACTGAAGTAAAAAGTGACACCAAACCCGGTGGCCCCAGGGACACTTCTCTCTCTGTATTCCTTGAAGAAATAAGCGAAAAAAATAATAATTAGGGATGAAAAGTGTTGTAGATTATGCCCAGAGCCCTTGTATTTTCTGATCCCAGTGGAATGACTCAGGGGACCGACTCACCTGATTGGCCGAGAGTGCTGGTGTGTGGCCGGGGAACAGAGGCGTGTGAGCCTGCTTTTAGGCAGTTGCTTGGCGACTGTGTGCTTTATGCTGGATGACATTACATTTTGTGATTGATGCAGCCAGTGCCCAGCTGTGCATGAAGAAAGGAGAAAAAAAGAGAGAGAAATGAGCAGACAAATGAGGAGAGAGAGAGAGGGGGAGCAAGGATTTGTCCGCCTGGCTCATGCTAGTAGAAGAGGTGTAATAACTATAATTACAACACAATTTAACGCATTAAACAAAGAGATTGATGCCACACCTACAGCTAGGAGCTTGATTGAATCTCTCAGTGTGTGGACATGAATGGAAATGTACATGTGTGCTAATCTAATAATACAAACATAATGAAAGCATCTAAAAATAATGTGTTTGTGAGTCGAAATTTGCACATAGGCACTTTGTGCAGAAAAAAAAAAATTGTCAAATGGGACAAACAAATTAAAGCGTTCATTAGTGTGTGTAGTAATAGTTTGGAGCTCTATATGTAGAAGCAAACTAATGAGCCCTGTGATTAATACACGCAAACATAGACACAAAAATAGAAGTCTTTGGTGCAAAGAGATGCACACAGCTGAAATGTAGGGATAGTAACACAGAAGGAGAGATGTAGTGTATGTGTGTGTGTGTGTGTGTGTGTGTGTGTGTGTATGTAGGTGGGAGATAATAATTCTTGTGAACAGCCAAGATGTTATGTGTTCTTGGCTGCTGACTATCTGATAGCAACAGCTTGAGTTTGACACAAATCTCTGTAATAAAAAATACGGGTGCATTATTTATCAAAGAGCACCTGTATGCTGAGGTCACCTTGCCCAGAAACTGTCCACTTCCTGTTAATGATGAAGGGAAGATGGAAAAAAATAGAAGGAGAGGAAACGTGGATGATGAAACTTTAAAAAAAGCTTAGTTTAGTTTTGTGTGTGTGTGCACATGGATAAAAACTTTTCTTTAATCTTCAGTATTTTCTGTGCCATAAATGCGATTTCCTTAGCTTTTATGAGACTGTATTTGTTCACTTAACTGTAAAATAAAAATAAATAACTGCACAAATGTACTTTAATACAGGTCTGTTGTGATGACTGCAGTAAGGCTGCGGTTGCCAGCACTAATGCTTTATTATGAATTGTTTTACAGTTTACAGTGTTATTTGTGTTGGTGGTGTTCTTTTGACTTATGCGTTATGTGATGTTGGCGTAGATCGCATCTCTGTTTTTAAATCAGTTGAATGTCACCTTGTGCTTTGTGTGCATCATTGCTCTGTAAGTTTTCATCTCTTGGGATGTTGTCAGCCTGACAAATGTGTCTCTAATAGCTCACCTACCGTCTAACTGCGATTTCTGTACTCAGGTTTAACATCAGACCAGATATATCTTTGCATTACATAGAGCAGTTTCACACAGGATTGAGTGAACAATACGTTACAATTCAAAAGTTTGGGGTCCATTTTTTAAAGAACTTAACTTATTGAGCAAGGATGCATTAAATTGATCAAAACAGGAAGTCCATTTATAATATTCTAAAAAGGTCACAATTTCAAATGCTGTTCTTTTGAACTCTCAAGTCATCAAAAATCATGAAAATGTATCATGAAATCCACAAGAATATTATGCAGCACAACTATTTTCTGCATTTATTATGATAGGAAATGGTTCTTGAGTGGCAAATCAGCCTATTATATAATATTATTATATTATAGAATATATTATAAAATATTAAATTAAATTAAATTAAATTTATGCATTTAGCAGACGCTTTTATCCAAAGCGACTTACAGTGAATTCAGGCTATCAATTTTTACCTATCGTGTGTTCCCGGGGATACGAACCCCCAACCTTGCGCTTGATAACGCAGTGCTCTACCAATTGAGCTACAGGAACACTAAAATATAATATATTATGATGATTTCTGATGTATCATGTGACCCTAATGGCTGCAAAAAAAAAAAAAATCAGCTTTGCCATCACAGCTATAAATTAGATTTTAAAATATATTTTAAAGTTATTTTAAATGGCAATACTGTTTCTCAATATTACTGTTTGTACTGTATTTTTGATTTTGAATAATTGTACCCTTGGTAATCTACTATGAAAAATATATCTTCTTTTGCTTTTGCATCTGAACTCAGATACATATATATTTATTTTAAACTTGTATGCATGCTTTTTTCCTCATTATTTCCAAACCATTAGTTTATTTTAGCAGCTTTAAATAGGTGAATAAGATGTCAGTCAGACTTGATAAACTAATGCCATGGTTAGAGATGAACTTACTCGTACACAATTTAAAAAATCTTAACACTCATTACAGTAGATGAAGTGTTGCCTTACAGTTAAAAGAGCCAGTCGCCTTTAGAGGTAGAGGCATTATAGTGTTCAGGAGAACTGGTTGTCCAACCAAATGCGTAAGGCAGAACAAACTTGTTTGAAAACACTAATTTCTGTGATTTCGATTGGTGCTGTGGAAATTTCACACTGCACCTTTAAGACAGACAGCTTCCTATTTCTGCGGTTGCTCTCTTGATCTGTAATCTACATAGACATCTGTCTCTTTCTCCTCCGCCTCGCTCTGACACATCCAGTTCACACAAACACACACAATCTCATATTTTCATTACCAAATATGTTTCACCTGAATGCACACTGAAAGACTGATTATAACACTCACGTTTGAGCTTTTTAAAACAATGATTCAGGCATTACAATTTTCATAAACATCTTATCATCCACTTTCTGTCTCTCTCTCTCTGTCTTATACACACACACACACACACACACACACACTGTCTGTGCCCACGGGCAGTACAAAACCATGGTAATTGAAACGACATACCTACAGTGTATTAATACAAGTTTAATATGGCTAGTGTGAATGAGAGAAGAGCCAGGGACATAAAGAAGACGACAGAAAAGAGAGAGAGAGGGTGAGTTAGAAATGAGAGCAGCAGAGCAAATCAAAGCAAAATTAAATGGATTTGCATATTTCAATGTACGCCGCAGGTAGGCCTTCTAATTATTTCATTTTCCCTCAGCTCTCATTTCCTCATTTGTTCCTCAGTCGACAGACGGCCTGTTGGACTGTTAAAGATGTGTACTTTAGCTGCAGACTTCTTATTCAGGTCATTTCAGTTACAGCTAATGATGCAGTTGCTGCTGTACTTCCTGTCCCAACATCACCCAAATTAATTTTGCGTCTCGGCCTACCTTTGTTCAGGTAATTTGTTTTTGGAAATATTCCTCTTTCATTGAAACCCTCCCCTGAGACTGTTTCCCATAATTCAGTTTAATTCAGTTCTCAGTCTGTGGCCGTGACTGCTCACACTGTTGGCAAATCAATGAAGTGATGGTTATGTAACCCAATTTTTGACAAAGAAAGAGCAATGATGGTATGAATATTAGTTATAATTATTGTGTCACCTATCACTGACATGATAATAATCATCGAGTATGGGTGGTCTTTTGAGATTTGGGGGGGGGGGTTGTTTTGGTCTGTTGTTTAATGGCTTTAGATGTGCTGGACACTCTGGAATTGTAATACTGGACACAAAATATGTGAGTGATTTGAGCATGAGTGTTTCTTTTCCCCATTGACTTACATAGTAAATATTTTCATACTATGGAAGTCAGTACTATTTTTCATACTATGGAAGAATGCTATTGGTTAAACACATTCTTCAAAATAACCTTTTATGATAAACAGAATAAAGATCCTCATACAGGTTTGGAACAATGTGAGGGTGAGTAAATAATGGCAGAATTTTTGGGTGAACTCTCTCTAAGTTGTTTTTGCCAGCTGAAAAAAAAAAAAGTAATCCTATGATGAACATGTTCCTCTTATGAACTGGTTCTTTGTAGTACATCAAAGACACGACCAGTGTAGCCCGAAAAAAAAATGACTTAAATTTTTAATGTTACCTTTTCTTTAGTGTTTAATATAGCTGTTTGTGAGTGCAAATGATCCACAAAGTTACAAAGCACAAAGTCCACACCAAAGTGAGCTAATCTCTCAGAAAGAAAACACTTGCCTGAAATGCCTCCTTTGTTTGTTGTCCTGCAGTTATTTCTGTGACTTGCTTATGTGACCATGTTATACATTTGCATAATGCCCACCCTCTGGCTGCTTTGGTCCGCCTTCAAAGAACAGATGGGTAAGTGATTTCGCTGTGGAGAGCGGGTTCTCACTGTGAAGGCAAAACACTTTTAATTGATGCTATAGTTGCAATAGACATTCTATTGTTCATGGCAGAAAACCTGATTATGGTAAGCAATGTTAAATTTCTGACACATTCTTTAAGTTGTGAAGCAATCATATCAGACTAGGCTAGGTAACCATCAGATCAGACTTGGGCTTTTCAGGGCCTGCAGCAATGCACAGTATGAGAAATTATTTATTTATTTCTAGGAGACCCCACAAATATAATAATGAACTAAATGAGCATAATATGGGACCTTTAAAAAAGTCACAAAGACTAAGAACATTATGGACTTAATGTACAACAAAAAGGACAATATAACTAGTATACCCAATTGAATCAGAATCGTGACGAACAGAATCAAATTTAATCTATAGCTTGTGAATCACTATTGAATTGAATCAGATAATCTGGATTGATACCCAGTCATAGTATCTAAACCATATCTCAGATGTGAACAAATCGAAGAGAGTCAACCAATATATTACAAAAGCTCAGTGCCTGTCACACATCTTCTAACAACTCTATAATTCAATACTGTGTATCTATGGATGCCGTATTCTTACACTTCTCTCTCTCTGTTTCTGTATCTCTGAGAATGTGGGGATGTTCTGCATCATACTCTGTCATTCATAAGTGAATCTGCATTCAGTGTCTCTGACAGTGACGACATATTCTGCCATTTTATAATCTTGTTTTGAAGCCCAATGTCATTATAACTTGTATCATGGTTTGGTTTTATTCTTTCAGTATTCCAAGGCCATTTATATTTTGTTTTTGTAATTTGATTTGCTTTGATTTGTATCGGGTCAGAGGAGATGCACATATTAGATTCAGCACACAAGAAAGAAAACAATTCACCATATTTAGGTTCAAATCCTGTATATTTATTCAGGAAGATATGCATTTAAATAGTTAGTCTTATATTAATATTTACTATCTGGCCTAGTTTTGTCTGCATGCATTTGACTCTGGGTAACATTGAAAAGTAAACCAGATGACCAGGATACAGATGTAAAACTAGAGTCTTTATTTATCTTGATGTGATTGATTTGCTTATTCATTTATTTATTATAAAATGCTGTAACATACTGTATGTTTTTAAGACTGTCTCTTCTAATCATATGACCCTATTCCTGAACAGATCACTCATTTTAGATTCATAGTGCACATTCACAATAGCAGTAAGTAATTATTTTTCTTCATAATTTAATTGGAATTGGAATTTAATTATGCAAGTTGAATAATTAACTCATTTTAATCACTCCAATACCCTCAACAGTCTAGGTCTAGAAGCACAACTCTTGATTAATTGTGATTACAGTTACTTCCCATGATTCCTCATCCCACTCCTCGGTCTCATTTTAACACGATCATGTGCTCTGTCTTTAACTTTTATCTTCCAAACACCTCCGTCATCTCCATCCTCACAGCATAAATGTCAAATTAAACGTTTTCCTCTTCGTCTCTCTCTCTCCGTTGCCCTCTCTCCTTCTTTTCCCAGCATGCTGGCTTGTATAAAAGGTTGTTATGTGAGTTAGGTGTTAATTGGTTGCTGAAGTCCATTAATATTCTCCTTGCGAACTTGCTCGTCAAGAGCCAAGCGGGAAAACTGATGAGTGTGTGATTTTCCTCCAGAGAGGAAAAGAGAGCGCATGAGGCAGAGAATGACAGAATGACAGAGAGGGAAGAAGAAAGAGCAAGGTTCAAAGCCTCGCTGTAAGGTCACTGGCACACAAGAAAAAAAAACAGTTATTTAGAAAAAAGGAGACAGCGCGACAATCTAAGAAGGCAAACAGCGAGGGAGGGAGATAGACAGAGAGAGAAACACTGTTTTGATAAAGAGACACTAAAGGGCACTATTCAGAGAGGAGCAGAAAAGGAAGATTATGTTATCATATGGAAAGAAATAGTTCCTTTGTGGGCTGATAGATAACTGGCAGAATGGGGACGAGACGAGAAGGGATGAAGAAAACAGTGTGATGATGATCATGTTCCCGTTCTCCTGTTCCTTTTGATAAACAACATGCAGTGCTGCTCTATAGGCTCTGATCCCGGTGAGAAACAGCACATGACGGCTCTCTCAGAACCTGTGAGAACACACTTCCTGCTGACCAACTTTATTCAAGTGTGTTTGTTTCTCTGCAGGTGTGTGAGCTTACAAGTGTACTTATAGCTGACAGTAGCAATGCTAACTTGACCATACTGCAGTGCAAAGGCAACTGTCAAAATGAAAACTTATATAGAAAATCAAGTCTTTATCAAATCAATCGAAAATCGAATTTTCTCAGTTTTACTATTGGTAAGGATGCTGCATTTAGAGTACATTTAGTCATTTACCAGATGTTTTAATCCTGAACAAACTTACAAATGAGGAATATCACAAGCAATTTATCAAATTAATAATGTCACTTTTTCAGTAACAAGCTACTGGGAATATGTAGCAATGTAGCGTGACAAAACAGCTACATCATATTTGTCACACTGCATCTCACTCGCAGCTTTACAGCCTACTGGGCTGAGGCCATGATCAAATGATAATCAGTCTGATTCATTTGGGTGAATCAGTTCATTTGGGCAGTTCGAACAGAAACTGTTCACTGGTTTGTGTCTTTTTGCAGAAGTGTGTCAAATTACTTGAGCACCACAGTAGCATTATTCTAAAGTAATAGTAGCATAAAAAAGTAATGTTAAATTGTAATATTTCACAAAAAGCTTAATTATAATGTTCAGACTGGGTGTTACAGTGTTGTTGCCCTTAGAGGGGAATTTTACTGTAGCTGTTCATTGCTGTAATCCGCGTGTGTGTAGGGGGTGACCGGGGTTAGTTCAAATTGAGACTTCGGCAGGACTTGGTTTGCCGTTTTGTTAGTATTTTTGTAGTAGACTGTGTGTGTGCGCCTCCGCTTTGTGTTTGTATAAAAGGTGATAATTGTGCTCATAGGTTTAGCGTTCATGTGAGGTTTTAATGAGAAGAGCTCACAGGAAGCTGTCTGATTGAGTAATGGCTGCCGGTTTGGCTTAAAAGCCTGGCACTAACAAACAACAAGACTCAGAAGGAAAGAGAGAGGGAAAGAGTGCCAAGTAAGTTTTCCACACACATAGGCCATGCACACTCGTTTCGCTCTCTCGCTTTTACTCTACACCCTCCTTCTCCTCCAAGAGACTTAAATTCACCACTCCCCCACCCACACGCATTATTACATAGCCTGAAGGACAAAACGCAAATTTAATCTGTGATAAGCAGAACATAGGATCAGTGCATAAAAAATACCCTGCACCTTTTCTGCTGATGCATCAGGATTCCTGCACCCACGGACACCCACCTTCCCACCTGCAGCCTCGGGCTTTCCTGGACTGAACCTTTGGTGCTGGATTAAGTTTTAAGAGCCTTAATGTCTACGGTATCACAAGCAGTCAGAGTGTGTATGAGGCATGCATGAGATTTTAACATTACCCTCATGCAACTGTTAACTCATGTCCCTTAAGTGCTTTGGCAACATTTGGCCTGGTGTGATGCCAGTGAGAAATTAAATGATTGGGATGCAAATGAGGATAGAGAAACAGGAAAGCGGACTGTGGATAGCAGCTGTGCTAGGTGAATGGATAGCTTGGGTGGATGGACAGATAGGTGGATAGATGGGTTGTTGACTAGATAGGATAATAAATGGATGGGTAGGTAGATGAATAGGTACAGTATGTATGTATGTATGGATGATGTTTTTTTTTTTTTTTTTTTTTTTTATGCAGATCCTGGGTTGAATTCCTTGAATTAATCGACTAATTGACTAGTCTGTCCACATTCACACAATCTTGCTATCCTCTCTCTCAGTCCCCTGTGCACACACTGGATACTATTTACACATGAATACACACAGACTCATGCATTTATGCGCACGTAGCTGTGTAGTATAGCACAGAATGTACAGCATGTCGCAAAACAAGACACATTCATTTAGAACATCCCCTCGTGACTTTGTGAACACTCTCTGTATTCCAGACAGATAAAGACTGATCAGAAAGAAGCTGATGACCCAGAGAACTTTAGCAAAACACAACCAACTGTAGAAGTGAGACTGAAAGACAGTGAAGCTCATTGACTCACTGACTGTTTTGCTTTCTGAATGAGTGCTATTGTGGACTCTCACCCTCCCCTGCCCTTTACCAAAATAACGATATGTGGGATATGCATCTGCCAGCACGCACACACTCAAGTATATATACCAGGGTTCTCTCCCAAATTGTGTCTGTGCACTTTCGAAAGAGGTTATACAAACATCAGGCAGATTACTCAAGGAGTTTTGGACTACGAGGAAGAAAAGAAACAAGACTTGAAGGAATCAGAGGATCTTCCACCAATGGACAGCTCAAGGAAAAGAGAGAAGGAGGAAAGGAAAGGAGAGATGGATTAACTTTTACTCAACCTTGGTGGAAGTAGGGGAAGTTGTGTGACGCTTTGGGGAAAATCGAATGGAATCAGGCAGTACCTGAGGCACAGATCTGAAGTTGTGCTCTCACACAGTGAATATCAGGCCTGCCAATCACTGTGTGTGTGTGTTAGTGAGGATCCCGGCTGTGCTCAGTATCACGGTGTGCTTAGAACACTAGTATGATTGGCTGTTCTGAGCTTTAAGACACCTGCGCTCATAGTGCTGTAACACATAGCTCTTTGTTAGGGATCATTTTGGACTTCTGAGCCAGTTCTTCAAGTTCCTACTGCACATGCTTTTCAGTGTTTTAGAGCAAAACCTTTTAATATTTCATACATAGATGTGTGGTATGCAATCTCAACTTAAATTCCATGTCAGATTATAGATTTGGATATATGATCGCCTGTCTGTACTTCCATTGTTGCGTGCAGCCCTTCCTAAAGTCACGCAAATGTGGTTGTTTAACTTCTTAAAGTTTAAATACTCATTTCAAATCTGGTGAAAACAGTTGGCAGACTAGATAGCGCATTGATTTATGGTTGTTTCAGCGAGCCAGACTGTGTTTGCGGTATCACAGTGTCGTTCTGGCACCGAGGTGCACGTCATGACGAGGTGAATCTCAGCAGGCTCTGCCTCATCTCGAAAGAGAAAAACAAACTCGCAAAGGTGTGAGGAGAAAAACAAGAATTTCATAAGTGAATGCTTTTGTGGGATTCAAACCTGTGATGTGGTTAGCCGGTTACCAGTTCAGATATAAATACAACAGCCTTCTGCATAACAAGTATGATATCATCTAAAAACGACTACTCAATTAGTGTTCGCAACGTTCGAGTTTAGTCTTTGAGTGCTAATAAGTGGTTTGATGGCAATTTCCACACGATAGGAGTTTCTTTTTACTCTTGAATGTGGAGGATTATTTTTATTAGCTGCCTACGGTTGGTTGTTATCACATGTGATATTAGTTGCTTGAGGATTGAAACGCAGCCGCTAAAGTGATTTAGGTAACCCTGAGCTTAAAGAGCACTGGTGTTTAGTGTAGTAATTTTGCTGTGGTTTCAGCTGTGTAGCGTGTGCTGAACTGTGCAGTCATCAACCACAGAGGCCTCATTGATCAGCTACCGAGCCTCAGTACACAATGAGACGAGGCCAGCGATCTCTCCTCCTCTCCTCCACCCCGTCCCTTCTGCTGCGATCCCTCGTTCTGCTCTCCGTCTGCCGTGAGTCGTCACATTTCTTGCTTTACTTCTCCATCTGTCTTGTTTCTCTCGGTAATTCCTCAGCACACCTTGAAATGAATCTTTCTCTTTCTGTCTGTAACCTTATGAAACCCAAAAGTTCTTTCATTTCTCTTCATCTTTCTCATCTCGGCCTCGGCCTCTCGCTTTCTCTTTATTTTCGCCGGTCCCCGTCTCCTAAGACACTTCTCTCTGTCCTTGTCTCTCACTCCGCCTCAGAGGAAGATAATTTATGAGAAGGAGCGAAGAGATGCGCGTGTGTGAAGAGAAAAGAGGATACGGAGAGAGGAGAATGGAGGCCGAGCCAGCTGGCAGATTTATGATTGAGGGATCAGAGATGAGTGTGGAGCAAAGACAAAAAGATAGAAAATAGTGGTCTCATGCACTTTTTTCCTTCTCTTTTTAACCAGAGGAAGTCTTGACTCACTCCGTGCCTTAGGCAAGAAAATACATAAAACTTTTTTGTTTTGTTTTACAAATTACCAGTTGGATATGTAAATGAAAGATAGAATAGAGTTTTCATTTATGATGCAAAGAGACCCCGGTTCAAATCCCGACCTAATAGGCTCTTTTGAAATAAAGCAAGCAAAATTGCAGCAGAACTTGACAGCTAGTGATCAACCCGCATTTTCATTGAATGGAAAAGATCTGACATTTTGATAATGATCCTTTTTGTGTTCCACCAGAAAAAAAAAGGGCGGATGAGCTTGGAGCGACGTGAGAGTGGGTAGATGATGATGGAATCCATTCGATTGAATTGACTACATTTAGATTGCTGCTGTGTTTTAAATAAAAACACTTTGCCTCTTAATTATAAATGAACTGAATAATGTTTTATTGTATGTTAATTTCCCATTACTTTTAATATTATCTAATGCTCACTTTAATGCCAATAATTTAACACTGATAAATGTTGCCTTTAGCAGATCTTAAAATCTCAATGTTGTTGTGAGGATGAATTCACTTTGAGCATTTATTTATCTTTTATTTATTCATCCATCTAGTATAGCATTTTAATGTCAACAATTTACATATATTGTTCATAGCATTAATAATTATCATCTTTTGAGTGTCCTGAATTGAATATTATTCAGCTTCTAAGTCACTTATCAATCAATTTGTGAAATTTGAGTAGGTGAACTTGTTGATACAGCCAGATGTTCTTGAATTGACCAAATTTAGACTGCCACCCTATTCGGATGGTAATTGTTTCTGATGAGGACGTTTGATAAAAATAAATGTACATATTTCCTCAGTGATAAAACTCATGCAATTGGATGATGATTTACTCACCATGGAGTGAGTTCTGTGATGATACAAACCTGCATGTTACTAATAGGAAAGTAACTATTAATTAATTTAAATATTATTTTAGTAATAGGAAAATTTACTCACTGTGTTGATGTGTTTCTTGCATTATTCCTCAGTTAATGATTTGTTATTTTAAAAATGTGGAAATTAGCAGAAACGAGTTACGCAACCTCTTATTTACAAAAGGGAAATTTGACTACTTGGTAGAATGATTACTTGCTGTAAGCACTAATTTATATGAATAATAACTTGTATAACTCATTAGATGAAGTCTGACATAAGAAGGGCAATATGAAGAAGCAAAGGAGAGTTATGGCATGTGGAAAACTCGGAGAACAGACATCTTGTATAAAGAAGGGAAAAGAGGAGAGTTATAAAACAAGAGCCGGAAGTTGAGAGGGAATTGTTAATACAACCATTAAAATTTGCGGAACACTGGGGAGGAAGGAATCGGCAGTATAACAATCAGGAGAACGGGACGAATGAGCAGAAATACAGACTCTGTAGGGACACAGAAAGGATATGACAGTGGCTTTATGGAGGATAACCTCAAATTCACTCAGGGATTTCTGCAGTTAAAGAGAACATGTATTCAAGAGGTACCTCAAGGAAACCCGAGATTGGCCATTTTATGAAGTAATTGCTGTTTTTCCCAGAATGTGTGCACTTATAATTCAGCAAGGACATTGTTGCTCCTGTTCACGGTGACTCACTACTTCAGGTTGATATGACAGTCTGTCTATACTTCAGACTTCTCTTGCTGTTTTCCTCTGCCTTTTAATAACATCCCATCTGGGGAGCTGGACCACATTTTCAGCAGGTGCAGAAGTCCTCGGTCTAATTCAAACCTGAAATAAATATGTTCTGATGTAAAATTAATAAGAACTATTAAAGGATCCACAATACATTGGTTATCTGTGGAAATATCGGATAAGTAATTTTAGGTGATTGTGGTCACACTGAGATTACCTTTGCCGTCATCTAACATTGAACATTTCATCTTTCAAAAAACAGTATTAATTTATATAATAATAATTAAAAAATGAAAATCCATGCTGTACATTATAAGGTTGTGATGCCTAAATTCACTTGTAGCATTTAAAAATGATTGATTTTATTATTCAGTTATCATCCATTTTTAAACAAACGTGTTGAGTTCATGCAGCCTGAGTGCTGCTGTCATTAAAGCGAAAGGGGGTCATACAGAATAAATACTTAGACATTTGGAAAGTCACTTAATGAAATTTTCAATTCAGTGGTTCATTTAAACTGTTATGCTGATAATATAATTTGTAATGGAAAAACTATTAAATTAGAAAAAGGCTAAATAGAAGCAATTTCAGTGGTCTCAGACATTTGAACCCTGCTGTATATTCATAATCTCAGCAACAAAAAACCATTCTCTGCACTAGCATGTGTGTATGTGTGTGAGTGAGAGAGATAAAGAATGGGTCTTAAGCCATGGCAGAATATGCTGTTATGTAATTCTCGCCAATAAAGCGTTTTTTCTCTAGCAGTTGAATGTGAGATGTTGTTGGGGATGGGAGCCAGGTTGACAAGATGAGTGTGTGTATGCAAGGAATTGTGGCGGTCTGGATTTCTGTGCTGGCCGAAGGCTAACTCTCCCAGGCTAGCCTGGTGTAATTGCCCTGTAAATTTTCACTAAGCTCCCTTTGTTATGTCTGACTAATGTCTCTGCAGTGCTTTCGAAACAGTGTGTCAGGAATAGGGTTGCAAAATTTCCAGTAAATTTCTGTCAACCTTTCAAAAATCCCTGAATGATTCCAAAAAAAATCCTGAAACGTTTCCAAAATTTACAGGAAATTTTCCACCTTTTTGCAACCCTAGGAACACACGGGGATCTCCACTCTGCTCCCAAAACAAACAAATGTCCACTAACACACACACACACCCATCAAGAAACAAGAAAGTATATCAGGGACAGGATGACCTGAACGCTGTGGTCTAGAGAAATAAATGGATGGATGGATGGAGGGGAAAAGAGAGGGATGAAATGGAGTGGGGAGAGAGTGATATGACTGAAATATGGTGATAGAAAAGAGCAGCGTAAAACATGAAGGTCAAAAGAAAGATTGTGCAGCGGTTATGGTGAGAGGAAGAGATAAGGGAGAACAGGAACAAGAAATCACAGATGGAGCGATGGAACAGGGAATAAACACCATGAACAGACAATGAACGAGTGAAGAAAGCTTTGAAGCTTCAGGGCACAATGATCTTAGATCAGTAAATACTGTAGGAAAATAACCAAAGATTTTCATTGGCTTCCTTTTTTGTTGTTGTAATGGAATAGTTTACCAAAGATTTTAATTCTACCATGATCCTTATGTTATTCCAAGTCGGCATGACTTACTCTCCACTGTGATACATTTAATAATAATATTTTATTATAATATTTATTTTATATTAATTAATTAATTATTTATTTTAATATTTATTTTAAAAGCATAGTAAAAGTGTATAAAAAATTGGTATTTGAGTGTTAGTTACTTGTATCACTTCATGGTGATCTTATATATAACTTTTCGTTAATGGTGTTGCTTTTGGATTTACTGACACCTAGTGGTGTGGATGTATCAAATTTGATTCTAAACGTAAAATGGTCCAGTAACAGTGAGGTTGCGGGACTAAACTGAGTATTATTCAGCTGGTCATGTGATCACAAATTGGTGTAATGGTAAACCTGCTCCATATAAAATAAAACTTATTTTACAGGTGACTGAAATATCTGGAGTATTTATCTTAATAAAGTCTATTCAGTTCTTTATGTTAAACTATTTAATGAAGGGAAAAAACGACTGCATGAACTTTCAATCTAAATAGCCAGTTATTATAATGATGGCAGATTTTAAGTTACGGCAGTTTGACATTTCCAGTTCAGTCAAGACATTAACTTAAAATAATTACTTATGATAATTAAGTAAATGCATTCAGGAAAGCCATTTGCATGTCCTTCATTATTTTTTAAGTTCAACTAACTCTTAATTTTGTACCGTGCAGCTTTAGAGTAAGGTTACAGATGAGAGAGAATATATGAAGGCAAGAACATGGATGTAATTAGACGAGTGGAACAAAGAGACAAGAGATGGATGTTCAGTCCATTTTCTCCTCTCTTTGCCTTTTGCATGTCCTTTTCACTCCCTCCTTCCCCTTTTCCCTCCGCTCCTCCTCTCTCCCGCTCTCTCTCGCTTGCCCGGACAAAGCAGGATGATTATACTGCAAGTCTGATCTGCAGAACAAATCACATTTCTGAAGGAGAGAGATGGAAATAAACAGGCCCCTTGCCGGAGAGATAGCAAAGAGAGAGCGGGAGAAACACGAAAGAGATGATGAGGAATCCATGGCGGAGAGATAAAGAGGAGGAAAGTAAAGGAAATGTAAAGTAGAAGAGACATGGAGGAAAAGTTAGGGAAGGTTGCAAGGAGAAAACCAGAGGAAGCAAGTGACGGATGAAGCCGGTTACAGAGGAAAAGAGAGCTTAGTGTGAGGGTGAAGGGGCTGAAGACAAGAAAAACGAGGGAAAATGAAGGAAAGAGATGGGGTTTGATGTTAAGGAGGAGGTGGGGGAGTCTGTGTAGGTGCAAAAGCGGAAGGGAATGAGATTAGCTAGGAAAAGCATGCGGTAGGAGAGGGAATTATGAGTTTTAGAGAGCAGCAGAAAGCGGAGAAAAGAAAAGAACAAAAGAAAAGAAGGGTAGGGGATAGAAATATGCTGGAATGAAGAAAAGACAATGTGCTGAGGGAGATGCAACTGGGAAAGACCAGGAATAAGAGAGTGACAGATTGAGATACAAAAGAAGAGAGGGGATTTGCAAGGGATTACGATTTATTTATGGTGTGGATGTTTTTTAAACCACGTGTGATTGGCAGAGAGCTAGATTCTTCGGAGAGATCATTTTAATTTTAGACCACAAAGTAAAGGAAAGAGATATAAATACAGCAGCAGGGAATCTTATTCCGTCAGCTTTTCAGCCAAAGCTGCTTGCTCACTGATTACCTGAGACATCAGGTTAGGTGACGTCTGCGATCTTCAGGTTGGCTGGAAAAATAAAACAAAAAAGTGATGAGTGACTCATGAGTTCCGAAGGTATCAGGTGCTCACAGAGCGAAGCAGATGGACTGCACTGATTGGATTAAAGGAAAGAATCAAAGGATGTCTTAATGTCTCAACAGCTCTATTATTGTTCAATTTTGACGTGGATCTCTTAGGATGTCTGCCTGGTTGTCTGCTCATTCATTTGAGATTTATAATTGTGTGTGTGTATGACTACGTTCTATGTACAGTATGAGGGCGTCTGGTGGTTCCACTGTATGCTGTAATTCAGATGGTTAATCTCAAGCAGGGTGGTTGCTCATAAGCCTGCTCTGTATCTGGCCTTCTACCAAGTCACTAAATTGATCTCACCTCCATAATTCATGGCTGCTTTCTTAGTAGGGAAAGAGAGGGAAAGATGCCCTGCCTTAAAGGAACAGTTCACCCAAAACTGAAGTATAAGCAAAGTCCTTTTAGGCAAGTCGTGCCACTTGGCCGCCATCTTGGCAACGCCTCCGGGCAGCTATTTCAGACTAAAAAGACCAGGCTCCTATCTAAATGAATGGGCATAGAGTCAGAACTGCACTTTCATTGGTCACCGGGATATAAAAACTGCATGTATAGAAACAGCAGTAAAATATGATAAAAAACGCTGCAAAATTTTGATGACTTTGCCCCAAAATAAGGTTTAAAATGCCTTTTTCCCCACAGGTTATACTTTTACTACGAAGAGCAGGGGTTCCTCAACTGTGCGCATACGTCAGTGGAACCAGACGATAGACTTAAATGTTTCCCGGCTTGACTGTTAAAAGCAGATGATTGGCTTTCCAGCAGGAGAGGCGGGACATGTGCATACCACCGCCATCTTTGCCATTACGGGTTTTCCTTATACAGTTGTAATGAGGATTGAGGAAGTGGCATGTCTCTTAAAAATTGTCTCTGGTATAAGTCATGCAGGTTTGGTTTTTGGGTGAACTGTTCTTTTAAGAAGGGGTCTATCTGTTTTATGATAAAAAACAAGTTTGTTCTGTACAAATTTAAATCAGCAACTGTCCACATATCTTCTGTTAACAAATATACCTAAAATTTTCAATATCCAAAATGAAATAAATTCACTATTATCCAACGAGAAACACAATTACATTACAACCAAAAAACTTTTCAGATGGAATAAATCTCAGATATATTGATGCTCAGATAAAAAGTCAATATTAATCATTCAGTTTATGGTCAAGCATGTAAACTTTTCCCATCTTACTCTAACTGCCATGATTTATTTATTTATTTACTACTCTATTTATATAGTGTCTATTATTTATATTTCTCTATTATTTATATTTCATATGTATATTATATTTACTTTTAAAGTCATTATTTATTCAATAACTCATTGTGTATTTATTCTTTCTTCAGCATTAGGATTTGTACAGTTTGTGTGTATTGATACATCGCCCTCATCTGGCCAGATTATGAAGTTCTCCTCTACATCCCACCACCACCACCACCCCCAGCCAGTCTACTTTATTTATTTGCTTCTCCTAGCATCAGTACGCCAGCCTCTTATCGATCTCTCCACTTTCACACCTAATCCAATTGTGAGCATGTTGTATATTTTATTATGGTTTGTTTGTAATAGGGTCAAGATGAACCCATCTGCGGTTTCTAGTTGTTTTAGCCCTGCTGTCGGTGCTCATAAACTCCCGTGCCCACGATGCAGATACGACCGCAAACATCTCCCACGCAAGTATTAGCAGACTCGACCGGTGGCCCCTCCGCTGTTTTCCTGGCAGCCACGAATGCGTCCCAAACCGGCAGCTGTTTTCCTCCTGCCCCGTGCCTCCCTCTACATCTCGCCCGGTATCTTTCCACCCCCGTCAGCGAGTTGGCGAGTTTCTCGAATGCCGTTTTGGCGTCACGGCACGCTCCCCTCCCTCCGTACCTCTATTCCGGTCATTTACATGGAGAGGAGACAGCTGGCGAGCGGCAGAGTGCATTTATCGGATGCTCAATTAGCCGTGTTTTGTTTGACTTCTCAATCAAACGCATTTAGCTACTTTTGTTGGGAATTTGGCCACACTTGTTTGAGTTCTGTTAGGTTTGAATTAGGTTTTTAATTGCCTCCCATGCATTCACAGACCTTCTCTTGATGTATAGTGCTGTTGAAACAATTAGGAGCCATTAAAACAATGGCGGCCAAGTCTGCGGACGCCCGAGTGCTGAGTAATAACAGTCATTAGAATAATAATTGGGATAACAATTGTGGTGCCGATTGTCGTGATATGAATCACAATATTGATGCGGAGGACAGAAATAATAATGGCTACAATTACAATGGCAATTGTGCAAAATTTCACGCCCTCAGTCACATCATTTTCTTCCCTGTTCTCGCCTCTAGATTTCAGCTCAATACCTCACCTGTCAATGTTTTATTAACCCGCTCTCCCTCCACGCTGAATTTAAGACAAGGGTACTCTGAGATGGATAGAGCCTGACAGGATTAAATTTAAATGAAGCCAGGCGAACGGGCCAACGGGTGACGGCTAGCGCCTTTATAGACTCTCCTTTATTTCCCTCCTGAACTTTCTCTTTTGTCGCTTTTCAGCAAAAACTCCATAATAATCCTAATTGTTCCTCTAAGAGATATTTAGCCTCTGGTCTATAACCAAGATGTCCTCATGAAATGTTTGGAGGACATCTTCACTTCACCTTTAACTTTGAAAGGAAAAAAAGTTGCACTAGTTTTGTTATTTGTACACTAGCAACTGTGGTAAAACTAGTTCAATTAATATTTTATTATGGTTTTTCATATTCTGGTGTGGGTTTAAAGTAAACAATACAATCTATACATAGAAGGCTTTTGAAAAGTATTATGATTTTATGATGATTTTTTTAATGATCTCTAAATTATGATTTCATTGGAAAAAGTTTCCAAGACAGTTTTGATATGACCTTCATATTAAAAAAAAATGTTAAACAAGTGCACTCACTTTACTAGTGGCAAACAGTTGTAATTTGTGTAAAAATATTCTCACAATAAATATTGATCACTTTTTAGGTTATGATAATTAAAATGATATTAGAATAAATGTAAATAAGTTTAGATGAATTTTGTTGGTCTATAAAATGATAAACATCTATACTGTAGATAAAAGGCCTTTGAAAAGTAGCAAAATCAAATCCAATAAATGCATAAATAAATCAGAAATTGGTGAGGAAATGTTTTCAAGACAGATTTGATCTGGATTTTTTTTAATAAATAGAAACAAATTAGAAATTGGTGAGGAAAAGTTTTCAAGGCAGTTTTAATGTGATCTTTATATAACAATATCAGACGAAAAAAAGAAAATGAAAAATGGTAGTTATAATAAAAATCAGCCCTTGGACCATAAGTGCCTATAGATGTAGAAACATTCTTCACATTCTCCTCACTATTATTATGTTATAGTGTGAAATAACTCACCTCCACAACACTCCATCAACTGTTCCAAGCTCAAGCTATGTACAGACTTCCTGTCATACAGCACGTCTGTAACATGTCAGTCTGAGCATGTCAGACATCTTGTCCTAGCTAGGTGAGTGGAGCGATGGAGGAGATGAGGTCTCAGCGAATCACCTGATGTGACAGTTTCACCCCAGCGATCTGTTGTGATGTCATCAGATCGAGTCAGTTCTGCTGAAGAACGCAGTGCCTTGGTGTCAGGGTTGCGAATCATTACAGTCCACCAGAGACAGACTTTCCTGGAAGAACACAGCTAATGATGTGCTGAAGGATCCAGCAGCATGCTTGCACGGGCCAGCGTTGATGACCTCATGTTCGGCTCCTCTATATCCTGCTAAAATAAACATCAACAATACATGAGCAACACCCAGAACATGCAGTAGATGTTACATTCAATTAGATTTAGCAGTGAAAGTGCCATTAGATGTTCTGTGTTCCCTGCGTATGACTGATCTGAGTTCATTCCCGAAAAAGAGCCGTCATTACCGGCACTTTCATGAGGTGGATGTCAGAGCGAGCAGATGGAAGAGAGAAGTGTGTCAGCCCACAGTAATGGATAAAGATAACGATGCTATTGGTCTTACCAGCACTTAATTAGGACCCTTTCTTTCTTTTTCTCCCTCTCGCTGTCTCTGTCTATCTGTCAGTTCTCATTATTTTGCTTTTTTCACTCGCTCTGTCTCTCCTCTTCTGCATAGTTCACACTTCTAAGCACCAAGGTAGTTACGTGAGTGAGGTGTTAATTGGTCACGGAGGTATTTCTATCTTTAAAAATAAAGATAAATTGCTCCGTTTGCCATCTTGTCTCCTTCTGTCCATCAAAAATCTCTTTATATATGATTAATTTCAGCAAAAGTTGTGTGTTGACTCTGTGACCCTTCTGTGTTTCAGTGCGGGGGCAGGCCGTGCAGGCTGAGAACGTGACAGTGCTGGAGGGGGGGACGGCACAGATCTCCTGTCGTCTCCAGAACTATGATGGCTCCATCGTGGTCATCCAGAATCCACGCAGACAAACGCTATTCTTCAATGGAACACGAGGTGACCGCTTCACTTGCAGTCATTAGCTGATCTTTTTAAAACCCCATAAAAGGAAATCACTTTAAACTTTTACTCTTTTTTTAGCTTAACCCTTGTGGATTGTTCAAATTCACTACCCTTTCGAGTTGTTCGGGATGAAAACATCCACTCAATTAAACTGCTGTAAAAATGTATCAGATTCATAATTTTTTTCAATTTTTTTTGCATAAATCTGTTAATCAACCTCAGTCCTGATCAAAACTACCAAATGTTTTTTAAAAAATCCAAGATTTTAACTCTTTAATTGCCAAGTTCATAAATGATGTCACTGATTTGGGGGAAAAAAACACACAAAATGACTTATTTTCAATATAAAAGTAATTGTGGCTGGATTTTTTTTTTTACTTTTTATAACAGTCTTGGACATGTCAAAGATTAGTAGCAACATTGGCTTTGATGCATTTTAATTTTTTGTGCAACATTAGATTTAATTTTTGTCTCCCAGTTTTGTTGTTGGTGACTGTTTTTGCCCCATTGACTTCTATTATAACGACATTTTTTGATTGCAAAGCCATGACACCATGTAATCATGCACTCTTGATTGTTTGTGGTTTTCCCTTTTGGGAAGAGGTAAAATTTGTTAATTTTACAGTTGATCACTAGGTGGGACCATTAACCCTTTAGATAGGCCTGTGCAAAAAAAGGCTTAGTTTCTGGCTTGTATATGGAGTTATATGGAGTATAACAGCAAATTATAGTGTTTGTGTGTGTGTGAGATTCTTGATTGTTGGTGGTTTTCCCTGTTGGGAAGAGGTAACATTTGTTATTTTTACAGTTGATCACTAGGTGGGACCATTAACCATTTAGATAGGCCTGTGCAAAAAAAGCTTAGTTTCTGACTTGTATATGAAGCTATATGGAGTATAACAGCATATTATATTGAGTGTGTATGTGTGTGTGTGAGAGAAAGAGAGAGAGAGTGTGTGTGAGAGAGACCTTTGCGCACTTACCTTAATGTATTTCAGAAAATCACAATGTACACCTCAGCTCTTAGAACTACATGGAGTAAACAAAAGTGTATTTATGCACCTGCTGCCTTTTAATGGTGGTGAAAGTATTCGGTTGTTAAGTGATGACGTAAGAAGCGCTGTTTCTGGGTCCAGGCCTCAACTCGCTTCACTTGAGAATATGACCTCAGCAGCCGTTTATGAGCACTGTTTATTCATATTGATAATTTAAGTTGAACGCTTTCAAACTTACGATATACACTACAGTCTCCGTGCTCACAGCGTCCCAAACACAAATAATTTTTATATATTTTTTTTATATTTATATTTTCATTGTCTGGCTATCTGGTACTTCGGTATGGAGTTAAAGGTTAATATTATAACTTTTTCGCTAGTATTCTATCACATTGTGAGTTTATATTAGCACCTTTTGTTGTTTTCTCGTGGTAACTGATAGAGCGTTTGGACACGGAAGCGCTGCTACGTGACGTCAGACTTAACAAGCGTATAGACTAAACAAAAGCAAAGTACGTGGATTTAAACACTTGCATGCCATCGTGCTGGATATTTAATGGTGAGAAGAGCAGCAAGCAACACGAGAAAGGGCTTGACTTGTACCAAAGTTTTAGAAATTATTATGTAGCGTGACCCCTCCAGCGAGCTGCAGCTTATTTGAAGTTGGTATTGCATTTTGGTTCATAATACATTATGTTCATAAATTTGATGCGAAGTAGATTTTTTTACAGGATTTTAACGTTTTAAACTGGCTTTACCATCAAGAAAAGAGGAGCATTTCACATATAGGCCATCTGTACTTTTCACCATCAAAAGGAAGCAGGTGCATAAACACACTTCTTTTTTTATTGTTTACTCCATGTAGTTCTGAGAGCATGAGGTGCATATTTTGGTTTTTTCAGATACTGTACATCAAGGTAAGTGCACAAAGGTCTCTCTCACACCCTCTCTTTCTCTCTCTCTCTCTCTCACACACACACTATCATTTGCTATTATACTCCATATAACTCCATACAAGCCAGAAACGAAGCCTTTTTTTGCACAGGCCTATCTTAAGGGTTAATGGTCCCACCTAGTGATCAACTGTAAAAAATAACAAATGTTACCTCTTCCCAACAGGGAAAACCACCAACAATCAAGAATCTCACACACACACAAACACTATAATTTGCTGTTATACTCCATATAACTCCATAGACAAGCCAGAAACCAAGCCTTTTTTTGCACAGGCCTATTTAAAGGGTTAATGGTCCCACCTAGTGATCAACTGTAAAAATAAATTTTTTTACCTCTTCCCAAAAGTGAAAACCACAAACAATCAAGAGTGCATGATTATATGGTGTCATGGCTTTGCAATAAAAAAATGTCGTTATAATGGGAGTCAATGGGGCAAAAACAGCCACCAACAACAAATTGTAAAAAAAATTTAAATCTAATGCTGCACAAAAACCAACAATGCATCAAAGCCAATCTTGTTACTAATCTTTGACATGCCCCAAGACTGTGATAAAAGGTTAAAAAAAATCCAGTCCACAATCACTTTTTATATTGAAAATATGAAATTTTGTGTGTTTTTTTCCCCAAATCAGTGACATCATTTATGAACTTGGTAATTAAAAAGTTAAAATCTTGGAATTGTTTTAAAAATTTGATAGTTTTGATCAGGACTGAGGTTGATTAATAGATTTATGCAAAAAAAAATAAAAAAAATATTTATTTGATACATTTTTACAGCAGTTTAATTTAGTGGATGTTTTCATCCACGAACATCCCGAAAGGGTAGTGAATTTGCCCACAGTGTACCGTTGAGTTTTTGAAAAATTTCAAAGCATTTTCCCAAAATATGGGTCTAAATAAGATTTGTCACCAAAAATCATTCCATTAGCTCAAACACAGAGAAAGTTGTGGCCAAAATAAGACTCAACTTTACCCCCTAGTGGACGAAAATGTCCCCATTTAAATATGCTTGCTCACACATTACTTACACAGGACCAGTTGTTGGGATATTTTCTTAGAGCATACTGCAAACAATCAACATAAAAAACACAATACATCTGACAATAGAGATTTTATTGCAACTTTGTTTCAAAACTTTTTTTCTCATAATTGTGACTATACATTTCATACAAAAGATGCTTAATTCTCAGAAATGCAACTTTGTATCTCACAATGCGGCTTTATATCTTGTGATTGTGTCACTTTATGCATCACAACTTTGACTACTTGCAAATGTGTTGTTATATTTCACGGTAAGATATTCTTAAATGAAACGAAGTGTAAAATTTCATTGCATTATACAATGCTATACAGATCTTTAATCTTATAGTTTTTACAAAGTAATTATGGTAGCTGTGTTTGACAGAATAAAAAAAAATCTGAAAAAACTTTAAACAAATCTACAGAAGAAACATTCAAATTTACAGTATAAAACTAATTTACAAACAAGACAATTTGAATGTAAACTAGTAAATTCAACAATGCACACTTCTATTAAAATCTGTTTTGTACCTTTAATACTTTCAAATGAATTGTGCAAGAATTCTGTGAATACCAGTTTACAGTTTTTGACTAAATTATACATTGATTTGTTCTTTTTACTTCAAAAAACTCTTTACTTCCAAATTTCTGTACAATTAATAGCATTTTACTGTAAAATTACATTAAATGTCTGGTTAGATATTTTACAGTTCACCCTTACATCTAATCTGAAGGCGAATAGTTGGCATATTTTGGCGTCCTGGGGGAGGGGTCCGGGCCCGGAGCATAGCCCGAACCCAAATGACTCCCCCTATCCCTAATTTGGGATAAATAGATTAGAAGTTAGGAGTTGGGGTGGAGTAGGGATGCCGAAAAACTGTCCTGAGACAGGAGGTAGGAAGACTGGATATATATACACGCTTGTGTGCTAGTTAAGATGATTAGCTAAACAAGATGCACCTGTGCCAAATTGGATGATTATCTGATCGTGCTCCTCCCGAACTTTGTTAATAAAACCACATTATGACTACTTCTCATAACTGACTTCCTTTCACAATATAGGCTTTCAATTCTTATAATTAAAATTGTAACTTACTGAAAGTTGCATATCTCACAATATGGCTTTATATCTTGTAATTGCAACCTTGTTTCTTGTATCGTCTCGTGAAATTTACTTTTTTATAACTGAATTCTTTTTTATTGCCACTTGTTCTCAAATAACTTGCCTGGTTAAATAAAGGTTAAATATTTCACAAAGTGATTTTTTCTCAAAATGCAATGCATGTCACAGTATTGACTTTCTTTTAGAAACTGTCTCAAAATGTGACAATATATATCTCATAACGACAATTTTCTCATTTGAAACTTAATATTATAATTAATCAAATGGCAAACCTTTATACACTCTCAGAAAAAAAGTTTCAAAGGCTACCTTACTACCTTATTTACTCCTGAAGTGTGCATTTTAGTACCTTTTGAAAAGCTACCGTCCCAGTGACAGCCTTTTTTCTGAGTCTGCTAAGCATCATTTAAAGTTTTACAAAGATCTTATTAAAGTTCTTTCCCAGTTTTATTACATTGCAGCTGCTGCTTTTTCTTTTTTTTTGTGTTTTTTTATTTAGCAAAAGTACTAGAATTAATTTATTGAGCACTCCCTCTCTGATGCTGAGTTCATCAGACACATTCCATATACATTAATGGTTCTCTTGTAGCGCTGGTAAGTGGTAAATATGTTAAACACAACCTTGGAGTCCGTGCTAGCAGTGGAGCAGTCTCTTTTCATGCTGGTTAGCTTTTATCATCTTTGGAATATATTTATACTGGCGCCATCAGTCTTTCTGAAATCCTTTTTAACTGATTACACCTTATTTCAATTTCTTTTTAAAGATCCTTTTATGTAATAACCTTTGTTTTTTCCATCGCAGCCGTCACTATCGCTCAAATTTGAAATCCCTTTAAGTGATGACTCTCTGTCACCCTCGTTTTACATGATATGCAATGTGTTTTCAGCCTTGCCTTTGTAACCCTTGCCTCAGCAAAGGACTCAGAAAGCATACGTAATTCAGTGAAAAAAGGGAATAGAGAAAAAGAATGAAATTGCTAGAAACAGAAAGGACCACAAAAGCTAAAAGCTGAATTAGTATCCGTGATCTCTGCTTTTATAAGTGCACATAATTGGGCCATTTTGTTGGAGCTAAATCACCCCTCTTTTGAGCCATTCACACCACTATTCTCATACACTTTTTGCTAACAATCTTTAGGCTTTTAATATCGGTGGATTCTCATGACAGCTCTGGGCTGCTCTTACTGCTTGAGTGCCCTTGTCTAAATGTACAGAAAAACGTACATTTAGACAAGGCAAATGAAAACCTCTGCTTGATAACTAATGAATCCTGATAACAGTCTTTTAGCAGGCAGCAGGGCGTAAATATCCCTCAGCGGTCATGTATACAATAGCCTATCAGCATGCGCCCTTTCCATGAGATTCCTTCAGACTGGCCAGATCTGTGAGGTATGTAAATGAGGCGTGACTAAAGGTGACACTGGCCTGGACAATGCATTGACATTTCCCTGCCATTTAGCATGAGCGGAGGCATTTATCTCCTTTAGTGAGGCTCTTTTACTCCTGTCGCGTGAAACACGGATCGAGTGAGAAGATCCATGTCACAAAAAGTGCTTACTCACTTCTTCAGAATCATTGATTCATTCACTCACTTGTTCGTTCATTCAAACATTAATTGGTTCATTCACTTGTTTGCTCATTACGTCACTCATTTGCAATGCTTACTCATTCAGTTTCCAACATGCCACACTGATAAATGCAGGCAGGTGTTGAAAATGTCTGGGTTCACTCAGAGCAGAAATCATCTTATGGATCCAGTGCGGTGTGCTGCTATCTGAGAGTGTGCTGATGGCAGAGGGTCGCATCTCAAGAGCACAGTCGGCCACAAACAAAGAGTTTTAAAGGGAAGTAGGGAGAAAAGGAGTATTTAGGGCCGGTCAATACTAAACGGTTTGTGTGAATCTTGTCCCAAAAAGGTCCATCCAGCCTTTGTAGCCAGCATCATTATTTGTTATTATTATTATTATTTTCTTACAATTGATTATTCTCTCACCTTGGTTTCAAAGCGCAAATGGTTTTCAACAATAGTTCTCGATGCTTCTGTTTTCTGCTTCCCCTCAGTATTTGTGTGTTGTTCTGTGCCAGCTGTTCTGTGAGAGATAAAAACCCTCATCTGTTGTTTTCTTCTCCTTTTCATCTTCTCCTTTTTATGTTGCTCCATTTTTTGATCTTTATTGTGTGATTTTTCTTGTTTGAGTTGGAGGAATTAATTGAAACTTTGACTTGCGAATAACAAACTACTACTAATTAAAAGTAGTTAAGCTACAAGATTCCCTTTTGATTGTAGTTAGCAACTATACAAGCCTACAAGCCTCTACAAATTCTTTGTTACCTAAAAGGTAATACTATTTTATTTTACTATGAAGTTACTTACAAAACTCGAAAGACAAAGTAGTATTTATAGGCCTATATCTTACACAATCACAATCTACAAAGGTTTTTTTTTTTTTTTTTTGACAACTAAACAATTGAAAACATTAGTAGTTTGGCAGAGTCGGCCAAAAAAATGTTTATGAAAAAAAACTTTTATGCTCATCAGGGTTGTATTTATTGAATTAAAAATACAATGAAATCAGTAATAATATGAAATAGTATTACCAGTTACAATTTCCATTTTCTGTCTCAGTGTATTTTAAAATTCCATTCCAATTCCAATTCTGTTCCAGTTTCAGCTTCCATTTCTTCAGTCTCTCATGATCCTTCAGAAATCATTCTAATGTAAACATATCATGTCTTTAATGTTACATGTGATCAATTTATGCATCCTCATTGGAACAACAGTATCAATTTCTTTAAAAAAAAACTTTTGAATGGTAGTGTAAAGTTAGTAGCATTTGATTGGCTCTTTTTCTTTTCACCGAGCCATTTTGTTACTTAAGTTAGTGTGAATTTCCAACCACAACCCATTTTACTTACGTAATGGGCTTGACTTGATTTTAATCCTTGTGAAAGAAGGCGATATAAACCAGAATGAAACAAAACTCGAAATAGGGTTTCTAAAACAATGTACGATATTTGGACGTCAGCGGAAAAGGGAAGTCATTTCAGAGAAGGAGAAAGTCATTCCATTTTGATTAAAATTAAAAAGACACATTTTCTTCTTTGCAATAACATGCACCACAGAAATTGCTCAAAATAAGGCTAGAAGGATGCATTTAGAAAGCAAATAGGTTCAATTTTTAATTTAATTTGAACTTGCATATCCTGTGGTTCCTTTATCCTTACTTATCCCTACTCTCTCTCCCTCTCTTCCAGCACTAAAAGACGACCGTTTTCAGATGGTTCTTTTCACACAGCGCCTGGTGCGGATCACGTTGACTAATGTAAGCGTATCTGACGAGGGTGGCTACTTCTGCCAGCTCTACACGGATGACACACACCACCAGGTGGCGACGCTGTCGGTGGTGGTGCCCCCAGAGGTGCCAACGGTGGAGGTGAAGACAGAGGCAGTGGAGGGTGGAGAGGTGGAACTCACATGTGTGTCCCCGCGGAGCAAACCACCAGCCACCCTGCGCTGGGTCAGAGATCGCCGAGAAATCGCAGGTGAGTAATTTAAATGTCACAATTATTGTAATTACACATTCAGTGCAGCCACATTTTTATACTATACATGCACTTACAAATATGAAAGACACATAAGCACATATACAAACACAAAAGAGTCAGCTTTTTTTTTAAATCCTTCAATTGTGTGCATATTTGCTTTGTCTCTCTGTCAGACTCTCTATGTTCACGGTAAATGTCATGCATTTCAACTAATCTCTCTGACAGCCAGGAAGATACGCTTTGCTCCTCACCCCCATGTGTTTGCACATTGGCACATTTTCCCTCTATTGCTTTATGTCACTCTATCGAATTTCAAATGCATCTGTCCATCTGGGTCCCTTTGGATGTGTGCAAAAGAAAGTTTTTTTTTGTCACATACACTCCCACACACACAGAACTGGATCCAGGTGCAGCTCCAATCTGTGCCTTTAATTCCTTTTCTTTTAACTGTACCTCTCAATTTCCTGCTTTCTCTCCCTTCTTTTTCTCACTGCCACCGTATTTTCTATATCTTTTTGTTTCAGCTTTTGTTTTTAGGCTGCAAGAAGGGAAAAACATTGAGAAAGAAAATGACAAAGACACAGAGACAGGAAAAAAAGAGTGAGATTGTAGGCTTGGCATTCTAGCAATGATGGCAAGTGTCTGTCTGCTACAGATTCAGTACAACAGGGCTCAGTTTGAATTTAGTCTGCCGCTGTTTTGCTTCAGTGAAAATAATTTAAATGTCTGCCTGATCAAAGATATTTAAGTAGGAGTTACATAAAGGAAGTTTATGTCAAGTACTGTGTTTCAGACCAAATCTTCTGTTAATTCACCAAGTAGCACACAGGCTGACAGCTGGTCTGGAAAAATGGCACAACTCCTAAATACTGCTTGCATATTCTGGTCTGGAACGCCACTAACACAGACAAGTAGAGTGACACAAACATTAAAAACTGCCTGTGCTGTAACAGCAGTGCTGCATTCATGTCATTGTATTGCTAGATGGTACGTACCTCTGAGATTGGACCCAGTCTATAAGGTTCAGTTAACATTAGTGGCAACACTTTAGTATAGGGACCCATTCTCACTAGTAACTTAGATGCTTATTAGCATGCCTGTTATTATCATATTGGCTGTTTATTAGTAATTATCAATCAAAAATTATGCACAACCATATTCTAGTCCTAATCTTACCCAAAACCTAAACTTATTAATGAGCATTTGAGTTTATTGAGGCAAAAGTCGTGGTTAAAGGGTTAGTTCATCGAAAAATCAAAATTATGTCATTAATAACACACCCTCATGTCGTTCCAAACCAGTGAGACCTCCGTTCATCTTTGGTACACAGTTTGAGAGCTTTCGTTCCTTCCATTGAAGCTGTGTGTACGGTATACTGTCCATGTCCAGAAAGGTAAGAAAAACATCATCAAAGTAGTCCATGTGACGTCAGAGGGTCAGTTCGAATTTTTTGAAGCATCGAAAATACATTTTGGTCCAAAAATAGCAAAAACTACGACTTTATTCAGCATTGTCTTCTCTGCCGTGTCTGTTATGAGAGAGTTCAAAACAAAGCAGTTTGCGATATCCGGTTCGCGAACGAATCATTCGATGTAACCAGATCTTTTTGAACCAGTTCACCAAATCAAACTAAATTGTTTTAAACGGTTCGCGTCTCCAATACGCATTAATCCACAAATGACTTAAGTTGTTAACTCTCTGTTGCACAATAGAGAAATTACCGTATGGACAGGAGGAGAAGCTCGCAGGCAATCTTTTACTGTCTATGAGGCAATCAGGGGGAAGTGGAGGCATAAAGTCAAGGGAGAAGCCCATAGCGAGTCCATAAAAGCAATGGGACAAAATTGTTCTACAGCGTCTGCAAGATTTGGTGGGTGATTCAGATTTCTCTTGGCACAGCTACTGTATTAGAAGACAGTTTGCTCATGTGACATCTATGTCATCAAGCTCAGTTTGAGTCTGCGCAGTACGCTCGACCCCCAGGAAGTGCGTGCTTCTAACTGACTTCACTTGTCTCTGTTGAATCCAATGGGGTCGCTGTGTCCATTTCTTTTACTGTCTATGACTGACACAGAGCACGTCTGAACCGAACTGGTTCTTTTGGTGATTGATTCTGAACTGATTCTGTGCTAATGTTATGATCTTTGTCCACTGGAACGCTATCACTTTTAATTTAAAATGGGTTATTTAAAACAATTACTTATCAAACAGATGGAATTAGAAATAAAGGCCAGCCATTAATAAAAGCCTGTTTCCTTCTGCAGTTCAGGTAAATAAATGCCCTGGCTTTTATTTGAGGAATTACGGTATATTTAAATTCATGTAATTTATATTATATATAAATATATTAAATATATAAATGTAAAGAATTTCTTAAATATAGATGCATGGGGGAGTATTTATAATAAATATACAAATTACGCAAACATATACTATTGTAAACAAAAACTTTTATTTTGGATGCGATTAATCGCGATTAATCATTTGACAGCACTATCAGACCTGCACACTAAACAAGCCGAGAGAGAGACAGCGAATTCATGAACCATGACAAGCACTAGTTTATTACTAGCAATATGATATTTACAGCATTTATTAATCTAGGTTTACTTTTTTTTAAAGACTGCACCAAGGCTGCATTTATTTGATAAAAAATGACAGTAAAACATGTAATATTATTAACTATTAAATTCTAACTATTCAATTAACTCCTAATTTACTGCTCCTTAATAGTTAATAAGTTTATGTTTTGTGTTGGATTAAAGTTTCTAGAATGTGGTAATGCAGAATAATGCATTAATATGTACCTAATAAACAGGCAATATTTTAATAATATGCATGCTAATAAGCTACTCGTTATTAGACTGGTCTTTAAAATAAAGTGTTACCAATGAGTCTTATAGTACATTGTTGTTTTAGAATCTTCTCTTAGCTGTTCACGTCTTGAAGAAACGTGAGAGCAGTCCAAGAGCTGTTCCAGACTCAGAAATGATTTGTTTCTATGGCAATGCTCATGCCAGATAGGATGTGTTTGTGGCTTTGTTGTCGGTCACAGCAGAACACTCGACCATTTATACAAAGTGAGTATATAATTACATATCAAACAGAAATATGTATTGATTTGTTTTAAGCCGCTGCCATTTCGGTTGTTTTTATATGAAGTCGCAATGGTCAACTGAACAAGTGCTTTCTGTAAAATACAAGTTAGAAACCCATAATCTTCATAAATCTGCAAAACTCTGTTCGACCTCACGCTCTTATCGACCTACACTTCCCTCAGTCTGTTTCATCACCCCATTACTGCCCTTCACTCGCCCCTTGTCATTTCGTTTTTCATCATCAAATTAAAACTTAATAGTCTCAGCAGGATAATAGAGTCTGTTCTGTGGCTGTGCAATCGATGTGTGTAAGGTTTATTGCTCAGCGCGTCCGATTCAGACTGTTTGAAGTAATCAGGGCGAGCGCACAATCCTTTGTATGAAAGGTATGCAAATAATGTCTGGCTGAAAATGTGAACACACACTGTTAAAAATCGAGCTAACTGACTTCTGTTCCTCTCTTTTCGTTCAGGTGTGATCTCTCAGCAGGAGAACGGCAAGACTGTGAGTGTTTCCAACACGATCCGTATCCCCGTGGAGAGGAAAGATAATGGAGCTGCGCTGAGCTGTGAGGCGTCTCACCCGGCACTCGTGGGGCAGAAGCGAGTTCGTCACTACAGCCTGGACGTTCACTGTGAGCCAACAATGCTGTCCCGTTTCTATGACTACCGCCATATTAGACTGATTAACGGTTGTTATTAGCTCACTGAAGCCCCATCTGTTTAAACATGTTCACTTGGCAAGCCTCTAACGAGGTTTGTTTGTGTAACATCTTGCCTGGTATGATAAAGGACGAGAAGACAGCAGTATCCCATTACACAGCACCACAGTGTTAACAGAAACACTCGAGATGTGATACTGTGCAAGGGTTTCAACCAATAAAAATATCTTATATTAACTTTACACAAGGACTTAACTCTCATAAAGTTGCTGTAAAAATCCGAAGGGCTTTACTCTACATTTTGTTTGAACTCGACTGTCTTTTTATAGTGTATTGCTGTTGTTACACAGTGAGTTTAAATCAGACACCTGCTAAAAATGTGTTAAGGCACTTGCTCTGTTATAAAAAACCACTGAGCTGCAGCTGTAGGCAGCATTTTAAGAGCTTTTTATTTTTTTGCAAAATTATAATTTTATAAATAGTTCATTCACCATTAAACAGAAAAGTTTGTGGTTGGTAAGCTTTATTTTTACGTTTTTGAAAGAAGCCTCACCCAGGCTGTATTTCAAAGGGAAGTCGTGGCCTAATGGTTAGAGAGTCGGACTCGCAATCGAAGGGTTGTGAGTTCGAGTCTCGGGCTGGCAGGAATTGTGGGTGGGGGAGTGCATGTACAGTGCTCTCTCCAGCCTCAATACCATGACTTAAGGTGCCCTTGAGCAAGGCATCGAACCCCCAACTGCTCCCCGGGCGCCGCAGCATAAATGGCTGCCCACTGCTCCGGATGTGTGTTCACAGTGAGTGTGTTCACTGCTCTGTGTGTGTGCACTTCGGATGGGTTAAATGCAGAGCACGAATTCTGAGTATGGGTCACCATACTTGGGTGAATGCCATGTCACTTTCACTTATTTATTTGGTCAGAGATACAATAAAACAGTAATAATGTAAAATATTATTACAATTTAAAATTGTACTTTTTTAACGTATTGTACTATATTACAATGGACTCACTTTATATTAACTGTCTTTAACTACATTTTACTTAATTTTGAAACAATCATAATTAATTTCTGTAGTTACATCTGTAATTAATCTAACCCTAAACCTTAACCCACACTGAAACCTAACCGTAGCACCAGATCTTTCCCTAAACTCCATATGCCACATGAGTAGCAGCAAAAGTGATCTATTTAAATGATTATTTTATTGAGTTCAAAATGTATTTTTTACATTTCTGTCACTTACTCTAATTTTTGATCAGTTTAATGCATCCTTGTTGAATAAGTGTATTAATTTCTTGCAAAGAAATAAAAATGTATTTACAGTAGCCTAAGCCTTTGAATGATAGTTTATAAAAATAGTCTAAAATAATAAATAGATCATGATTAAATGTATAATATATATATATATATATATATATATATATATATACTTTAAGTGTTTAAGAAGAAAATATTGTGCTCATATGTGTGTTTATTTTTTATAATTATTATAATGTTATAATTATTATACTATCATTTGCACTGGCTGTATTAAAAGTCCAGAGCAGCATTCAGTTATGTATTCAAGTGTTTGTTCCGAAGCAGTACTTTCCATTTAAGTCTGGATACTGCAATTGAAGACAGTATGTGTTCACTACACTTTGTGACAGATTTCTTTACCTGTTTTATTCCCTCTCTCTATCCTTCTCTTTATCTCTGCAGTTGCTCCTACGGTGAAAATCATTCCCCCTCAGGGCATCCTCCGAGAGGGAGACTCCCTCAGTCTTACCTGCTCTGTTACCGGCAACCCACTGTGAGTGTACAAGAGCATGTGTGTTTTTCTGTCAGGTTGCGTGTGGGAGATTTTGATGGATGTGAAAGCGCGTATAAAGTTCAGTTTCAACATGTGCTTTAAAAGCTAATCATCTGAACTGGTCCCACAAGAACACCTTTTATCTTCTAATGCTCCAAAAATGCTTAAAAGATGATCATCTCAATCCAGCTCGAATTAAGTATAACGGCTCCGAACAAAGATGATCCTGCATCTGTATAAGAGAGAGAAGAGCCTTGACTGTCCTCTGTTCCTCCTCCCATCTCTGTGTCTCTCTCATTATTTTACCTTCAATATCAATTTCAAAGTACACCGTAAAAGCAGTGACTGGAAAACTAAAATGAAAATGTATTGTATATTTAATATTTTCCAACAATTACTGCCACCTTTATTTATAAATAATAAAAAAAATAAGTGTTTTAATATAAGTAGCAGTAAAGACTGAAGTCATAATACAGTAGGCTATACAATAAAATGAAATTGAAGTTTTATTACAAGTAATGCCATTATTTATTTATTCATAAAATAACAAATATTTTATTTTAAGATGTAAATGAATTTTGCAGTGAAGGTGGAGGGAATAAAATGTAATAACAGTAGATAAATAAAATAAAACAAGATGCAATAAATTGTTATTGTACGTTATAATTTCTATTCCACTTGCAACCTTTATTTGTTTATAAATAATATAAAATAAAAATTGAACAGAAATAGAAATACAGACAAAGATGAAATAGAAAATAGAATAGAAGTAGCAGTAAAGACTGAAGTCATCATACAAAATATTGTATTGTATTATTAGTTTTATTGCAGTTCATTCCATTATTTATTTATTTATTTATAAAATTACATATATTTTTGTTAAAATTAGTTGTAATTATACAAAAATGATGTGGTCATAGTTGTAATAAAAATAATAACAGTATGCAATAAAATAAAACCAAAGAGGATAAAATGAACAATTAAAAAATACATTACTGAAAGTATTATTGCTACAACAGATGCAAGTGTTTTTCTGCTAATTTTGATACATTGCAATGACGCTTCAGAGTTTTTCAGGGACATTTCTCTCTTTCCACACTAAACGTCTTCTACTGAAAGAGAAGTGTCCCTCTGTCAACCTCTCCAATGTCACAGCGAGCACAGCCGCTTTCTTCCTTCAGAAGGCATGTTTGTCTCAGTCTGTCTTTCTTTCTGTGGCTTGACCGTGGTCACTGAGCCTCTTCTCCCTAAGAGCCTGTGAGCAGAAAGCCATTAAACCTCTCCAGAGCCTCGTAAGGGACCGCTACAGAAATGAAAGATGGGGAAATAGAGAGGACGCTTGAGCTGCCACTCATTTTGCACTGAAATGGGGAAATGACAGTGTGAAGGAAGGAAAGAAAGAAAGATGGGCTCAGAGGAGTTTTAGCTACGAAAGAGAAATGAAAGGCTACGTGATTTATGCGGTAGGGAGAAAGAGAGTGTGAAACGTGTAAATGTTTAATTGTAGGGGCATGTTTGAAGATTACAGAATGCGGTGATGAGAAATGAGAATAGACTGCCCACCCACAGAGAGACCGCTCTCTGGATAGGTTGAGATAAATGAGTGTATCGATGGGAGGAATGAGAGATGGATCCAGATGCCGCTCTACAGTAACTGAACTCACAGTACACTGCCTCGTGCTGCTTGGTTATAAAGCCATTACGATCATGTTCGTCCGACTTTAATCACCAATTAAACACAGTCTGCATTTGTTGGAGAGGTGTGTTTATTATTCCTCAGCGCTCTGGCTGGCTCATCCTCAGCGTTTGTGCTCGTGTGTGTGTGTGTGTGTGTGTGCATGGTACTGTATGCCGAATCCTGTGAGGGCTGTAATTAAACGTGTCCTGTGGGATTACGGTGGGGGATGACGTAGACTTGTCTTCTAGCCAGGGTGGATGAAGGATGAGGCGTTTCACAGGCGGTGGGCTCAGAACTGAAGCCTCAGGCTTTTTGCCCTACAGTTTCCATGTATCTCCTGCTGCTGTGGATCACCTCGCAGCTGTTTGTGTGTGTGTGTGTGTGTGTGTGTTGGGTAATCTCCTCCTTTCATGCTCTTTTGTCTCTGTCTGGCTGGTATTATCTGCTAGGACTATCTTCTCTTCTCTACTCCTCTCTTCTTTGAAAAATATCAGATATGTAAAGGTATATAAAAGATCTATTTTCCAGTAAAAAAATAAATAAAGTCAGACGTTCTTAAAATGCGATAAATGCAGTCATGAGTAGATTACTGCTTTTATAAATCCAAGACCGTAATGTTCAGTAAAAATAATACTAGATTTAATTCGATTTTAAATAATTAAAAACTCCTTGCTAACAAATGGATAAAACCTAGTGTTTTGAAGGATAGTGGAAAAGACTGGTAAAGATTCTAAAATTAGAGTTAATGAGTTCTTGAGGTCTGCGCTGTGATCCTTAAATAGAGTCTTTTAATGTCATATAAAGGTTCTGGTTCAAAATATGCCTGACAAAATTTTTTGTATCTGAACTTCTTTTAAACATTTAATTGCATTGTAGTTGGTGTCTAAATAATGATAAAAATGTATGATAGTCACTATGTTTTTGCTAAAAAAAAAAACACAGGACACAATGTATGCATCTGTGTGTTTGTCCACAAACAAAACAGTTAGCTTAATGGCTTTAAAGAATGAGTCACTGAATCATTTTTTCAACTGATTCATTCCAAAACACTCAACTGTTTAGGAAAGAAACAAGTGAATGTCTCAGTCCAAAACTGCATACTTTGACTAGGTACACAAAATAAAGAAATTACCCTTTCATTTGTGTCTCTTCATTGCCATTCACAAATCTTCTCTTTGAGGATGGGTTAGTAATGTGTCCATTAGATGCTTACTTCAGAGGCTCAAAAGAGATAAAAAAAATTAAGTGGGGAGTATATATATATATATATATATATATATTTAAATTTAACATGCTTTCTGAAAACAAATCCTATCTTACACAAATAATGCACGTTTGAAATAACTTATTTTTTTAAGGTTGTTTAAATTTTTTACCAGACAAAAATACTGATTAATAAATGTTATTTCTCCTCCAAATCCTTTAATGTCATTTTCATCTTTTTTATATGATCTGATTTCTATTCTCTTTCATCCCTTGTGTCTCATTATTTGGAAAAGTTGTTTTTCAAGCTTTTCTTTTAATGCCTTGTTCCTTCTTTGATAAATTCTTGATGGCTTCTTTAATATAATGTCTTTATTTCTAGACCACGTGACATCCAGTGGTCGCGAGTGAATGACACTCTTCCTGAGAGGGCGGAGAAAACGGGAAACATTCTCCATTTGTCTCGCCTCAGCCAATCACACAACGGCACCTACCTCTGTCAGGCGCATAATAATTACGGCCGTGCAGCAGACCACTACACACTGCTGGTGTATGGTAAGAAAACAAACGTGTCTGGTTACATGACCCCTTCTAAACTACTCAGTACAGTCCCCATTTTTGCATGTCAAAGTATGTAGGCTTACATTTGAAACCTGTTTTCACGAAACAGTTCTATACGTATATGCATGAACACCTACACTTTCTTTTCCATTTGAGAACAGCGTGGGTTCTTTATAGCTACAGAGGTGGTTTACTGAGAATCTTGTTCTCTCACCATGGTGTGTGTTTTTTAGTCCTCCCCCTCTTTCCCTGGTCCGCATCTTCCAGCAGTGTCTGTAGACCTACAGGATGTATGATGTATTTTGAAAGAGTGCAAGAAATGAGATCCCCAGAGGTCTTCCTCCTTTCTTTCTCTTTTTTCCTCCTCCATTTTTTTTTTTTTTTTTGCATGGTAAGGACAGCCATCAAATACGCACCTTAATGAGGCAGCTCGGAGAGCGCAGGTGGGTGGGAATGTCATCTTTCATCCGGCTTCTATCCTTCGCTCTCTCTCTCTTTTCCGCTCGTTCTTTTTACAGTTCTGTGTAGGTGAGCCTCTTAGCTTTGAAACACCTCTGCACTTCAGAAAATGTCCCAGGAATCCCTTTCTCTGCCTATTTATTTTTCCATCCTTCCACTCTGCATTCTTTCCTCCCTGTTTTACTTCTTCCTTCTTTTCTTCCTTTATGCATTCCATCTTTCCTTACTTCCTCCTTTCTTCCCCCCTTTATTTGTCCCTCCATTCGTCCATTCGTCCATCTTTCCTGTTTCATTTTTCTTTTTTTGTTTCTTCTTTCCTTCTTGTCCTTAACTTCCACTGTTATTATGACCTTCCTTAATTCTTTCTTTCTTTCTTTCTTAGACCCTTTTTTTCCTTCATTCCTTTACTTCTTTGTTTTTATCCTCTCCTTCCTTCACTAATTTCTAATTTCCTTCCTTAGGTTTAATAGTTCCTTCGTACCACCCCATCTTTTCCCCCTTTGATCCCTTTCCTTCATATTCACACTTCTTTATTCCTACAGTTACATCGTTTTTCATTTCTCTCTTCCTCCTACTTCATTATTTCCTTCCTTTCATCTTTTCTTTCTTTCCCTCCTCCCTCTCTTCTTTCCTGTCTTTTCCACCCCTTCTATATTCCTTTCTTCCTTTGTTTCTTCTTTTCTTTTATCATTCATTACTTCCTTCCTGCCTTCCCTATATCCCGTCTTCCTTCTTACCTTCATTCCTTTCTTCCTTCCTTTTTCTTTCTTTCATTGCTCTACACAGAACAAGACCTTCCCATTTAATGTGTTTGTGTGGGAGTAAATGAACGAGATTTGGTGTTAACTTTCAGAGGTATCAGCGTATTTAGGCTTTATCCGCTGGAAATCCCAGGCTCACTGCAACTAAAAGAGAGAAATGGCTGACTGCTGAAGGCTGATAGAGGATGAGAGAGAACCATCGAGATGATGAGTCAGCAGTCACAGAGATACGAGAGGGTGCAGGAAGGCTGATCTCAATATCTCGCTGCTTCTCACTGACAAACTTTATTCTCAACGATTTATTTTATGTCTAAAGTGACCATGAAGTGCAAAATGAGGAGCAACCAGCCAATACGAATAGAATGATGATTATAAAATGGAGGAGGGTGAGAGAAAGTCTAAAGGAGTCAGGAGAAACAAAATGAATCAGGGTGATGCAGATAGGGAAATAAAGAATGCAAAAGGACAGAGGAGGAGACTTTGTTTTTCAGAAATTTCGCAATTTACACTGGCTGATATGCAAGTGTGTATTTACCACATGGCTCAACAGGTATGCCTGTCTGTGCTGCGTTATCTCTGTCTGTCTGGAAACTTTTACATTTGCATATATATTCGGTGCACACTTTTTTACCAAACTTACTTAAGAAGCAGTTTAATGTGCCACTACTATTTATATTTATTTCAATGTGCCTTTGTTGGTTCAGGTTTTGCCTACACAAGAACTGCTAAACCTGAAATCACCTACATTGTAGGCAGCAGTCTAAAGTCTCCAGGGAAAACGTCTTAAACATGCTAAATAATGATTTATTGCAAATACAATAGATTGAAGATTAGAAGATTCATTAACTCTTTAAATATCCATTAGCTATTGTATAAAGCAAAGCAAATGTGAATATGTGTGCTTGTACTGCTCACCTCCACAAATGCAGCTTGTCCAGCGGTCAAATGGTCAAAGGACAGTCCCCTGGAGACATGCTTATGTAAAACAGTATAGTACTTAGCCATGATGGACCTCACTGCCGATAAAAACAATTACAATCGAACGACCTCAGAGGGCCACTGAGATTGAAATGAGTGAAAGGATGGATGGAGAAAGAGATGGAAGGAGAGCCATCGTTGCTCGCAGGAGAGAGAAAAAGATAATGAGCTGTGGCTCTAATTGGAAGAAACAACATGGGCACTTAATTAATGAAGTGGAACTCAGGAAAAGAAGAAGAAAGCATGAGCAAGAGGGGATAAAGTAATTGAAAATGTCATATTTTATCTTTGGATAGTCATGACAGGAATATTAACTGTGGCGAATCGAGGAGTGTGTGGAGTTGACGACAGAGACTTGGCCTTTGAGCTGAGAGGTGAGAGACTGTGGGATTTACAGACTCCGTATACGAAGAGTTAGAACAACTTGAAGATCTGCCACTCTCTCTTTCTTTGGTGCTATAATGTGTCCCAAAAACCCAGAGAACAACATTGCTGACGTGACTCACCCAAACATCTGTGTGATGAAATGTTTATCAGCTTCCAGCCTGAGCCGCAGTGATGTGCAGGAAGCAGGAAAGAAGAAACGCCTTTTAAATGATTGGTTTTGGTAAAAGTGCAGGAGAAATGTCATGGATGAAAAAGTTGGAGCGCTGAAAAGAGAAGAGAGACAGGAAATGTATTGAGAAAAAAGGACCTGAATTACAGAATAGGCCAAGCAAAAACAAAATTCAGTCATTACTTACTCACCCACGTCATTCCAAACCTGTATGGCTTTCTTTCTTCCGTAGAGCACAAAAGGAAAGATTTTGCCTGCCGCTTTCTATGCAATTACAATAAATTGGGACCAAAGCTTTCAAGCTTAAAAAAATCCCAAATCCCCATAAAATAACATAAAAGCATCCACATGATTTGTGTGCTATACTCCAAGTTTTCTAATATGCTGTTATTATGTGAGAAAAAGACCAAACCAGCTGCGTTATTCACAACTCTCTTTATTTTTACGTGTTGTGAGAATGCGAGAAGCAGCTATTTTGATTTGTGAATGAAATATGTTTTGGTCTGTGTATCCTTTCAGTGAATGTGGCTCACAAAATTGTCCGACTGATTTTGTTTTCCGAATTGAATTGATTCTAGTTTCGAGTTTGACTCAGTTATCCGGTCACATTGGTTCATGGTGATATCAGTGAATCCCAATGTAAAGTTTGCTTAGTCTTTGTTTATGGTCAGAAGAATGCCTCAATTTATGTTGGATTGGAAGATTTGGAATGGCATAAGGGTGAGTAAATGATGACAGAATTCACATTTTTGGGTCAAGCGTCCATTTAAGAGTAATTTTTTAAATAATCATCCCTTTAAGAATTTATTTTAAGGAAACTATACCTTTAAATTTCTTAACTGTTATGTTCAAAATATGAGATCTTTTGCTACAGAGAAACATAAGAGGAACTGAGAGAAGAGGAATGAGAGGGATGATTAGCAGCCCTCCTCTTTCTGCAGAGTCCTGGTGGTCTTGGGATATTGATCGGTCTGGTACCAAGCTGTTAATTCCTCAGAGTGTTGAAGCCCACACACATACGCAACCGAAGACTTCGGTGCTGCTCTTTGTTGCATAAAAAGCTGGTAGACCCATATGCAGATGGAGGAGAGAGCTGCGAGGCTGTATCTGGAACGAGATGGGGCGAGAAAGAGCGATGAGGCTAGTGCTTATGTTAGAGGTGTGGAGGATGGTGAGCATAGCAGTAAGATTGATGATCTTTGGGACGGAGGGATTGAAGATTACAGTGTGAAAGAGAGAGCGAGCTGAGCCCGGGGTGCACGGTAACTGCAGTATTTTGCAGCGGTGAGAGATGAAAGGGTGGAACAGGAAGCTGCTGCACCCTGCTGGCTGGAGATGTTACCCGCAAAGTGACCCTTGACCCCAGTCGAGGGGTGTAATTCATGAACATCATGGTTTATCTCTTGCTCACACACTCGTACAGTCACTCATACACTGATAGACCTCATGTTGCATGTGTTTTCCCCTGCATGTGCTTGTATATAGCTGCAGTAGCTCGTTAATAACCCTGTTGTAAATCCATTCCCTTGTAGTGTCTGTCCCTCCCAAATCTCATTCTGCCATCGCTCACCCCAACCATCCATCCTCCAGCTTTACAAAGGAATACCAAGGTAACCCTTCTTCCATCACCTCACCTTAACTCATCTCCATTACACTATTCACTTCCCTTTTACATTTGTTTTATTCGCTGGGTTGCACTTAATGTTAGTTTATTGCACCAAAAATAGTCATACTTTAGTTTTGCATGACTACATTGAAATTTCTGTCTTTCCCTTAGAATAATTAAGGTTGTTTTTGTTATTGTAGCTGTAAGAATTATGTAACCGACCTCTGTTGTGATTGACTAACCTCTTCAATTGTGCAACGAGTGACAGTTTCATTACAGTGCTGGCACAATGAGCGCTGTATTAATATTTATTTTTAATCTTCTCATTCTTCTACACAAATTTCTGCAGTTATTTCTGCTTGCTTCATTTGTTTTGCAAGTTATGTTCATCATAATTTCAGCCTTATGCTGCCTTTTCACTGATGTGACAAACTATAAAACCAAAAGTCATTGATTTCCAAATGAGAGTCACACAGCAGCTTACGCTCCTCGGTTAGTGCAGGATATTTAGTTCTGTTTGATAATATGTGATTGGCCATATGATAAGTGTCACGGCTTATGCTGCTGGAAGGAACACGGAGCCGAGGGATAAACGAAACAAGGATTTATTAAATAAAACATAAACAAGGTAAGTCGTAAATAACAGGTGGCAAGAGGCAAGTGGCAAGTAACAGGTGACAAGTAGACAAGTTGACATTTAGACGAGTCGACCCGACCAAACAGAACTGAAAGGACAAGGCTTTTATAGAAGGGATAATTGGGGAAACACAGGTGGATGGCATGACTAAATTAACAGGGACATGGAACACATGGGGAAATGACTAGACACACCTGGGAACTAATCAAAACCACACACGGAAGACAGAAACTGGGTCACAGGGGAAAAAACACACAAAATGAGTCCAGGTGTGTGACAGTACTCCCCCCTCCCGGTAGGTGCGTCCTCGCACCGTAGAAACAACAAAGGGAGGCGTGGGTGGGAACTTGGGAGGAGGTTCCGGTGGAGGACAGCCTCCCAGGAGGGGGCCAGCAGACAGGGACTACAGAGGAAGGAGCCAAGGAGGAGATGACGGAGGGAGGAGCCAGGGAGGAGACAGGAAGGATGTGAAGCAGGAGGTACCCAGCAGGACCCAGGCCACAGCCATAACGGCCCAAGGTGGGGCCGACGGTGGAAGGAGCCATGGAGGAGGAATGGTCACTGACTCCAGGGACTCGACCCACGGCAACGGAGCAAGTGGAGGAGGAGCCCGAGGCGGAGAGCCGAAGAGCCAGGGTGACGGGGAGGAGCCGGAGGTCCTAGGCGGAACAGATGGCTCTGGTGACTGACGCGGCGATGTGGATCCGGAAGGCCGCGGTGAGGCCAGAGTGACCGAGGACTGAGGTGTAGCCGAGGGGATGAAGGAGCCTGACGGAGCCGGAGGGACGGAGGGATGAGGCGAAGCCGGAGGAGTGGAGTCCCGAGGCATAGGATGGACGACGCCAGACCAAGGCGGAGCCGGAGGGACGAGGGAGCCAGGCAGAGCCTGCGGACTGCCGGGCCACGGCGGAGAGGAAGGAGCTAGGAGCCATGGTGGAGCCGACGGGTCAACGGGCCGAGGCGGAGTCCAGGCCTCAGAGGCTGGAGGCGGAGGTGAGGGAGACGCCGACCAAGGCGTCGCTGGAGGATGGCGGTCCCGCTGAGCTCGCACCACAATGATGGTGGGCTGAGGGCGAGCAGAGGGGCAGCCAGACGACAGCGGAGGAGGAGGCAGGAGTGGGTGGGAGGGTGGGAATTTTGGAGGAGCAGGCATTGGAGTAAGCTCTGGGGTTGGAGCCCTTCCTGGGCTTAACGGAGGATCAGGAGCCCGTCCTGGGCTTAACGGAGGATCAGGAGCCCGTCCTGGGCTTAACGGGGGTTCAGGAGCCCGTCCTGGGCTTAACGGGGGTTCAGGAGCTCGTCCTCGGCTTAACGGGGGATCAGGAGCCCGTCCTGGGCTTAACGGAAGATCAGAAGCCCTTCCTGGGCTTAACGGGGGTTCAGGAGCTCGTCCTCGGCTTAACGGGGGATCAGGAGCCCGTCCTGGGCTTAACGGAAGATCAGGAGCCCGTCCTGGGTGGGAGGGTGGGAATTTTGGAGGAGCAGGCATTGGAGTAAGCTCTGGGGTTGGAGCCCTTCCTGGGCTTAACGGAGGATCAGGAGCCCGTCCTGGGCTTAACGGAAGATCAGGAGCCCTTCCTGGGCTTAACGGGGGTTCAGGAGCCCGTCCTCGGCTTAACGGGGGATCAGGAGCCCGTCCTGGGCTTAACGGAAGATCAGGAGCCCGTCCTGGGCTTAACGGGGGTTCAGGAGCCCGTCCTGGGCTTAACGGGGGTTCAGGAGCCCGTCCTGGGCTTAACGGGGGTTCAGGAGCCCGTCCTGGGCTTAACGGGGGTTCAGGAGCCCGTCCTGGGCTTAACGGAAGATCAGGAGCCCGTCCTGGGCTTAACGGAGGATCAGGAGCCCGTCCTGGGCTTAACGGAGGATCAGGAGCCCGTCCTGGGCTTAACGGAGGATCAGGAGCCCGTCCTGGGCTTAACGGAGGATCAGGAGCCCGTCCTGGGCTTAACGGAGGATCAGGAGCCCGTCCTGGGCTTAAAGGAGGATCAGGAGCCCGTCCTGGGCTTAACGGGGGAACAGGAGCCCGTCCTGGGCTTAACGGGGAATCAGGAGCCCTTCCTGGGCTTAACAGAGGATCAGGAGCCCGTCCTGGGCTTAACGGGGGAACAGGAGCCCGTCCTGGGCTTAACGGGGGAACAGGAGCCCGTCCTGGGCTTAACGGGGAATCAGGAGCCCTTCCTGGGCTTAACAGAGGATCAGGAGCCCATCCTGGGCTTACAGGAGGATCAGGAGCCCGTCCTGGGCTTAACGGAAGATCAGGAGCCCTTCCTGGGCTTAACGGGGGTTCAGGAGCCCGTCCTGGGCTTAAAGGAGGATCAGGAGCCCGTCCTGGGCTTACAGGAGGATCTGGCATAGGTGAATTGGAACCCCCCTCATTTTGACCCATTTGGCGCTCCATATTTTGCTCCCTCGTGGTGGGCAGTGTCGCCGGCTCTCGCACCTGGTCTGACGGGATGCTCTCTGGCTCTCCGTCATCGGTGGGCTCGGGCTTATGCCTCGTACCGTGGGGAGATTGTAGGCTGGGCTCTGGGTCCAGAGTGGACCTGGCGAGATCCTCCATTGGGCCGACCGTGAGAGGGGACCCATTTCTCACCAGATTCCACTCTATAAATGCGGCGAAATCCTCCCGAGGACCATCTTCGGGCGACAACGCTCTGCACCTAGGGTTCAGGCTGGCGTGATAAAAGGTGCAGAGCGCGTGGTCCGGGTAGCTGGTGGCATTAGCTAGCCAGAGAAACCGTCTGGTATGGTCCTCGAGAGACAGTCCCTCCTGCTCCAGCAGGAGGAGGAGGTATTCGGGGCGATAGAGGGGATCCATGAAACACTACGGAAAGAAAAAAGACTGTGAAAAAAAACCGAAAACAAAACGGAGGGAAAACACGCAGTTTTTAACTTTTTCAGGTCGGGTCTTCTGTCACGGCTTATGCTGCTGGAAGGAACACGGAGCCGAGGGATAAACGAAACAAGGATTTATTAAATAAAACATAAACAAGGTAAGTCGTAAATAACAGGTGGCAAGAGGCAAGTGGCAAGTGGCAAGTAACAGGTGACAAGTAGGCAAGTTGACATTTAGACGAGTCAACCCGACCAAACAGAACTGAAAGGACAAGGCTTTTATAGAAGGGATAATTGGGGAAACACAGGTGGATGGCATGACTAAATTAACAGGGACATGGAACACATGGGGAAATGACTAGACACACCTGGGAACTAATCAAAACCACACACGGAAGACAGAAACTGGGTCACAGGGGAAAAAACACACAAAATGAGTCCAGGTGTGTGACAATAAGGAATATCATATTAAATGGAATGAAATATTCCATTGAAAAATAATCAGTAATTGGAGACTTTATCAAAAACACCCAACACTTAAAATGGATGATACATTTCTTAAACACGACAGTTTTGGAAAGCCCATATGTTGACAGTTCTTAAATACATTCAATGGTTCAAGAAACGTTTATTGAAAATCTATAATGTCTGGTTTCTTTGTCGTTGTGAATGGCTGTCAGCCCTTCATATAATCTGTTTTTGGTTAATGTAAACTTCATATTTGTTTAACAAATTTGAATGCATTTGTGCTATTGCCATTGGTGGTGCATTCATGCCATGTTGCAGTTACAGTATAATTACTATATGACAACCCAGACATTCTATTTAGAGCATTTCATGTCCTCAGAATTATGCTTTCTATTTCAACTCAGTTAACTGCAACATGAATCTGTGCAAATTAGGTAATCAATAAACAACACCTAAATAAAACAAAAATGCAACTGCCGTTATTAATATACTTTTTAAAGTTTATTTTGATTATTTAGCAGCACAGTTGATATTAGTTGTCCAACTCAACATTAAATTGTATTGTGTCTTTCTTATATTTTCTGATTAATCTTGCATTAAGACGTTTACAATGGTCAGTTGTTGGAATTTATAAATATAAATATTACAAGATTACTATTTTACTACTATTGACTGCTGAATTCACTGCCATTTGGAATGTTTCTGTGTGACGCTGCATGAAAGGTACAAGCTGGAGCTTTCAGAATTAACAATGTTTTTTACAGTCCAGTTCAGAATCTCATAATTATGGTAATTCCAACATGGCATGAGCACATCTTTGTGTTGATAAGAGTTTTAGCTTTCTTAATGTAACTGATTGATGTGATTGTGATACACTATATAGACAAAAGTATTGGGACAACGCTTCAAATGAACAGGTTTGGCTACTTTAGTAATTTTCATGAATACAAATCTTAATGTTTAAGGATATATTGATATTCTAGGGAATTGTGTGCTTCTGATTTTATAGCAACAGTTTGGAAAGGACCCTTTCCTATTCTAACATGACAGTGCTTCTGTGTATGGGCAAGGTTCAAAAAGAAATGATTGATTCAGTCATTGTGGAACAACTTGACTGGTCTGCAGAATCCCAGCCGAACTACTCTGGTGTGACTTTAAATTTAGACCGTTAGCCAAAAACTCATCACCAAACTCATCACACCAAATACTTTTGTCCACATATTGTATGTGCATACTGAACTCCAGTTGTACTGCATCCCGATTCGCATTCTTTCAATGTTATCCATGTTATATTTCATCTGCAATGACAATATGAACTTTTAGAAATATAGGTTTGGCCATAAACTTTATAAACATTCATAAACATTATACAAAAACATGAGGGAGAGTTCTCTGCAAGAAAGTTCTATGACTGGTAAATCAATTTTCTACTTCTTTTTTCTCCTATAAGGTAAGAAATTCAATTAAATGTGGACGTTACCTGTGACAAGATGATTGACAGGCCGGTTTACGCTAACAGGATGCGTATAACTATGCAACAGATTGGCCATTAAAACAAAATTTGATGACGTGATAGTATGTCTCAAAAACATTTTCTTCACAAAATGAGGACAAACTTTGAGGGCACAGTATATGTAGGCGAATTGGGACACAGCTTTGTTTTGTTTTTTGTTTTGTTTTTTACATGCATTTAAAAAAATATGTGTGTTCTACTTTGTGATTGGTCTGTTCCTTCTTTAAGTGTCTTCAAGCTAGAAAAAAACAGGACATTAAGCTTACTCATTCATCTGTATTCTATATTACTGTCCATTTCTGTCTTTGGTTTCACAGCTTTTTTTAATTTTAACATTACGGTTTGCTGGCTTGCAAGCACTGTTTTTTCCTTCAAGAACTGCAAATCCAGTTTTTTAATTGTCTTTCACCTCATTTTCCACCTCAACATATGCAAATTCTTCCCTGACGGCTCTGCTTCAATGCTTACTTTGAAACCAGCTTGGCTCCATATGTTTTCTCCTGCTAAATCGCCTAGCTTCTTATCTTCTCATTCATGTTTTTTTGTTTATTAATGTTCCTTGAGATGCATGTGCACACAGTCCTGTTGTCTTCCAAGTGCCCTTGTCATCTGAAGCACTAGGACTGCTCTCCAGAGGATCTACTCAGCTGCTGTGCCTTGATTTTCGTTAAAATTTAAGAGCCTGAGAACAGATGAAGAAACACATGCTTAAAGAGAGAGCAAGAAAGAGACCAAAAAAAGACACAGTGACCCCTTAAAAGAGGCCTGGCTCTACACAGCATCGCTTGTCATTCATGATGTTGTGGGATATGAGGTCAGGTCAGGCGGGAGCCTTTGATCCTCCCGTCTGACAGAACTACTAAGAGACTTCACTGTACTGCAAGACATCAACATCATGCAACACTGCACAAACCTCACACAGTAGCTCCAACATACTGACCTGCAATGCAGAAGATATCAGATGTATTTTCTTCCATTTCCATTCATGCACCTCAAAGTGCACAGTCATGGAATCTATGATGCTTTTTTTGATTACTCTATCATATTTTCTCAGATACACCTTTTTCTCATTTCTTGCCTTCCTCTCTCTGAGTGGCAATGTTTGCTGTCTTCAGTATCCAGCAAGAATTGAAGGGATAAAGACTGTGTTTTCCAGAACAGACTAGAAGAGAAAGACAATTGCAAGTAGAAGTGAGAGATGCTCTTTAATGTCACTTCCTCAGCACTGGGTGGCTGGTTTCCTGAAAAGTGTGCATGGAGCAGTGTTAATTTTTCATCGTCTCTGAAACAGATTTCTAATGAAATGTTACTCGACAGCCTGTTCAAAGGAGACCTCCCTCTCTCCAGCTCTCCCGCTGTTTCTGAAGCATTTGCGGTGAAGGGGAAGTGTGTAATTTTTTTGATGTTTAAATACTTTCTCTTATCCCAGCTTAATATGCAGAGACAACTGTAAGTATAGCCATTTGTAGGTTTATTTCCCTCGGAAAATGTAAACACTGGGGCTCTGGTGTGAAACCATTGATTTGTTTGTTTGAAAATCTCGACCACACAGCAACATTACCTCAATCAATGGTGTGAGCTTGGGGGCGGGGTTATCAGTTTGGCTTACCAACAGAAGACAGGAATTGTTTTTAAAAGAAAACATTTTTACACACTTTACCTTTAATTTAAGGGGTCATATGATGTTGCTAAAAAGAACCTGATTTTGTGTATTTGATATAATGTAATGTGATTATGCGGTTTAAGGATAAAAAAACACAAACATTATTTTCCAAATACTGTACATTATTGTTTCTCCTCTATTCCTCGCCTTTCTGAAATGTTCAAAAGTTTTACAAAGCTCATCGTTCTGAAAAGCGAGGTGTATGCTGATTGGCCAGCTATCCAGTGCACTACTTTACTACTTTACACTGCTCAAAAATCGCATTTGACTCATCAGTGGCAAATTCTTTAGATATGTTAACATACATGACGGGTTCGCTATTAAAATGGCGGAATGTAATTTTTCATGTTTAAAAATGTTTGTGTGCTGCTTGTCCCTGTGTGTGTAACAAGCAAAGTGTATCCGTGTTGTGCACCAGGTTATTGGCACATATTACTAATGTGCTCTTTAAATAACAAAGAAAAAATATCGCACCAGACTTTAGACCAGGTTTGAGTTGGTCTATGGCGCAGTCTATTTTCAGTTCCTCAAATTAGCAACATGCCAACAATGCACCTGAACACACCTCTTTTTTAGACCAGCACGCCCATGGGCGCACAAATGGGCGCAAATGCATTTGCTACTTTAACAACGCGGCACAGGATTGGAAAATGAGAACTGCGCATTGCGCCGGGTGTATGATAGGATCCTAGTCTTTGCAACTTTACAGATCTTCTTTATTCAACAAGAGCTTGTAACACTCCAAAAAGAAAGTACTAATTTAAATCACTTAATATGACCCCTTTAATTTTATATATATTTTTAAAAAGACATTGTTTACTAACTCTGGTGGTTCCAGATCCATATGCTGTTCTGCAAAACACAGAAGTCTGAAGAATTCTCAAACAGCTCTTTTTTGTGTTAGAATTTTCTTCCCAAGGAGGATTCATAGTGAACATGTCTGTTAAAGAAATAATTTGCCCAAAAACAACAATTCTGTTTTCATTTACTCCCTCTCATGTCATTCCAAACATGTATGAACTTCTTTTTTCTTTGAAGCTTAAATAATATATTTTGTGGAATCAGTGTAAGTCAATAGTAAAAGAAAATGTTTGGTTAAAAAATTATAAAGTTGTACCTTTTGTAGATTTTTGAGTTTAACTGCCTTAGTCATGAGCTATTGCAGTTTTGTTCCACAGAAATGAAATCATACAGGTTTGGATCCAAGTGAGTGTGAGAGAATGGTGACAGAATTTCTCATTTTTGGCTGAACTATCCCTATAAGAATTGGTCATTACCTAGTGAAAAATAAATATACTAAAATGTATTTGAAATACATTTATTTCATGCTAAGTATACTACAAAGTCATTTAAATATTTATGTGCTTAATAAAAAATACCCTGCAATTGTAGTTTTAATATACTAAACTGGTATAAAAAGTCTGCTAAATTGGAACAACAAATTTTGTTCTTAATGCACTTTAATTGTGCGAAGTTTAACTAAAGATATACTGAAGTATATTTGATAGTGTTAGAGTGGAATTATTGCAAATATACAGGTTCACTTTAAATATCTTGCATTTAAAGGCCAATAATATTCAAAGATCATACAGTTCCCATCCCTAGTGACATTACACAAACACATTTTAGGCTTAATTTTAAGAAATGCATTATGCATAAGTAGTACTCCAAATACAGTTTCATTATAATTTTTATATCAGTAAGTCTCTAGCAGTAAATATGTTAAAAGATTTGAACTACTTGGTATGAAATAAATGTATTTTAAATATATTACTTTTTTACTAAGTTTGTTGTCTAAGTTTTTCAGGCACTCTTGAAAACTTTTCTTATTGATGTTGACTTTTGCCCCGCACTCAAACATACAGCACTTTCCTTCCTCACTCCTTCTTGGCATTGTTCTCATTTTGTATGTCACTTTCTCTCTTCTGCTCTCTCTATTTATCTGTCTCTCTATTTCTTTCTTTCATTCACTCTGTCTCCATCTGTCCTATTTCGCTCTCCTACCCACCGCTGTGTGGTGTAAACAGGTTGTTAAATATTTAAGGATGCTGTCCAGCCTCATGTGTTGATGATTCTGAGTGTCTATCTGCCTCTCACTGTTTCCTGTCTGTCAGTGTAGGTAAAACTTTACTGTAAACTTCACACACAGACTCCGGTGGCATCTTTCCTCTGCAGTCATTGTCTCTTTTTACTAATAAAATGCAAGTAGTAAAATAACAGGGTGCATTGATGGGATTTCTTTGTTTTCACAAGTCCCTTTGACTTGTTTGTAGTTAAAATGCTAAAGCTAAAACTTTTTTGTGTGCTTGTGTGTGTCTCAGACCCCGGGGCAGTGGTGGAAACCCACAGTGCCGTTCCGTATGCAGTGATCGGGGGCATCCTGGCTGTGCTGGTCTTCACTGTCATCTGTGTGCTCATCGTCACCATCTGGTGCTCCGTCCGACAGAAAGGTGACCTCCTCTCTCCACAAACACTTAACCTGTGGTGACATACTGACATGTGGCACCTCACCTTCTGAGGAGAGGGAAGCGGTAGAGAGAGTGTCTGGGGAAGATAAAGGCTGGTTCACACTGCACCAACATCAACCAGGTTCTATCACGCATCCAGTTTGTTGGTGTTTGGTGCAGTGAGAACCAGTATTAATGAATTAAATAAAGGACAGTAGTAGCTGGTGTTATAAGGTTGGGCTCTACAAAATACTATATGATGGTAGAAATATTACTCTGTAGAGATTTTTACTGTTAATACTGCAGTGGGTTCTTATCAGTGAGCAAACAGGGTGTGTAATGTGCTTTGAGCCATGTGAAAATCACAGCGAGATGTGAGGATGAAAAAAAGGGTGTATATAAGCAAGAAATGCAAAGCAGAGTTTTGTTGTGTTTCAACAGGTGTTTAGAATTTCACAGGAATAAATGTTTTTTAATGCATTGAAAAAAAGAACAGTTATAATATTACTTTTACTGTTTTTACTGTTACTTTGTTTCTGAGTAGAATTTATTCTTTTGGAAATTGTCTCTTTGTTGGGGATAAAGAGGTCAAAACTGGCCGAATGTAGTATGAAATGTAGGTTACTTGTATTATCTTTTTGGTTATGGAACTGTTGTATTAAACCAGTATCGTACTAGTGATCCTGTTGGAGATTTTGATCATGCCGCCCCCCCGAACTAAGGTGATATAACGGATGAGTTAAAAAAATCTGGAGAGAATAGTTGGTGTAGGTGTTTTCTTCTTTTCTTTTTTTGATTCCTGAGGGGCATATATATTTGTGTAAATGTGTTCAGATGAGAGAAAAAGAAAGAAAGAACGTTTTATCTATATAGAGATGTAGCCCAGGGAAATGTGGGCACGGCCCTCATGTTTAATTGCCTTTTTTCATCAACCGTATCATGGCGCATCTATAAAGAAAACTTAATTACCTCGGCCCTGAACTCTTTAAGAACTTCTGGCCATCTCTGTGTGTCACTATTTCCAATAAAGTTCACGGCACCCACAAATTGGGGTGGAGGCAGAGGGCGCGGAGAAACCCAAGCTCACCTGCCAATCTAAGTCACATGCAGTTAGTTCACCCATCGGTGCAGAGACAGAGAGCATTAGGGTTGATCCTGTCTAACCTTGGGGCGGCTGGAAAGGCAGAATGGAAGTGATTAATCTTAGGGCAGAGGAAGAGGTACAATACAGCTCTGATGCATTGTGCTGGTCCTGCGCGGTCCACCACATCACTGTTTTTAATGGCCCCATCAGCCTCTGCTGTACACTTGCATTTTAGCAAAGCAAAATGGCATGTACAGAAGATCGATTTTTTTAATTAAATGGTGTCGTGCCGGTGCCACAGAGTCACTTCTGCCCGAGTTATTTCAGTTATTCGTCTCCCAGCCACAGAGGCAAACCCATTGTGTCATATAATGATGTGAATAAAAAGGTCGCACTTTACCAAATCGCTGACTGTGCAGCAAAATGTCAGAGGTGATTATTCCTAATGAATTTAGTGAATAATTAAAAGTTGATCTGCATAAGTTCCCCCCAATTACAGTAAGATGACTTTTGCTGGCCCTGCAAAAAGAAACGTGATGATGAATGTTAAGATGTGTGCGAGCATGAATCCCCAGGGGACAGTTTCATATACTGATTGAGGACGCTCGGGTGTAGGTGAAGACACAAGAGGGAGCATGCAAAAGTTATATTGACTGTTATGCATACAAATTACAATGCACTGAGAATACTTTAGAAGATAATATATATATATATATATATATATATATATATATATATATATATATATATATATATATATATAGAGAGAGAGAGAGAGAGAGAGAGAGAGAGAGAGAGAGAGAGAGAGACAGGGAGGCACCAGGTCTAGATGTCTATGTGGTGCAGTGTTGTTATAGTTCATTGTTTTGTTAATTGGTTTGGAGTAAAAATCCAATTGTGCTTTTATATGGTGGTTTCAAAGTGAATTTTATTCGTATTTAAATATATTTATTTTTGCTGTTAATAAATATTGTTGTATAAGTGAACACAGATCCCATTAATATGTATTCACTCAATTATATAATGATGGGTGAACTAAAAGACTAAACCAAGACCACATTTTTATCAGGGTTGTCACATGTGTTATAAAAGTTAATAATTAAATATAAACTTGCCCCAGTCTCCTACTGGATGCAAATCAAAACAGAAAGAGACAATAATTAAAACATTAACATTAATTGAGTCCTGTTTTAATAGAAAATATATTGAATTGCTCTCAGCGAGTGGTTTAATATGTTGTTGTTTTAATTCCTGCAACAAAGTATGAACCTAATTCTGATGAAATTGTCTTTCTTTCTCTCTAGGTTCATATTTGACTCACGAGGCCAGTGGGTTGGATGAACACGGTGAGGTTCAAGAGGCGTTCCTCAACGGTAACGATGCCAGCCAGGGCAAGAAGGAGTACCTACTGTAGCGCCGCCCTAGTGGAGCTCTTCAGAAACACTGGACCGCTGCAGAGTGCACACCGCAACACACACTGTTCCAAAACAGACCCACACACCACCACTACGACAACCAGAGGGAATCACAATCGTGCCATATGAAGATGGAGTGGGAAGGAGAGAACGGAGACAACAATGGAGCGGGGTGGAGAGAGACGAGAGGAGAGGATAATTATTATGATTGAAAGAGACCATCACACACACTCTTTCTGTTTTTACTTGTGAGTACGATAGACAACTAGCCATAATTGTAGGACCAGGAGAGAAAAGTGTCCATTCAAAACAGGCCGATCCATAACCCAGGTGAAACGGCGTCGCTGTGGGAAGCCGCAAAGGGCTTATGAGCTATTGAATGTCCCAATGTGAGCAAATTGAAATTCCCTGCGTTTGCCAAAGCGTTCAGGCCTCAGAGACTGAGCTGGTAGACAATAAATCCACCAATGACAGCTCTGAGAGCTCAGAGCCATCCTCATAAAGTATTCATCTGCGCTTTTCATCCGGCAACTCCATTATCTGCTCACGTTGGCCAAAACCTGTTGAAAAGTTCCTCTCGTTTTGATCCTCTCTCAATGACTCTCCGTTTCCCGCTCTCCGATGCTCCTTCCTCTCCCTCCACTATCTCTCCACTATTGTTTGTTAATAATTAAGGGATTAGACATGTTCTCTTTCATGAGAAGAATGAATTGGAGCGGACCGCTCACTCTGACGCTGTAAAAAGAGGCTTAATTATTGCAAAGAGTCATTGGAAACGTGAAACCGTGAGGATCTCAACTTGGGTGAGAAAAAACAGGAAGGAGATTGTTTGTAGAGAACATGTCAGAAATTTCAATATATATATATATTTTCTTTTTCGTTTACTCTACACAGAAACGCTTACACAATGAAACATATCTCTAAAGTCGTTATTTGTATGAAAAATTCTACAAAGTTAAATGAATCTTTTAAGAAAAAGAAAAAAAAACACATTTACTTTTGCGCGCATTACCCAGCGATGCTATCGTACTAACACAGAATATTAGCTTAGAGGTGCAAAACTGAACAAACTACTGTTACGTCATCTTTAAAAAACAAAAAAACAAGTCAAAATTTTAAAAAATTGATATTTCGTTTGTCTTTAAAAGATATCAGAGGTCTTAAGTGTTTTTAATAATTATTATTTGGACTATTATGATCGTTGTTATTATTATTATTCTTACTGTTATTATAATTGTAAATGTTATAAATTGTATACTTCCCAAGCTTTAGTTCTACCAGTAGAAACAGCCGTGTACCCACTTTTCTCTCTCCTCTTTCATTCTCTTCTGTCCTTCTTGATCCTCTTTGTGTCTTTCCTTCTAGTCGTCCGTCTCCTCTTCATCTTTCACTTCCTGTTTATTTTGTAGTCTTTGCGTCGCTGTTGATATAGCTAACTGTACATCTTTATAGGGGAAAGATACCAAGCACGACAAAATAAAAAATACTTAAAGACTTTCATGTCAAAGACTGATTTTCTGACTTCGAGAAGCTGACACAATCAAGTTTCAACGGTGGCAATAAAGGAAAGCAGCAGGGAAAAGGGGAGGATATTTTAATTCGAAGAAGCAGCCGGCAGAGATGAAAGCTGTGTGACTGAGATGATGAATCATAAGACTCCTATGACAAAAGAGCAGAGACACCAGAGAGAGAAAGCAGGTGCATTAAAACAGGACTCCTCCATTATTCCACTGTAATCAATATACGATTGTGTCAGAAGTCACTTGCTGAGCGCTCTGGGAGGGGTGGCTCTACGTTTAAAAGCAGAGGGGAGGATGACTGATCGATGTGTTTGTCATCTATTGATAGAGAGGCTCTGCAGAAGCCTGTCATAAACAGTAACTGTCACATGGCAATCAAAGCGCACACTGCTTTATCTGCTGTTTTGCTCGCTTTGAGCAGCTCCCTAGATAAAGGACATATGCTAGCAATTTCCTTTTAAGTACGAGTAGAAATACTTCACAAAGCATGATCGGTTGCTAATTTTGGGGTTCCTGCAAAGGTTTTCAGCAAGCCGGCCAACTCCAAACGCCGAGTTAAAATGAAAAATGACAGCCGTAGACTTCATCAGAACTTCATCAATCTCTTGTACTTTTGTTTACAGGACCCCGGCTGGCATCTCAAAGCCAGATCTGTGGGTCATAAAGCATATGCTGGTCAAACTTTCCTTCAGGTTTATCCAAGGACTATAAACGTTTACATTCTGTGCGTGATAGATTTGAAGCTTCCCAGCTCCTTGTAATGACCCCATTCAAGAGGATGTGGACTAGAGCAGGTGCGATGAATTGACTGAAGCCGCTTTAGTGATGAAAGATTGTCATATCGGCAGGAAGCTAAAGGCTCTCAAGCGGAGAAAACAATCGAATGGGCTCTCGGTTAGAAAGAGCTTTTACTTGTTTTTCCTTTTTGACAAGTCCAGCTTCGCTCAATAATTCACCTCGGCTTTGGAGGTTAATGCGGACTTCAATGAGAGAGAAAGGCATTTGCAAGAAAAATGAGTGGAAGACAATGATCAAGAAAGGAAAAAGCGTCAGGCAAATCAAAGTCAGGGCTTTACAAAGACAAAGTGAGTGAAAGTAACATTAGATGAAGGATTTCATGCTTGAAACTTGGATGGATAATGGGCGGATTGGGGGAGTGAGACGCCGAGGAAGGAGAGGAAGACACATTGATCACAACACAAATATTCAGATACAAAAGGAGTCATTTCTTACACCAGCACTGACACAAGTGAGCAAAAAGAATAATCTAATTAGTGTGAAACAGGGCTTTTATTCGAGCTGCACATAAGAAGTATGCATTTAATCAAAACAGCTATGGAATCCTGTTTTCCCTGGGAGTTATTGAGTGGTTAATTATCTTGATGCATTCAGACAGTCTCTCCCACTTGATATGCTATTATAGTTGTTATAATTAAACATTCAGATCAAACCAAAAGCTAGCGCCGGGTTTCAACATTGATGGAACACATTTTAATGTACTATATTTAAGTATGTACAATTATGCAAATATATTGATGTAGTCATATAACAGTCTTCTGAGATGTTTGGTAAAACATTTAATCCTAGACCATCACTGGGATTAAACAGCGATGGAATATTTATTGGACCATGTGTGCCGCATAACAGGAATTTACAAAGTGCTTTCTAATGATTCATTACATATTCAATTGGAAGGGTTTATTTCTGCACCATAGATTGCTTATTTGTTGCTGGTAACAAAACTAAGGTCTGAAGAATATTTCTTGCATATTGTAACAATTGGATCATTTTTCAGCCCCCTGAAGAATTCATTATTTCCAAGCCAAAAAAGGTCTTATCTAGTAAGCCATGTTCAGGGTATGATAACTCAAGAATTACGATTGCTAGCCTCACAGGAATCGGAAGATTCATACACAAACTTGTTTCCTTCATATCCAAATGGCTCAGTGTCCCTGCTGAGTTCAAGTATTTTCATAATTGGCCCCTAAAGTTGGAAAAAAGTTAAAACTTTTTAGACGTGGGTGGTATTGTGGCCTTAATCAAAAACACCAAGGATACAAATAAATGTGTTTTGATCTTAAAGCCAAAATCTTGATTCATTTGATCCAATCTGCAAGTCCATTAACTGAATGTGAGATGTTAAAATTTTAGTCTGGTGCGGTACAATATTTTGCTCATTTTTAGGCACTCGTTTAGCGAATGAAAATGTTTCATGTAACTTTGTTAATTAGACAAAAAAAGATAATTTCATTCACATTGAAATGGGTGGTTTAAACCTTTGATAATATCAGCCCAGACATGTAAACATTCCATTAGATTGTTTTCTGCAGGTTGGACTTTCTGCGCATGTTCAGACTTTAAGGCAAGTGGATTTTGAATGCAACTTCTAAAAGATGCACCAATCTATTTTTACCTTTGATTATCACACTCCATTATTTTATAAGTGAAGTATTTACTTGTCACCTTACTGCAGATTCATAATTCAGGTTTTAAAAAGTCATTTATGTGATTCGCAATTAAATGTCAGCCTTATATGAAAATGTGCTCAACCTATCGCATACTTAAATGCAGCAGCACAAGATCTCAGCACATGCGCAGAAAATCACAGGAGAGACATTTGAAGAAAACCAAGCAGCAAAGTGCAGTTTACATTGCTTTAAATCCATTCGTCATAGTATGTAAGACAGAATATGTGAATCACAGCATCAAATAGCAGATACAAAGCTTTCAAATAGCAGATATGAATAACAATAGAGTTTTAAATCATCAAATGGAAAGACTTCATTGTGAATATAAAAATGTACCCATATGAATAGAACTAATGACTGCAGTCATTAGCTATAGTATATTTAAATGGGTACATCTTGGAGAAATGTGATATGTAGGTGTAAATAATTACAGGGAGCTCAAAAAATTACTTTTATTCTTACTTTAGTTTTAAGTTTCATACAACATAAAAAGTATGAAGAAAATCATTGTGCAGCAACACGATTCTTTAATTTCATTCTGGAATGACATGGATCGACTCTAAAGCAAACACATTGCAGAAAGCCTAGCATCTGCCATGAGCTAGTATTGGATTAGTTTTACTCAAATAGTTTCTCTACAGATAACTTTTGGTGCCAGTGCCCTCTTCACATGAAATCCCATCACATTTCTGGAGAAGCTTTGGCTTTCAGTGTTGGTCCAGGCTGACTGAAATCTTCCACTGAACGGAAAGCACTCCCCACAGATTTGACTTGAGAGGAGATAACCCTCGAGGTCAGGTTGGGCGCGGATAACAAGGAGCACTCAAAGCCTACCTGCTGAGAGGTGTTGGTGAAGAGAAGAGGGGGCACTAGGCTATACATCTGGAAGAGAACCGAGGCCATCAGAGAGGTCCAGCTGGGTCTAGCGGCACTTGGGGCGAAGAGTAACAAAGCGTGGGTGATGTGCAGGGGCAGGCAAAGCATTACTAGTAGAGAAATAGAGAGAGCCAATGAGCGAGACTGCACTGAGCTTCGTTTCTGAGGAAATGTGGAGTTCGCTGGAACCTGCTGTGGCATGAAACACATCAAGTCCAGATACACACCTGACAGAACCAACAAAGGGATAACAAACACGGTGACGGCATAAACATACACCATGAAGACTGGACTGAGTGTGGTGTCAGGGGCACAGATGCCCCAATGGCTGCCATGGATTTCAGCATATGTGAAGTTCTCATTGTCCTCTACCAGGAACTTGGAAAGAAATCCTCCGTAAGGCAAGAACTGTCCGATTACAGAGCGATCCTGTGGGTAGGGGCGTTTGGGAGGGAGGGCAGGGGTGGTATAATTGGCTTCAGGCCATTCATCCATCCCCAGTCCAGCCGTATCGTCATCCTCAGACGCTCCCGAGGTATCCAAAGAGTTGGAAACTAAGAACTGGCCGAAGGCGATGATCACTGAAATGACCCAGCAGAGCAGCACTGAGCACAAAACCCGCCTACGAGTCACTAATCCTGCATATCTGAAAGAAACATAAGCTCTGTCCTGAATTTTTACTGTTTAGCATATTCAGCACAATTTAATACTCTGATTTTCTAGTCAGCACAAATCTAGTCTTTAATGTTATTTCACATATGCAAAAATCCCAATAGCTGAGAACTGGCTGAACTTCTCAAACATAAGCACTGTAAGCAAGGTCAGGATGTTCACACTCACCTGTTCCCCAGGCGGCTCTGCAGGTGTGTGTTAAGGGTGAGTAGAAGCAGAAGGCACACGGTGAACTGCCTGAGCAGGAGGGGGCAGGAGATCATGGCGATACAGGTGTAAAGGCACTGGGAGCTCCTCAGGTTCAACAGCACAGACACAGGAGCGTCCACAATACTGCCCACTGACCCGACCAAGCAGAGGCAGAGCTTCAGGCATGCAGATGTGCTCCAGCTTCTAGTTCCTGGACCAGCTGCAGCACAGCCAGCAGCGAAGCACAACCTCACACTCACTCCGATTACCAGCACCGCTATTACACACTGAATCAGGGAATATAGCCACATGGAATACATGACCCCTAGGAAGAATGAGAGGGAGATGAAATATGAATATAAGAATTAAATATGAATTCATTATTTCCTTTGGATACAGCGTATGCTAAATTGCTGTCATTTTGGTGATCTCAACAGCAATTGATCCAATTGAAACTGTGGATCAGAAATGTATATAATATTGACACATTATTTGTCATGTCATTTTACAGTCCAGGCAATCTTCACTTAGGATGCTTTGATCATATAAATATTATATAAATATTCAAGATTTTTACATTTATATAGTAATAATTCTTCTTCTTATAAATATTTAAATTAATGGCATTTATTATTGTTATTATTATTAAAAATTAACAATATATTTTTAGTAGTATAATAATAATTATATAGTTGATTGAATTATAAATAATGTTTTTACTAAATAATATTAAAGGGGTACTCCATCCCAAAATGAAGATTTAGTATAGCGCCATTTTGGCAAATCTGAGCTGTATGCAGATGGCGTACACTACCCCATCTGTGTACAGCTCAGATTTGCCAAAATGGCAATACGCTAATTTGGAGGGATACCGAGGAGAGGAATTGTTGAATAAAGTCGTTATTTTTGTTTTCTTCAAGTACAAAAAGTATGTTCATCACTTCATAATGTTATGGCTGAATCACTGATGGCAGATGGACTATTCTTTCATACTTTCCTGGACCTTGACACTGTTATTTGGCAGTTTATGGGACAGTCACAAGCCTACCGGTTTTCATCCAAAATATCTTAAATTGTGTTCCGAAGACGAACAAAGCTTTTACGGGTTTGGAACTACATGGGGGTAAGTAAATAATGACTCAATTTTCTTTTTTGGGTGGAGTAACCCTTTAATATAAAGAGAGAATATTGTAGAATTTGCTTCACTACTGTCAAGTTTATTTTTATGGGTTCTGCATAACCCAAATTTGTCCAATGTGGTTTTATATATAAATATATTATTTGTTTAGGCCTACAGGCAGGGCCGTATTAAGACAGTGTGGTGCTCCTGGGCACTATACCTCAACCCCCCCCCCCTCTTGTGCCCCTAAGTATAAGTCGCATCAGTGGACTACAAGTCGCATTTATTTAGAACCAAGAACCAAGAGAAAACATTACCGTCTACAGCCGCGAGGGGGCGCTCTATGTTTTCAGTGTAGACTACAGGAGCACTGAGCAGCATTGAGCGCCCTCTCGCGGCTGTAGACGGTAATGTAACTTTAACGTCAATGGTAAACACGGAGAGTGCAGTCAATCGCTTCTGTGTCATTGTCGTCCTGAGCTCATTCTTCACTCGTTTTAAAAAAAAACTTTCGATCCCTGGAACATTTTGAATTGTAGCTAAACGTCTAGCGTCCTTGTCTTTCTTTAACTTTCTTTTTGCAAAACCACTCAATTGACGTCTGTCCATTTTGATTCATTTTCTGTAGCCGTTAAAAAAATTACACATTTGCGCGTAGTTGTTGTGGACCAACTCAACTCTGATTGGGGACGGAAGGGGCGGGGGCTGATAGTGGTCATGTAATCTTTATTTATTTATAATTTATTATTATTATTATTATTATTGTTGTTAAGTTAGTGTTCATAAACGAGTTATGTATGGTCTTTCAAGAATTTCAAGTTAATAATAAAACAATTTACGAAAAATATTTTTAAAGCTTGTGTCATGTGGTGCCCCCCCTAGTTGTTGTGAATGGTTGGGGCCCCTGGCCCAAGTGCCCTTATGGATAATCCGGCTCTGCCTACAGGTTGTTATAAATGATCATCCATATATTATTAATATTGTAAATTTTAATAATGATAATATCAGATATCCTAATATAGCTCATGACGATGGATTACTAATAATTTAATATGTATGATTCAAATTATAGCCTAATTCGTTTTCCTTGGGGGCAAAGTTTGATACACGTATGCGTACAATGAGAGTTGTAGGCCTAACGTTATACAGGAAGACAATAAAAGACCAGATTCCTGATGACATTTGTGGTTTACACTCCATTGAAAAGGTTGGCGGAGACTGTTGTGATTATAAACTACAGCGTGGAAATGCCTGCAAAGTCACGCACGCAGCAACAACCGCTACGACATCCAGATCACGTACTTGCTTCGCTGCTCTGACAGACAGGTTATTTCATTTTGTGGCCAGACAAAGAAAAATGCAAAGCCCTATTTGCGATAAAAAAAAATAATTAAAAAAATAAAATAAAATATAAAAGCTGTTAAAATATACCCCGAAACGCTTCAATATGCCACCTGTCTCTTTATCATAATGAGTTTGACCTTTTCGACAGCCACTGACAGTAATCAGTCGGAGAAAGCCCGTAAGTGCTTATAATAATGAACAATGATTGCGCAATCTCTTAATCCACTGCTCCTCACACACACAGGCTGGGTTGCTGGGGCTGCTCTTTTTTCATTGTTTTCCCCACTCATACAAATTGATTAGCTGAAATAATTAATGGTGTAAAAGTTAGAAGTCGTCTCATTGTGCCGCTCCCATTGTAATGCTTCTGCGCTTCACTCTCAGCACAATTATTTTCTCCGGCTAATCAACTATGAGTCCTATATGATACAACAAACACTTGCAGATTCATGGCCCTCCACTGACAAAAAGAACAGGAAATGTGTTCATTAAAAAACCAGCATGTTTACGACTGAATAAAAATGAGAGAATCAAGTTGTTCAAACAGCCTACCGTAATTTTACACGAAGATAAATATGAATCTGTCAGCTCAGAGTTTTCTCTGTCACCCAAAGCTAATTCCGTCGGTCTCAAATGTATGGACAGAGCGAACACATCATCATAAACCATTTTTACCACAACTCCTCCTTTCAGTACAGTGTGTGCTTATCAATCCATTCAAGTGTATGAGCAAAACTGCCCATTCCATTTGGCCTGTACAAAGGGCAGCTTCGTCATCACAAATATAGCCTACATCAATTTCATTCAGGAACTCATAAAGGCCCCAGCTCACATACACACTTTTAGATATGCACAGTCTGAGACAGACACACCAGCAGCGATTTGCGCACGCCAGGACTCTATCTTTAAAGTAAACAAATATTGCAAAATTGATTGGGGTGAAAGAAGAATGAAAGGGAGAGGAAGAGCTTATCTGTTTGGGAGTTGCAGTGTCGATGCACATGAACTAATTCAGTTCTCAGCAGGGTATGAAATGATAGATTTCTACCACGGTTCAATAAAGCTGCTTCATTGCTTTTCTTTAAGAAAAAACACAAGTTGTATTAATACACAAAACGTCTGTTGAACATCACAAGAAAGTCTTAAGGTTAGGAAAGTATTCTAGACCTCCTGTTGTTTTGAAAGTAAGGGCATACCATTTGTGATGGTGGTCAAAATGACCCCCCTTTGGTTTCCATGCAAATTGTCAAAACACACACAATGTTACAACATGTAACCTCTATTGCAGCTTGTCAGAGAATAGCCTATAAAATGTGAGAAAATATGAACTCCTTATATTAAAAAATAGACCCTTGTGTTAGAGGACAATCTGACTCATAAACTTAGACCAACTTTGCATCGTAGTGTGCAAATAACTACAATTAAGTCTGTACTAGTGTAAATAGTATTTCTTTCTGCCTCTTTTTTTTTGTCTGGTTCACAAGCTTTTGTGAGAGAAAATAGGTTTCTCACATTTACTTTCATTGTTGCAACAGACTAGTAGGGAGCCAGAAAACTAACAAAAACATAACTTTACTGATTTTTGACTGTAGATTTGACTGTCAATAGATGAACAAATAGCCAATTATCCTTCAGAAGTTTCAGGGGATTGAATGAAGAGTCTGATTGAAGTGAATAAGGAAGATTGAAGCGATTGAAATTTCTTTAATTGTGTAAACTTCTAGTCTTACATTTCTTAAGTTCTAATGTGTTTTATATGTTAGTCTTTGACAAGCCACAATAAAGGTTTATCATTTTTTATTTATTTATTATTATTTTTTTAACCTGCATCTTTGCTGTTTTTCAGCTGATTTTTATGAATTGCATAGAAACTAAATGCAGGTCATAGTCACCAAAATTTGTTCAGCCTTTCTAAAACACATGTATGTGTCAAAACTTTACATGTACATTCATGACCCTAAATTAGAAAAATTAGATAAAGAAGAAATAAATACGGTAGTTTAACCCAGAAGTCTTCAGTCCTGCTCCTGGAAACCCACTGTCCTGCAGAGTTTAGTTTCAGCTCTAATCAAACAAACCTAAAGAAACTAATCAAGCTCTTCTTCAAAATACACAGGCTGGTGAGCTGAGGCGGGTTGAAAATAAACATGACAAAAGCTGGGCTGAAGACATCTGATTTCACCAGTATTTGTGTGTCATATTGACCACAGCACAATAGACCTTCTTCTAGACCTTCTTTATAGACGTTTCATGGTTATTAACATAGTATCTAGCTTTTTATATTATCCTTTAAAAAAATTTTTTTATTACTTTTATATTTTATAGCACTATTCTTGTGTTTTCCTTGACATTAAATTGAAGAAAACCGGTTAATGCTGCTGTGTATTTTTAAAATAATGCTGAGGAAGTGACAAGTGATAAATTTGACATCTTTCTCTTTTCTGACGATCTCATCAATCTCATCAATCTCTATATCCCAATCCCCCCACCCCCCATACTCTCTATAAAGTCATAGAAAAGTTATTGTGGATTTGGTCTTTTGCCATTAAAGCAATTGGAAACTCAAAAATTATGTTAAAAAGTTTACCCTACTATGACGACTTCTGTTCCTGTGGAACCATGAAACAAAAAAGTGTCCAAAAAGGAGGGCTAAATCAGGGGTGTCCAACCCTGTTTCTGGGGGGCTGCTGTCCTGCAAAATTTAGCTCAAACCAAGCACACCAGAACCAACTAATAAAGGCCTTCAGACTAGAAACCTCCAGGTGTCAGACTTGTTTTGTGTGTGTTTTGTTCCCCATGTGTTTCCATGCCCTTATTTGGTCCTTCCTGTTCCTGTCCTAATTGTTTCTAATTTAAGTCCAGGTGTTCCCCATTCAGTTCTATTGTTCCCAAGTTTGTCCCATTAGTTTATCTGCATTTAAACCCTGGGTTTCCCAGTGTTTCTTGTCTGCTGTTAAATGTTACCCTGAAGTTCTGGTGTTTTGTATCTGTGGTTTTTGGATTAAAGTCAAGTTTTGTATCATTCTCCTCTTTCCTTCCTCTGAGTGAATCGTGACACCAGGCAGGTGTGTTGAAGTTGAACTCTGCAGGACATCAACCTGCAGGAGCAGGATTAGACCCCCTTGGTCTAAAGTGATGGATGCAGTGATGGGCATGTGAATTGATCAAAGTCCCATCTGCGTGCAGCCTGCAGCTGATGCACATGGCAAAATACCTGTGGAAGTCATACAGGCATGTGTGGTTATTTTTGTTAAAATAATGGTATGGTTCAAATGGTTATTTGTGGCATTCGTGCCATGAAGAATTTTTAACATCTATGGAAATTCTTCAGTGCACAGAAGGTTCTTAAGATTATTCAAATGGTTTTCACAATTAGAATATACATTAAACATTCACTGGAAGGTTCTTTATGGAACCCAAGTGGTTAATTTCCTAATAAAGGTTCTTTATTGGCATTGATGCACTCACTTGCATTTTGGTATTGCAAACCACTCTAATTCTACTGATTTTAGCTTGTTCAAAATGGCAGAAAAGTATATATAATTAGGTAATTTTCCCCCCATATGTTTATTGTTGCTATAGCCACTTCCAAAGCATTGTGCGTGTTGCCAGGGTGTTTTTTTTCCTCACCAGGCAAAGTTGAGCTGAATTGCCTGATTGCATGCGGTTTTATATCATTAAATATTTTGCAAAAGGATGTAATTATACAAATCTGAAATTATGTGCCCAGAAAAAGAATTCTTCTTTGGGTCCTCCTGCTTTAAACAGTTGCTGCTAATACTTTTTTTGCTGGCTGATAGCATACTTGCCATTTACTCTCTCTGTTATAGACCATTTAGAGTCATTTGTCTCAAATTTGAAAACGTAATTTGTCTGAACTTCCTTAAATGAAAACCAAAGTTTTAATGTGTGCTTAAATGAACACATATTATACTAAACTTCAATACCTTATATATACATAATAGTTATTATTTTGGTTGTTAATGATTGATTACAAAACATTCTGGCAACATCTGGCATACTTCATTTGGCATACTTAAGCTGAGCAGAATTCAGTCATCACAGTCTGCATCTTATTCAAATCTCGCGATAGCAAACGCGACTCGCCCCTGTTAACACGCATAGGAAACCCTGCACGTCCCTTTTCCTTTTGCTGTCCACAAGCGAGGTAAATCGTGCTCTGTATCTTTCTAGGTTATAAAGTGATTTATAAGCATTGTTTGCCACTATTTTTTGTCCTACATCCAACTTATTATGTAGTAGTACTCATTGTAACAATGGACTATCAATAAAATGATCCTTAAATGCGTAGTTTAACAGAAATTATAATTGGATCGCATGCTATGAATTCCCGGTGTTTAATGGCTGCGCCCATGAAGCGCATTGAGGCCCAGTCTACTCAAACCTGTATCACTTAACCTAGATGCTGCATTAAGACTTAAGAGGCGTTATTACTAGTAATTACAGTTAATCGTTACATTATCTAAAGCGCTAGTCTTATAACTTGTTGCTTGTTAGTCACTAGAGTTAAGAGGTAACGTTATGCTGAATTTTCAACATCAGAATAAACGTGGTCGTTGGCTGCTTCCCTAGCACGATGTATCTGAACATCAAATAACACTCAAAACTGAGTTGTTACGCTTGCTTTGTTATAGTTATACTTTTAACAATTAGTAGTAAGTTTAACAAGTTAATAGTATTGTTTTCTGCAATATATGCGATCTCTGGTCTTCCTCAAATATAGCTCATGTTAGTTAGCTAAACGTTTTGCATGTGACTTGCTCGTTTTAAAGAGCTGTTAAATTCTGTAAGTTATGTGATTTTAATTCGAAGTTGGTTTTCAGATGCCAGGCGGTGGTGTAACGGTGAAAGACGTCAACCAGCAGGAGTTTGTCCGCGCGCTGGCAGCCTTCCTCAAGAAGTCAGTTTAACTGTCATTGTCTTCAGTGATTATGTTCTTATTTTTATAAGCTTGTGACACCATGATAAAACAGTTTTGGCTGCGAGTACTGAAGCTAATTTTGAACCCTGGTGTTTTGACAGGTCGGGGAAGCTGAAGGTGCCAGACTGGGTTGACATTGTAAAGCTGGCCAAACATAAAGAGCTGGCTCCCTGCGACGAGAACTGGTTCTACATCAGAGCCGGTGAGTGTGATGTGTGTTTTATAAAAGCTCATGGACATGCATGTTAGACTAATGCATTGCACTATGTGCAGAACCTCTCATGCATCTCATGGCTCATAATGGCTATGCATCTCTTAGCTTGCATCTCCATACACCACACTATGCTTTCTGCTGGGCATGTGCAATATATTTATATCGGGAAATCATGTTATTATCTGCATCTGTCAGAAGCCAGTAATTGGGTCTTAAAGTCAGTATTTCTGTGCCAGGTCTTTATGGAAAAAGATCCCCATTTTGGTCCCAGTTTTGTTAAATTAAAATTTAAATATCTTGTAAATATTTGAGGTTAACATGTCAGTTTTGTCCACAATGAACTTGTAATATGTATGTTGTCTTGATTCCAAGACATGGTTTTGTGGTTCTTGATTATTTTAAAATCATTGTAAACACTAATATGCTCTTGAACATTTCGAAGTGTTTCTCAAGTTTTACATTGTTGTTTTCAGTAAGTAGTGATGTAAACAGGTCAGAAATGGAAAGCAATGGTGTATATAAAAAAAAATTAAGTATAGCAACAGACTTTTGTAAACAATGCTGTAAGTTTGAGTATGTAACAGCAGTATCAAGTATTCAAGAAAACAATTTATTGGTGAAATATGCATTGAAATAGGCCTTGTATTTAAAATGAAAGCGATACTTAACCCCAAAATGAAAATAATTTTTTTATCATGTAGTTCCAAACCTGCATTACACTTATTTATTTTATCAGGAAGAATGTTGATTACAAAACCGCTTCAGTCCCCCGGTTTCCGTTCATGTATGGTGGTTGACTAACAAAGTTTGCATTCATATATTGCTATAGTGTGCATTTTGGCCATTAAATGCATTTAACCACTCAAATGCATGATTTTTTTTTTGTATGTAGTAAAATGGAGTAAAAACATCTAGCTTGTTTTCTAGTTCATATCTATTTGAATGCTTTAGTGCTTTAAGCATAAATGTAGTGTTATCCAAATGATAACAGTTTAGTGGCTCTTAAAGGTGCTCTAAGTGATGTCACACATTTTTTAGGCCAAAACATTTTTTGTCACATCCAGCAAACATCTCCTCACTATCCGCTAGCTGCTTGTCCCCTGAACACACTGTAAAAAAACGGGGTCTCTCTAGACACCACAGGCTCCACAAACAACAAGAAAAACAAACTGGGCTCACCCGCACCACAAAACATAACAAACTGTTCCAGCCAATAACCGACAAGAAAGATTTGGGGGTGGGGTTTGGGGGGTTAGTGCACGGATGAGGAGGAGCGAGGGTCTAGCTAGTCTCCGTTTTGTTTGACAACAATTCGAACGTCAACAAGAAGTTACGACTCCCGGCATTGCTTAGAGCACCTTTAATGTTTACTCTGAGAATCTGGTGGAAAACAATGGATGGTTAGTGTAAGCGACTGTCAGGATTGGGCTCTGTTGTTGATGACCTTGTCCTGTAACAGCATTTTCTGCTGTGTGCTGAGAAACTGATAAAACTTTCTTCCTCTGAAGTTCCCACTTGATGCACTGTGTAAAATTAAGTTTATTACAGATTTTATGCCATGTGTGCTGTGAGATTGAACAGACCTGCATTGGTTCTTTCTTTTAGAAGTAAAAGTGAAGTGTTTCTTGGCATTTTGCCGCATGTTGTCCTCCACTGCACCGAAGAAATCTCTTCTCCTGACCCTTTCTGTCCTCTCTCAGCCTCTACAGTGCGTCACCTGTACCTGCGTGGAGGTGTTGGCGTAGGCTCCATGACCAAGATCTATGGTGGTCGTAAGAGGAACGGCGTGTGCCCCTCTCACTTCAGTGTGGGCTCCAAGAACGTAGCCCGTAAAGTGCTCCAGGCCCTCGAGGGACTCAAGATGGTGGAGAAAGACCCCAATGGGTGAGTAGCCTGTAGGCTGCTTTGACTATGTGTGATCTGTATTATTGCAGGTTGGTGTTGAGTTCGACTAACTCTCAATTGTTGCTGTTTTCCAGTGGGCGTAAGCTGACCCCTCAGGGCACCAGAGACCTGGACAGAATTGCTGGGCAGGTAAGAAGTGTTATCAGGTTACTGTATTTGTGAACTTGAGCATTTGTAACATCGATTTTTGTAAAATCAAATTTAAGTCGCTATTGATTTAGTCTAATTCAGGCTTCTGAAGTTAGTCAGATACCGTACAACAGATGGTGGTTCTCAGAGTTCACCAAATTCTGTCCACCTCTGTTGTGTACTCTAATTTCAAAGGAATTAAAATGATATTGCTGCACAATTCCTCATGAGAACGAGCAGATCTAGGTACTGAATGTAAAGAACCTATTTTCATTTTAAAGGCCTCATGGTTATTTTTCACTGCAGTAGCTTTGATTTAGTGTGGACACAGTACTGTCTTCAAAAAGGAAATGCATGCACATCTCCTCCAAAGTCTTCGCTTGCTTTCCTCCTCTGTTGGTCCTCCGCTTTCCCTGTGAGACACTGCTGTGCACCAATCCGATGTTGGAGGAAGTAAACAAGCCGATTGAATTTCATGCTCGCTGGGCTGCCGTATGGTGGCGTTTTATTCTGCCTGATCCCCTTAATGAGCTGAATTCAGATGAGTTAACGTGATTTTCTTGTGTTGTGCTAGCCTTGGCTGTGTCGTCTGCACTCTGACTCTTTCCAGAGCACTGTTGATGTGCTTGGCTTCTCATTGGTGGCAGGAGGAAAAACAGTGTCAGTGTAGAAGCGAATGTTGCTCCTAATCTCCTGGCTAAGATCACGTCCAGAACCTGAAAGGCTCCTGAATGTTCCTCCACAGTTAATTAATTTCTCAAGGATTTTGGGCCGGCAGTGCAGGGAATAACCAGACTGATGTGATTGATTTGGCTCCTGTTAATCCTGATCTTTTTCTTTATGCTCTGTTGCAGGTTGCAGCTGCAAGCAAGAAATCTTGAAGTGTAAAATAAACTTTTGTGAGAAACAAACCTGTATTTGTCTTAATGTTTTTGTGTTGTTGTATGACTTTCCTTCACGGGACTAAAGCTAAAAATGTAATGCTTTAATGTTCCTAAAGCCATTGGCTTAATGTTCTGTATTTTTTCCCCCTTTCCATATTTTATCTTAATGTGCTTTTATTTTTTCAGTTCTGGGTCTTTGAGTCATATTTCATGGCAAATCGCTTGCATCATCATCAAAGAGTCTGATGAACTGTAAGGCTGGATTTGTATCAGTTCTTGGCAAGAATGCTGATTGATTTACTCATTAAGACAAGTGTCTTTATTTCCCTGCTGCTAGTTTTGGCAGAGGAATTTGGAGCAGTTAATGGACAAATGCATGCTGTTTTGAGCTGAACTGCTATAGCAGCACAGTAACAGTGCCATCATGTGGGCTTTTAAGATATGGTTTGATTAGGACAGCATGATATCCAGACTGCACTTCTTGCTCCAAAATCATCCCATAATCACATTACAGGTATGTGTGCGTGCTCCCTGCAGAATAATGTTTTTGATCTGGTTTTGGCTGTTGGTGTGTTAAGTTGGTTTAAAATTTTCTGATGTTGGAACCGGTTGTGAGAAGTTATACAGAAGTTATTTTAAACTTTAAAAAATTTCCCATCCAGAAAATGTCAAGCTAATATATTTAAATCTCAAAGTTGCAGGGAAATAAAAGATGTTGCTTCTCTCAGTCTCTCTGACTTTGTGCTATAGCATCTTTGCGATATAACTTCATGATAAAATAATTCAATTACAGCTTTTGAAGTGTTTTTCTGTGGCAGATTACTGATTTGTTTTGAATTCAGAAAGAGAATCATGTCCTTCACTTTGCTCTCAAGTTTCTCAAAAGTAATAGAAATATTACATTTATATGTAAATCTCACCTAACATTTTGATGGAAAAATGCTCTTTTTGGTGATATTGATCTTGGAAAAACTAAACATGGTCTAGTATTTTTTTGACAAAATATATTTTAAGTATTACAGTGACACACCCAAGGAGTAAAATTTTGGCTCTTTCTACGGTAAGGCAGAAAGGTTTTACCTTGTACACAAGTCACTGTATGAAATAACCTTACCAACTTTGTATTAAACCATGTCCTGATTACATTTGCCAAAATAACTTTGGTCCGATTCTTTAACAAAATGTGTGTTATTGCTGTATAGCAATTGTGTCTCTTGATTTATTCGATCTGACTTGAAAATTTCCTCTAGACATTTCATCTCCGAGTATGTAGCTATCTTTATATATTAGTTTTAATTTCGCGTTCTGGATTCTTTATATAGAACTCAGTCGCTTGATAAGAAGAGTTCGCTTTTTCTTTTCTCCCTTATTCCGTAAATATGAAGTAATAATGCTATTTTGAAATGACCTGCATCGGAGAAATAACATGTTAATACATTTTAATACAGCTGAAGGTTGGAAATGTTTATATGCCTGGTAAATTCTGTTAATTCACCAGGGGTCTCATTTATAAAACTATGCGTAGGATCTTTACTAAAAGTTTACGTGCGCCCAAAAGCCAAAAATGGCGTACGCCAAAAAATATTCCGATTTATAAAACCGTGCGTACGCACACCTGTAAGCAATGTTCCCTTTATAAATCACAGATCACCCGCAGATGTGCGTACGTGAACCAGCCTCATATCCCGCCCTGTACACGCCCATTTTTAACCATAAATAGTCAATGCAAATCACCTCATGATTGCTGATCAGCATGTAAATGAGAGTGGAATCCCATATATACCTGGAAAACTGGCATGCGACCCGCCAATTAATTAATCCAAGAAAGTGAAAACGTGCATTTCTGTTAGCCTAATTTTAATAATGGCGACAGGTGAGAAAAGAGGAAAAAAACGTAATTTCTCAGATACTGAGATTGAAACACTTGTAGGGGAGGTGGAGGCTCGGAAAACTGTGTTATTTGGTGGCCACAGCAGTGGGGTCACTAATAAAAAGAAGCAGTGCGAGTGGCAAAGTATTGCTTCTGCCGTCAGTTGTGTCAGTGGGACAGAACGGACAGTTGCAGAATTAAAGAAAAAATGGTCCGACCTGAAGGTATACAAATTTTTTTTTTACCAACATATTACATTTGTGTTTTATTAGGCTATATACCTATATAAATAGCAATATTGATTTTCAAAAAGTTTTATTTACATGTGCTTACAGTATGCAAAATATGTGAAATAAAGATTCTCATTCATTCAAGGTGGAGGCAAAGAGAAAACTGTCCTCCCACCGCCAGAGCGTGGCTGCAACTGGTGGGGGCCCATGTACAGCTGATCTCACATCAGTGGACAGCAAAATCGCGGCTATAATTGGGGAGGTCAGCGTGTGTGGTATTGTGTCGGAAAAGGAGGGAGACACTGACGTGACTGAAACCACAGAGGAGCAAGGTTAAACCGATTTTTAATCATTAACGCTGTACATTTGAGTGTGTGGGGTGATAAATGGATAAATGTTGCCAATTGTTTGTCCTCCAGTCCTTCCGGAGTCTGAAGCTGTAAATGAACAGGAGGTTCAGGGTGAGGGGTTCTCAGATGCAGATGCACAGCGTCCGGCTCAAAGCAGTGCCCCTTCTGCGTCTGGCACGTCCAAAAGTGGTCGGGTACTCACTGACGCAGTCCTGCAGTTACAGCGAGAGACAATAAACGCTGTCAACAGGGTTGCAGATGAGCTACGGCAGATGAGAGAAGTGATGCAAGAAATTGCACAATCATTAAAAGATGCAGTTAAAACATGAACCTTGAGTTTTGTCTCTCTTTACAAACGCCGCATGACATCCTCACGGATTCTTGCACCTCGTTGATATCCCTCTTGTCGGCCAGGGGGCTGTGGCTCGGGGTCGTAATGCTGGGGTAGAGGGAGATCAGGAGGGAGAGGAATACCGTTTCTCAGTGCTATATTGTGCAAAACACCACACGCCCTGACAATCTTGCACACTTTTGCTGGATGGTATAAAAGTCTGCCACCCGAGGCATCCAGAGCACGCCATCTGCATTTCAGGATGCCGATGGCACGCTCCACAACTGCGCGGGCACGAGAGTGGACCTCGTTATAATGAGTTTCCTCTGCGCTCTGCGGGTTTAAAAATGGGGTGAGGAGCCAGCGTCTCAGGGGGTAGCCACTGTCGCCTGCAGGTTATAATTATATTAAAAACAAAATTGTTACGGTTTCTACTTTTTAATATTGTTAAACTCACCAAGAAGCCAGCCATCACGTACTGCGCCTGCATTTAGTCTGTTCCCTACACTGCTATGTGTCAAGATAAAGGAATCATGTGTTGAACCAGGCCAGCGTGCCACAATGTTTGTGAGGGTCATGTTGGAGTCACATATGATTTGCACATTAATAGAATGCACATGCTTTCTATTAACATAAGCAAATTCATTTTCAGATGGTGCCCTTATAGCAACATGAGTGCAGTCAATTGCGCCGATTACATTTGGGAAACCAGACATTGCTGCAAATTGCGTTTTAATTTCGGCCTGTTCTCGCACAGTGTAGGGGAACCTGATGTATCGACTAACCATATTAAGTATACCATTTAAAACGACAGATATTATGGCACTCAGGGACGGCTGTGATATACCAGACCTATAGGGTGAGATGATAGATTCCAATAGAATTATTTCATATACAAAAAGGTCTTAGAGACAAATTTGAGGATTACTTATAGTTTTTTTATATTATTAATTTACCTGTCTGCCAATTCCCGCTGGAAACAGCCGGTTGCCAAGAACCCCAGAGTGGTGAGGACTTGTATTTGGACTGGGATGGCATGGTTCCGGCGTGTTGCCCTCTCTAATACTGGACCCAATTCAGCACATAGATCCAAGAGCACAGCTCTAGGGAATCTAAATCGGCTTATTAGCCAGTCATCATCATGGGCCAGGAAATCATCATGGTCCCTGAAAACTCGTTCTCTCCTTATTCTGCCATTAGCGTAATCCTCCAACAGTGCCAGGAGTGCCATCATGAAGCATTACATACCCGGGTCACCGGAGAATTTATATGTTTCTAGCAAATAGACTGATCGTTAACACCTTGACAAAATCACTTAATTAATTTGTGGGCGAAAATTTAAGACGAAAATGTTATAGTGAACACATGCTTCTTGACGGTTTTGTAATGAACACCGTAATAGTTAGGACCGATGATGAGTAGCGATTGTGCTTCATGACTGTATTTGCAGACTTTGACATTTTATGATATAGGCTATGTACATTAAGGAAAATATTTCCTTTTTACACTGTGTTCTGCAGTTCTCTAATAAAAGGGTATTTCATGCTATTCTGTAGGCTATCACATGTATCGCGCCATGTCCTCCTGTGCTCCCGTTGTGGACAATGTGACTGTAAGGCAGCGCTGATTATTATTTTATTTTACTTTTAATACATTTTGAATTACGTTTGGATTTTACTAGATGTATATAGCCTAAAACAATCGGCACAAATAACACTGTTGGATTTAATCTTCATGATAATGTGGATATAACGTATGAAATGGAGTGAAAATTAAATGTCATTCATTCTTATAATCGTTCTTCTCACATTTATTTTCTACAATCTAACTTCAGTTCACGACCTCACCATCGGTGTCGCCAATTCCCTTTGTCTCCAGAATGTGCGTACGCACGGCTCAAAGTTTGCTTAAAGGTGCGCACATTCTCCCGTCAAGTTTGTTTTTTATAGATCACAACCTTTGCGTGGGAACTGGCGTACGTACGTTTCCAGCCCCGTTTTGTGCGTACGCACGCTTTATAAATGAGGCCCCAGTACTTTGGCCAAAAGTTGGTTTTTGTCCTAGTTGTAGCTACTGCGGTTAATAAACACCAGAGGGCAGCAAAGATCAAGATTTGTAGGCACATTGATTGCGCGGTTGAGCTGAACGTACTCCTAATGTTTTTGTTTTGTTTTTTAAACTGTGGTGCAAGTAAAACAGTATTTTTGTTACATTATAAATGACACGCCTTCAAACCTGAAAATGATATCAAACGTTTGTTCGCGCTCCGGTGTGACTGCACTGGGGATGTCCCACAGTTGATTTGTGTTTGAGTGCTGGTTTGTGTTGTTTACTGTACTGTGTTTGCTTGACACACTGTGTGTTCAGATGTTCTCTGGGAAACAAAGCCGTGCTATTCTCTGAGTCCACAGTGCCAGCTCCACGCAAGGTCATCTATGACCGTGTGTACACAGAATCTCCTACAGAATCAGTCATCACGTAACCAGCGGTTCTGCGTTTACCCTTCATCTCTCAAGAGATTCTCATTTGTAACATTTTCCTATCCACCTCTTTCCCTTTCCTTCAACTCGCCAGCTGTTCTGGAGCACCTGAAGCCCTCCCTCTCTCCATCTTCCCTGTAATTTGGAAGCAAGAGAGAAAGATAAACATGTCTTTGAGTGATAGAGGGGAATGTCAAGAATGCTGGCTGAGAAGGTGTTGCTGTTTGTTCACTTGCTACTGTCTGAACGCGACTAGGCCTGCAACGACGCCGCAGACTTCGACACTGAGCCCCTGCGGCCCTTACGTTACGTTTATTAACTTGTGCAGGCCATTGTTTCCATAATGGAGCCTGTGTGTGCATATTAAAAACTATAATGACTGCAATTATGACGTTAGATAATTAAGTTATTGTGCTCTTAGGTAATATGTCAAGCTTGTTTAACAGTGGGGAGATGTTTAAATGGTAGCTGGCTGCATTTTCCACCGCAGATGTGTGGTTCTAAGGATTTCTGGACCGTGCGCTGCTTCTTCAGAAAGATCCGTATTATCAGTAAAGTGATAGTGCCACTCAACACCTTTTTTCTATTATTATTATTATTAATATTTTAGTACTGGATAGAGAGATCTGTGAGAGCAGGGCAGGCTGACAGGTGGGTAAATGCAAGGACAGAATAATGCGTAATAAGATAAAGATATAATTGAATATTCATGTCAAATAAAGCTTTTGTTTGGTTGTATGTATGAGCTGTCCTAAATCCATTCACTCACACAGAGCTCTTCTACCGCTGAAGTGTGGGTAAATATTTTTTTTCCTCTTTCCTAATCTAATCTTGCCATCCGTTAGCTGCAGTCAACAGCCGTTTTTGGTGGTGTTGAATGACTTATTGTAGAAAGAAAGCAAACGAATTGAGTAGAAACACTCACAAAACTCATTGTGTAAACACTTTCAGTGGGTAGCATTTCCTCTGGGGCCTGAACCGTGAGGTTAGCTGAACAAACTTGGGGTTGAAAGGGTTGGCTTCAAGTTGACAACCAAACCAATCCATACAGGCTTTGTTGGTATCTTGACGCTGATCATCAACTTCATCTGTCAGCTGAGTCCTAAATCTGGAGTTTATGAATGACTGTGAAGTGCATGCACATGATAGTGTGACATCACATAGATCACGTGCATGAAATATAGTAAAACTGCAGTTCACTTCTAGTAAGAGTCGGTGCAATTCACTTCCCTGTTTTAAAAGATTGTTATGAAGAGTTTACATAGCAAAAATTAAAATAAAGATATCCTCAAAAGTTGACAACTAAAAGGAAAAGTGCTAGGAAAGCAAAGTAATATATACCCTGTAAGTGACTCACACTGACTAAGATTTTTATATTGAGTCTTATTTAATCGTGTCTAATTTAGTCGTTCTATCTGTATGTGGTTAGAATTGTCTGTAATGAATTAGGTGTATAATTGTATTTAATATATGAAAAGGTGTGGTTACCTTATAACGTAGTTTCACAGACAAAAAAAATAAAAAAAAATTCTGTTGAATACAGTCAAAACTGTTGTGATATATGAAGTACAGTTCTCATAGAAGTGACTTTCAAACCAATCAGCTTTCTGCTGTGTAACGAAGAATATCTGTGTGACCAATCTGAACCCATTGCAAAATCTGCATTGGAAAATTTTCACCCGATCATGTAGATTCCTATTAAAATGACTGGTTTCCACTCACAAAAATTTGCCGCAAATATGCTGCACCAATAAAAGAAGTGACTTTACCAATCCTCAGCTTGCTTTTTTAAATGCAAGAGTGTGTTCTGTGTGTCTTTCTCTCTCTGTCGGACTGTCACTGACACATGCAGCTTCTGCTTGGCGTCTTTGTTAATCTACCCATCATGCTCTGTTTGTGTTTGGGGCAGGTGGTGTTGTAAGTCCTGGTGCTTTTGTGTATTAATCTACTCTGTGTGTGTGCACGCACACAAATGGGGCTCTGATTTCTCCCAGTGTGTGTGGCACAGCCTCAGGGCAGACAAGCCTGTGTTGTCTTTACTCAACAGGCGCATGGCATGGCCTTCTCCCTTGGACAGAACACCTGTTTTGAGGGCAAAAGGCGAGCAGTGAACATATGCAGGCCAGAAACACTGTGTTTGACTGTCTGTTTGGCACTTGATCTGGGTTCATACGTTTGCCGGACATATTCAAACACCTGTCAAAGAATAGACCAGAGTCAAGTTTAAAGAAGAACTATTATGAGGAACCAAAGTAGGGATTGCACTTTGGTATGATTAGGAAGAATTTAGAAGTAAAAAAATGGATATAATAAAAAAGAAAAGTAAACCAAAATAAAAATTTATTTGGAATAATTTAGCAATATTAAAAATAAGTAGATATTAAATTACAATTTTATTTAATTTTTTATTAAATAATAAAAAAAGTATTATGTAATTTTGCAGGCTTTATAAATACTGGTAACCAGAAATAATTATTGATTGTTCTATTGACCGCCCTAGTTTTATAACAGTAAAATTTTGTAATTTATTAAGTTTATCTATCCTACCTTTTTCCTGTTTTCAAGAATAGGTTGCATTTGTTTTGTATCTTTGTAGTTTCTTCTTCGTCCTTTATGCTTACTTAGTGTTATAAGGTACTACCGTACCCTGTTTTATTTTATTTTTTATTTTGAACAGCGCTAAACAAATAAATCTGAATTGAATTTAAAATAAAGGATTATGCCTGTAATATTTAATTTTTTTTCTTTATTATTTTGCTTTGGCAAATCGAAGATGCAGACAATAAAAAACAAATGTAATGAATATTGCGTAAGTGTTGCCATTATGATATCACACTGTTTGTGGGTCACAATACATATAAATATAGAACTTTCTTTGTTTCAGCATGTGGATCCCTTGCCAGAGATTGTTGTATTAGCAGATCCTTGGCATCAAGTTTGAAAACTCCTGAGATAGAAAACATATCTCTAAAGGGGAGGCTGACTGAGATAACTATATAAACAACTAGATAAGTCCTATGCAAAGTGAATTATTTATAGTAAGGTGTGAAATGACACCCAGTATGTGTTCTTGCAACATGTTATCAGAAACATCTACATTCTGAGGGATAATCCGTTCCCACCCATCCAAATACCCATCGGTCACACACAAGCTTGTTTAGGGTTAGTAAGTATCCGTCTCTGTCTTTGCTCTTAAACAGGTCCTCCTGATCTAATCACACAAACCGATAACCAAACAGTTCTCCTATTTCCGTCGTATTTGTCTCACCTGTGCCGCCCTCCTCAGTGTCTACCATCACTTCACCTCCCTTTCAACTCAAACCACTGTTCACTGTAAGCTCTCAGCTACTCTGATCTCTCCCGAGTATGTGTGGTCTTATCTTAACAGCGTCTGACCCACAGCCCCGCTCTCGTTTACTCATATCAGCCCAGTCCTCTCCCATTCACTTATGCAGGCAATGCACATCCACCATCCCACTCCTCCGTGCAGGAATATGAATTTTGCAACATCCTGGTATTAAATATTTACTTGAACAGTGTCCGGAGGAATGTGAACATAAGCCATGCGCATACCTGCGGTTATTTATTAAGTCTCGTATGACAGTCCAGATCCCTGCAGTTGGTAAGAGGAGTCAGAGCAGACACGCATGAGTTAGGATTATTAGAGTGGGTGAACTCTCTAGAAAGACATGAATGGATTATTAATGGCTGCTGTAATGGTCAGTGCTGATGGTGTGATAGTGTGATAGTTCTTCTCCGGCTTTAGCAATGCGTTGAATTGAATAGTTCATTTTTTTGACTTGGGGCAAAGTTCTCGCATTTGTCTCTCCCCTCGTGTCCCCTCGGAGCTCAGGCATGCTGTTTGTGAAGTAGGAGTGCCTGATAATTGGGTGGATGCAGTGCTGAGGACTTGAACTTTAGATATGTGTGTTGGACAGGGTGGATTTCACTGTAAAATTGCCATTTTCTCTTTCAAACTTGAGAAAACAGTTTTACTGTAATGGTTGAGTCATGCAGGTTTTTAAATGGCCCTTATTTGGCCCTTAAAGGGGCAGTTTATCAGCTTACAAATACAAATGTTTTGAATAAATTTAAAACACAAAATATTTGAAAATTGGGACTACAACTCCTTTAATGCAATTCAGTTGGTGAATTTGGTGGCCATCTTGGTAAAGCCCTTGGTCATGAATTTCCAAAATGATGGAAGGGGGTCCCTTAGCTAAAACTCATTCCTACATCTACACACAATAACATTTTGGTTCTTCAGCAGTTATTTTGGGTGGCTGAGGTGCTATATAGCACCACTGCCATACAAAGAACCTGTTTAACCCCCTCACTGTTCTTTAAAGGTTCCCTAACTCTCTCTTAGTCTCTTAGTTGGGGAAAGGGTTAAAAATGGAATTAAAATAAAGTGTATTTCCTGAAGATAATGTGAATCTCAACACTATGCCCACAAGGCTCCCCCAGTAAATTCCCCATAACTAAAGTATGAGAGTGGAGTAACATATCTTAAATCTAAGGAGGACAATGGGGTTCCTCTTATGGTTCAACATAGCACCATTTTGTTCCCCAATGATTACAAGGCAATGAACTACTTTTAGTGCATTTTTGTTTAGTGTGATACCTCCCATTTTAATCATAATAGACCCGCCGATATGCTTGCTGTCTCACTGATTAATCAGGTATAGTTTTCATCATGAATATGAATAATCTTCCTTATCCACTGTAAAAAAAAAAAAGAAAAAAAAAAGAGGGTGTGTATGAGGGGGGCAGGTGGTGGGGATGGTTTCAAAGTTGTAAGTAAAATAAAACAATACTATTGCAATCTTTTACCTCAAAATTTCACATTTAATAAAATGTGTACTTGTCTTTTTTACATCATTCATTTACTCATTAGTCTACCATCATGTGCTTTGGAAATTCAGTTTAATTAGGGTAGTTACACTAACATTGGATAGTTTGTAGTCAGTAAGATTTAAATACATATTTAAATGTACATAGAAATTAATACTTTTATTCATCAGTGATGCATTAAAATAATCAGAAATAACAGACTTGATTTCACACCAGTGTTCTGTTGAACTTTCTATGTGTGAAATGTTTGTGAAAAAAATAGCACAACTGTTTTCAAAATTGATAATTAAAATCCAAATCAGCATATTATTATGATTTCTGAAGGATCATGTGACACTGACTGGAGTAATGGCTGCTGAAAATTCATCTTTGCCATTAAAAGAATAAATTACAAAACGTAGAAACCAAAAGAGGCCTGGAAGGAACACCAGCATCCTCAAAAGCCGGTGGCCATCATTGATTGTCTTTTCAAATAAATGATCTTCTTGATTCCTTTTCTCAATCTATTTCCTGTTATTTCTTACAATCTGTGGTTAGCATGTTCCTGCAGTTGAGCTGCATCAGTACTAGAAGAGTGGATCCAGAGAGAAAGAGAGAGAGAGGGACCGGGTCTGAAATCTTTTATCTTTTAGTCTTAGAGCTTGTCTATCAGGTAGTGCATAGCCACAGAGGGACACTGAGACCACTGTCTGGATACAGAACACCGACTGTCCCCTTGCTTTTGAAGAAGAAAGCGCAGGAGAGAGCTCACATGGAATGCTAATGTTACAGTCAAAGTCAGGACAGTGAAATTTTGGGACGGTGATCCAGAAAGGAGACATTGTGTCATTGCTCTGAGATCCATTAGCATGCCTGGCTGTGTCGCATATTGTTGTCTTTTCAAAGGGACAGAGGAGACTTTTTAAACTTGTAATATAGCAGACACCTCCCTTTCATTTCACAAGTTAATCAGGAAACATGACTTACAGAACAGGAATTGTAATATGTGGGTTTAAAGTGCCTGAATCATTTTTGTGCTCTCCAGTGCAAACTGGGTTAGAGATGTGAAGTGTGTTTCTCACTTTGTCCCATTCAGATTGTCATCTGCATACTAGGCAGATGAAAGAACTGAACCTGCTTTAGGGCTGCGCAAATGTAACAGACAGACATTTAGTGTTACATTATGCATTTGCCTGTGGCTCTTCTCTTCTACAGTAATGGGGAGTCATGCTTCTCTGTCTTTTGATATATGAATGACCCTCTTTTTCATTTTTCATCACAACCGCGGTGCTTCTGATACAGCTGTGTCTCGTGTCTGGCCGTGTTTTAAATCTGTAGCACAGCACACACAGCATTTCATGAATAACAATGCACTGCTACTATTCCTTGCCCTATGGGAGTAATGGTTGGGTGGGTACAAAGACTCTGCCCATTAAAGTGTCCTGCAACCTGCAAGCATAACTGCCACTCAGCTCTCGCTGTCTGAATGTTCCCTTTTTTAATGCAGTAGCATGTTTTATTCTGTTTGTTGACCCGTTGCGTCATTTCCAGCCTCGCTTTTGGAACAGGATGAGTTTCTTTGAGAGTTTGGTATAGGTATAATCTGCACTTATTGATCTGTACTTACTAAATATCATTATTAGGTTTAAACAGTCTAATGAATTAGTTTGTTAGGGCTGTCACTCAATTTAAAATGTTATATAATTGACTATTAGTCTAATTAATCATTTATTAATAATTTATTTTGAGGAAAGCCCTAAGTGAAGATTTCATTATTGTTGCAGTAAATCAGTCGAGTAGTCTATGCATTTCTGTAGCAGTCATTTTTGCTATTGTGATAATATTTTTTACATGTATTTTTCATCATGAGTGCCATATAAAACAAAGCATCAAGCTAAAATCAGATTAACTTAAAACATAAGTTTAGTGTGCATTGACTGACTGCACTCTAAAGCCATTTTTTCACTTTAATTTAGTTTTGTATTTTTATATTTATATTTATATTTTCGTTTTTATTTTAAGTTAAATTTTTTGTTAGTTATTTTTGTTTTTAGTAGTTTTTGTTTATATATTACAGTACAGACCAAAAGTTTGGACACACCTTCTCATTCAAAGTCTCATTTCATAGTCATGAAAATAAAGAAAACTCTTTGAATGAGAAGGTGTGTCCAAACTTTTGGTCTGTACTGTATTTTATCTGTAACTATAAATATTTTAGTTACTCAACTACATCAAGTTAAACAATATATTTATTTATATATGTTTTATTTTTAATACAGTGAACATTTATTTGTGTTTAAGTAACAATTTTTTTTTATGTTTAAGTTAAGTCTGATAACCCTGAACTGATTAAATGTGTAAATTTATTTAGTTTCATAATAAATGTAAAAAAAGAATGTTTAATAACAATTAATTAATTGTATTATTTATTAATTTGACATTATTTTATCATTATTGCAAGAAATATAGTAATCTCATAGTCATTTAATGTTTTTATAAAAAATAAAATTCAATTAATATAATTTAGGTAAGCTTATTATTTTGGTGCATTGTTCAGCCATCTTGTCCTTAGTTCATGTATGCTTGTATGAAGTCTTTATTTCATATAAAGTAACTTATTTCACATATAGCAATTGCTCTCAGTTCTGTGATAAATGAGTTACAGATAATTCAGTTTCCTATAGCCACAAAATATGTACACTAGTTCCTTACTTTTATTAGCTTTAATACCGCTTCAAAACCAATTACCTTTAAATGACCATTCTGAACATTCTTTAATGCCTCCTATTCTTTAACCTCTTCCAAGGTGCTCTTATCAGCTTAAGTATACAAATAGTGCCCTCATTAGCACCCTTAATTCTATTTGCATTGTACCCTTCATTGTACCAGCCTTAGTAGTCCAGTACCCTGTCTTTACTTTCCCCTTTTCTTCTGACCCTTCTCCCCAATTTCTCCAACCAAGAGGCAAAACGTGTCCTGGAGGACAGTAATCTGCTTTTTTGCTCTCCTTTATTTCCATTTCAATCCCTTGTTCACAGCTGGAACTCAACTGCTTTGCATGCTGATAAAGAATGGATCAGCCCGATGTGGGGAAAAAAGCACAAACAGACAGGAGGAGGGAACGAGGGATTATGGTAGGAGTAAAAGAGAAGAAAAGGTAACAGAACGGAGGAAAGAAAGATTGTATTTGTTTGTATGCTTTTAAAAAGCACTCTGAGAAAATCTATTATTTCCACTTATAACCAGATCGATTGTTCTTGTATTTTCCCCTTTCTCTTTTATTCTTGCCAGTGGTAGTGCTCCTTTTGTGGACTGCAGTGTGAAGTCATCTCTATCGGGAACTGTGAGAGATGCTGAGTCAGATTCCTCATAACATTAGAGCATCAAACAGCATTATTCTAGCAGGAAGTGGTGAGCAGTGTTCACTGTGACAGAATAGTTGATCTATTGTTGATGACATCACAGAGATGGTGAGGATGTGAGAAAGTATGTGAGTCATATTGTTTGGTAGTTGTAAAGAAATGACGTGTTGAAATGTGTTGAAATGTGTATGTGCTCCAAATAGTGCACAAATGCTTGCACATCATCACATTTACCTTATTAAATGTATGTTATTTATCTTGTTTGTGTTTAACCATTTATATAGTTTTATCACATTTTTAATTAAAATATCATATCAAACCTGTTAAGATTATCTACTGCCACATGTTCCTGTTGAATGCTAAAAGGGATAGTTCACCCTCATGTCGTTCCATATTTTTGATGAAATCTGGGAGCTTTCTGACCCTGCAACGGACATCGTTAAAATAGTCCATGTGACTTCAGTTGTTCAACTGCAGTTTTATGAAGCTACGAGAATATTTATTCAACAATTTCGTCTCTTCTGTGTCAGACCTCATGCGGTTCATGACAGTACCACAACACATGCGTGTACCTTTCTCTCTTTGCAGATAAGGTACAGAGTATGTCAGTATGCCGTATCCTGCGTCAGCAGCACCGTGGCGTGATGCTCTCATGAATGCACAGCAGAGATTGTCACAGAAGAGAAGAATTGTTGAATAAAGTCGTTATTTTTGTTTTCTTTGTGCACAAAAAATACCACTGATGTCACATGGACTATTTTAATGATGTCCTTACTAGCTTTCTGGGCATTGAACGTGGTAGTTACGTTGCTTTCTATGCAGGGTCAGAAAGCTCAAAGATTTAGTCAAAAATATCTTAATTTGTGTTCTGGAGAAGAACAAAGTACCAGTTCCCCATCCTGACCATTTTGCAGTTTCATATCAATTTCAGTTATTTTCACACTAATAAATATAATAGATACGGAAATTAGTATATAAATTACAATTTAAATGGAAGACACCCCTCTTTCTCTCTCTAGTTCTCTCAGTTTGTGTTTTTATTCTAAATACACAATGGTGTAAGAAAGATGTGTTTATGTGCTTACTGCAGAAAAACAGACTGTTGAATTATTGATCATTAATGCACAGCCAAGCTGTGACTTAGCTTCACATTGTGGCTGTATTATCACAGTGTGCATGAACTTTTAATAATTTGTCATCTAACATCATCCTTTAATGCTTACTTAACTGTAAATCCAACTAAAGCATTTGAAATGCGTGTGCGTGTGTGAGTGTGTGTGAGAGAGAGAGAGAGAGAGACAGAGACTGAGCTCTTGTAGGGGGGCTGACAGACCCGCTTGCTTGATCAAAGGGACAGAAGCAGCTCAAGCCAACTGAGCCTGATGAACACACTCACAATCACACACACACACACTCTCCTGGGACGCTGCGCCTCACCATATGCTGAATATTGATTATGATTCCTATTGATTTATGCTCCCGTGCCTAAGCACTAAATGAAGTCTCAACCCTTTTTAAAAAAATTACTGCAGTGAGCGTACATTACACTGTCCTTGGCTCTCGAAAACAGAACAGAGTTTCCTTTTAACCTGAATAATGTCATGTTTTTGCAGATTTCGGCAATCCAGTCAATCTATTTCTGCCAGCGGACACGAGTGAATCAGCTGGTAAGGTGATTAAAGGAGCACGTGGGCATTCCGCTGCACTGCCACACTGGTCCTGATGAGCGGGCATGCTGGGAGCTTGGCAGCAGAGATCCCAGTGCTAAATCATGGCGGTGAGGGGGGGGGGGGGTCGGTTGCTCTGACTGCTGCAGGCTGGGATTTCCAGCACTCTCTCTTCGTTCTCAGTCTCAAACTTTCATTTACACCAGCGTGTGTCATAGGTCCTCTTCCCTGAATGCACCGTCATCAGTGGCTTATAAGATAACGGCCATCATCTCGAGTAGTAGAGGGTGAGAGCCTGGAATGAGAAAGAAAGGGCTTTTGGGTGACGGAGAAAGCAGAAATGAGGATAAACAGAACGATGAGGCGGAACATAGAAGGAGATTAAGTTAAGGAAATGGGGACGCAAATAAGATTGTGAGAAGAAAACTAGGCTAAAGAGAACGATGGGCAAGGATTAGCACGCTGGTTGGGTCGATAAAGAGCAGAAGTTTGTGTGTGTGCTGGTTTGGGGGTCTCCTCAAAGGAGGAGGCCACTCAGGGGAGGTGACATCAGTGGGGTTTGGCACTGAAACAGGCCTCACTGCACACAGATGGGGCCCCAATATGAACCAGCTAACACACAGAGACAGAAGCACAGGCTAATGGATGCACAGGTGGACAAACACTGCCATGATCTGACTCTAGAGACAAGAAATCTGAGCTCAGAGTCGTAAAAACGCTCTCTTGTTTCTGCTGTGCAGTGGTTTGTTCGTTGTGTGCAATTGTGGGAACTTGAGCTGTACTGTAGGTGTAAATATGTTTTGATGTACCCGCAGTTCAGTCTTTGTGACTTATTGATGCCTGCGCTGGCTGCCTCATTAATATGCTTCATAAGTAAACAGTCATGCTTTGGTTCATCCATAATTACCTCTTAATTCATTCCATGGAACTTTTATTATTTCTCTATAAAGTAAGTTGAGGAATTTTTCACAGAATTTGCCTTAAGCTCCAACACCCCCATCTGTACTCCAAAGCACACACACTTTTTCCTGACTCTGTGTTGAAACGGACCTCAGGCGTGTTGCAGGCGTATGTGTGGGGAAACAGACAGTGCTAAAAATGGATAAAGGTTTAAATTCTCCAGGCATGTTGTTTCAGCATATGAATATTTCAATATTTTTCTCAGAAAGAAATGATTTCATTTATGGAATTTAATGTGTGGTAAGTTTTTAAAGTTTGCAGTAGAATTTTTAAGAGGTTAAGTTGGCTGCTATGTTTAATGTTATATATTTTATGATTTTCTTCTGCAAAAAAAGAAAAAAGCATTTATATTATTGTCAAATTGATTAATCGGAATTAATCGAATCTATAATAAAAGTTTATTTTTGCATAATATACGTGTGTGTACTGTGTATATTTATATACTCTATATAAATACACACATCATATATTAAAAAATATATATCCAATATATATATATATTTATATTTATATTACAAAGACTTTATTAGGTGCATTGTTTCACAGGCAATCTGAACAGGCAACCCACAGTTCTTTTGAGTGAGTCATCTCAGTTTACAGTAAACGTAAATGTCTTTGAGCACAGAGCCGTAAGAATCCGGTTGTACACTGACTTTGTTTAATGAGGCTGTTCTTGAGTTTCCATCATGAACTGCTGTGTTTATTGAGAGCATCAACGCCTTCCATGTCTTCCCCAGTTGCTCTTTGACCTCCAGCATGAGTTGAGGTCAGTTCACACACATGCAGCTCTGATCTGTGTGGTCTGTAGTTTATGATAATCAGATCAGATGTGCAGAGAAAGATGTTCAGTCAGGCTGTGGGCAGAAGGAATGATAGGCTGTATTGTTCTACTGAAAGCCCGCATGAGGATGAACCCTGCAGCCGAAATGTCAGGACGTCCACCCACGTGCCAAACCGTGATGACTAGCACAAATATGCTCAATTTTTGGGTTGGATTGGGTTGGACACTGTGCCGCCATGATGACAGAGTGTTATAGATCTAAAGGGCTGGATATAGCCTGTGGGTTTAGTATGGTGGCAGTCATTCCTGGAAAGTAGTGCAGAGTGAGGATCTGTCCTTGACTAAACCCTCAGCTGGAGGAACCTTGTACAGTATCACCCTACACAATACAAACAGTAAATCAGGAAATGTAAATGTTTCAATATATTATTTCAGTGTTATGTGTGGGTTACTCATTCATGCTTATGACACTTGTATTGAATACATGTGGTTCCAGTAACCAGTGTTTTTTTTTTTTTTTTTTACATTGTTGCATGGTCTAATTGCCATAATTCCTAATATTTCTGTCAGGTTGCTCATCCAGCTAACTTAAACTTCCTCTCTTACTGTATCTCACACCTCATAACTGCTCACATATTTCATACAAACACACCTGACATCATCTTATGATTTTGATTGAATTTAAAATGACCTCAGTGGACTTCACCGGTAATATCTCTGCAATATTGTTGCTGTGTTCATCCTGTTGTGAGTCTGATTGTTTTTTATATTTTAAGGGACATTTTTTCATTATTTAAATGGACCTTATTTGAAAACAAACTCCAACAGTGTGATCGGGACCTCAGTGTGTATTTCTGATGTTAACAATGTTGTGCACCTTACAGTGACCAAGAGGGTTTTTTTTCCCCAAAGCGTTTTAGGACTGGTTCATTTAGATTATGAATAGGTTTATTTTCCCTGCTTCCATACCAAGTTTGTGTATAAAAAATAAAAAATAAAACGTTTTAAAAAGCCATCTCTGATAACAAGATTTTTTCATCCCAGCATGTTCTCTGTATTCAGCGGTTCTACCAGACAACAAAATTGCAGGAATTCTATTTAAGATCAAATTGATTTGGAGGGTAAACAGAAAGTTGCCTGAAAAGATGTAGACAAATACAAACTAGAGAAAGCGTGTGACAGCAGTTTAAGTAACAACCTATAATTGCGAGAATAATATTAAAAAGCACATTAAATTCAGTACATCTACTCTGTCCGTGCTCCCTTTGGTCTGTCTTTGCTCATTCTCTGCTGATTTACTTGCCTGGTGTGCAGTCCTCTTTCCTCTCCCTTAAGCCCCAATTTATCATTCTGTTTCTCTCTTCTCCGCTCCTCTGTTCTGTATCTCCGTTGTTCCCCCAGGCCCCATGCTAGTCACACCATGACACAAGTATCAAAGAGTTCTTCTAACCTCTTCTCTCCCTTTTCATCATTTTATCATTACATCCCTCCATCAACCCGACATCTCCGTGTACTTCTGATAGCATTGTTCCCGAGGAAAATGACACTTTTGGTGAAAATCACACACACTTTAAATCACCAAAGCATTCTGGGTCAACATAAGGCTCTGATGTTTTCAAAGAGCAAAGACTGGGCCGTGGAAAGGTCACAGAGTGTGTTTCAGTTACTAGTTTGTTCCCCTGTCGAGGACACCTCACAACCCTGTGCCATACAGCAGCTTTGACAGCAATAACGGCTATTAAAATTACTATAAAGAAATATAGATTTACCTGGTTTTTACAAACCTGTACAATTTGTTTTTCTTTCCAGTGGAACACAAAAGGAGCCATTTTGAAGAATCTTTAAAAGAATATTACTGAGTGATCTATTTCTTTCAATCTTATTTTATATATACACATATATAGTTGGCAAGTTGTGATTGGTCATTTCAGTCTGTTTGTTATTGTATAGGCTTGTGTACACTACTTTTTGGTGCTTTTTTATTGTGAATTTTGTGCAGTGGAGTTTTCTCAGAGGCGAAGGAGGTAGAAAAAAAGTATGAGAAAACCACCTAAGAATAAAAACTAAATAGTCTAAAAATAACAGCAGTCTCACTTACCTCCCTGATTCATTTGGAGTGCTGCGAGTTTGGGGGTAATCAGGAAATAAAAAAATTAAGTTGCACAATCTCTCTGTAATCATCAAGACAACATGTAGAATTTACTTTTCTGAAGTAAAATAGTTTAAAAACTAAACTTAAAAATATATATTTATTTTCTATACATTAAATGTAATTTATTATATTATTATATTTATTTTAAATATTTTATATGATGATTTTTATTTTATATTTGGGAATGGGATCTGGAAAGTAGAAGGACAACCAGTGAGGATTTTGCCTAATGTCAGAAAACATCCACATTCTACTGATTTTGTCTTTTTGGAGCTTAATTTTTTTTTTATCTCTACTTTCAAACTACTTTGTATAGAGCTATGTGAAAATTCATATTTTTTCTTCTGTATTCCACCGAAACAGAAACAACATGAAAACTTGTGGGTAAGTAAATGATAATACAATTTTCATTTCTGGTTGAACTATCCCTTTAGCAGCCAGTCTGTTTATATCAACCTGCCTTATCTCTGATGTAGATGTTACTGGAAAATGTTTATTTTTTTATTCATTTTCATGCAGTTTCCCAGAGCAAGCCCTTATCAGTTCAGTCGTTTCTTGAAAACAGGCTTTAACTGACGGTATCTGACCCCTTTCTACTATGACTATTCCCTAACTTTCCCTGCTTTGTGCTGGATTTTGAGCATTAGAATAAAGCAACGCTTGTGCATAAGCAATGTCTGTGTAGACTTTGAAGTGTAAAGAATCACTTATGGTGTTATGAGATGAGCAGTTTAATACATTGCTGTGCTGTCATGACCCAAGAATAGCACAAAGTTACAGTAATGACAGCTGAATATATCACACCATGCTCTCTATCCACACAAAAGCTCCACCCTTCTCTCTCCTCTTCTTTCATCACTTTGCCCTATTCCATTTCCAAAGCCTCTCTCCTCTTATCGGGTTCGATAACACACTCTCTCTCTCTCTCTCTCTCTCTCTCTCTCTCTCGTGCCCCCCACTCTTGCCCTGAGAAATGTGAAGCAGCTGTTCTGCTCAGGCTATCCCAGGAACGCCTGTTTGAAACCCAGTGTGAACTGAGAGACTATTATTACCAAAGGGACACAAATGAATGATCTAAATCAGTGGAAGAGTGGAAACTGCACTACATCCTTGTCAATCATAAAACAACTGTATTTTCAACATTAATAGTATGTTTTATTTGTTTACCAATATATTTTGTACAAGAGTAAGTTGATTCAGATTTAGAGGTCATACCAAAAAGCCTTAATGGATTAATTTAGTGCCTTCAAAATGAAATCGAAACACTGTTATTTAGTGTATCACCCTTTTTAATAATTAGTCTCGTCTCTTGGTCGTGCGCGTTCACTCCAGCAGCACTTTACTCGTTTGGGAAGGGAGAGGAGAGGAGAGGAGAGGAGAGGGGAGGAGAGGGGAGGGGCGCACGGTCACCTTTTGTGCAAATATATCAGCCAAGCCACTGCCATCCGCATCAGATTTCTTGCGCCAAGAAGGACGGGGGAGCGCACTGCAGACTACACTACTGCGAGTGAGCGCGACAGCAGAGCACAGAGTGAAGGAGCTGTACCGAGACGACAAGCTGCAAAGAAACACAACGACGCGACGCGAAACAAAGCCGCCAAGTTGAGACGCAACTATGGAGAGAGCGATGTTGGGACGGTTCGGGATTTGCGGCACCTTGCTTGTTGTAGCGCTGCAAGGTAAGTAGGAATTATAATGCTTTAAAAAAGTACAGATTTTACTAAAAGCCTACGTTTTTTTTCTTTCTGTTAATCACAAGGTTTTCTTCCTATTTTGAAAATATAAATGTACATTGCATGTTTGAACGTGGAGTAGCCTGAATTAAAGAATAGGTTACTTTTCTGTTGGTACTTGGAACAACCTGTTACCTTGAAACCTATTCGGAGGATAAAAGAGCGCAAGTGTCGAAAACAACTTTGGGGACTTACGAGACATTGCGCAGAAGACATTTTAAAACAATTAGCTAAAATAAAAATTCGTGTGTGTGTGTGTGTGGCTGTTGGACACTTTGAGGCTCTCATGTTTAAGTCAGGGAATGGTTCAAGGGTTAACAAGCCGGGCTGGTCTTGGTCTTTGAGGAGGGGAGGGACGCTCCTGCTCCGGACAGACGCGCGCACTTTCATCTGAGTTCAGGCTTGAGGCTGTGGAGAATCTAAATTCATGTGACGTCAGTATAATTCTGTATTATTGAAACGCAGGCTAAATTTACGTATTAAAAATAGTTTTATTTTATTTTAGCGTAAAATAAATGTCAAAATTCTAGTTACTTATCTGAGGTTTACAATTGGGTTCACAATATAATTCCATCCTCCAACTTATTACAATTCATTAAAAAACATAATTTTTTGTGTAGATATAAAACTACCCTGTAGAATAGCCTACAGTTTGGGTACAATTATCTATAGCCTACAATACAAATAGCACTGTTAAAATATGAGTAGCCTATATGCTAGACTTTAAAACAAACATATTCGAATCAAGTTGTACCTCCGTAATATAGGCCTACATCAATTTGTTAAATGTTCAAAATGTTTTTTTTTTCGTTGTTGTTGTTGTTTTTTCTGTATCCTGTTTTATTCATGGATGGAAAATAATATCTGAGCTATCAAGTCCATTGCGCAGTAACAGTCTGCGATTCAGTTGGTTGCAGTTTTGTTCTGCTTTGAAGTGTTTGGCTTCCTATGACCAATGATTTTTCTGCACGGAGGAACTGTGGCCCCGCCCATTCTCCGATTGACTGTCTTTACCACCTTTCTCACTTATTATCTCTTTAAAAATGAAGCCTAAACGCAAATTACCACGTTTGAATTGCAGATAAGTTTATTTAATTTTAACACCACATTTACATTTTATGTCTGGCATTTTGACTTATAAGCCAACATTAAAAGTCTGCATGTTTTCCACTTAAACATGACTGACTTTGAGTGAGAACACTCAAATAAAGAAGCTCTCTCCCAAAAAATAACCCTCCCAGGCAGACATTCTTCACCATCCCAGAGGTACTTGCGTTTTATCTTTCGATCTGCTCTTAAGGCTCTCTTGCTCCCCTCCCCTGTATCTGGCTCTTCCAGCATTCTCACCTTCTTTCAATGCTGCGGCTATCTGCAGTCTTTTTTTACCTATACCTATCTTATCCCTCAGTGCCCTGCCTTTCTTCCGTTGTTTGAGGCTCTTCTCATGTCCAGTGTGAAAATTCATGTGGTGCAACAGACAGATGAAGCGTTTTTTCTGATGAGCTCACTCAGGGCTCCAGGGTGCTGCGTTTGGGTTTAATACACTGATCTGTGATGCTGCTGTTGCTCTGAAAGCAGGTCCCCTGAGATCTTCTCTTCTGTAGCTGTTTTTCCCCTCTCTCTTTAACTCGAACGTCATTAAGAATTTACTCATTTTTGCATGTGTTTTAATTGGGCCGATCAGGGGATCCTCACTTTGATGCCAAACTGTCTAATGGCCAGACTGCTCTGGCAGTTTCTGGTATCAAACCACATGATCTGTGACTTCTTAAACTGGTTGCAAGGTTGAAAACAGCTACACTTCCACAAGCCCCCCAGCTTCTTTTCTTTGAGCGTGTCAACAGGAAAACCTCTTTTAATGACTTTATCCTCTTTCTGGGCATACATTTCAATTGATCCCTAGCGTTTAACTGCCAAATGACAGCTGCTGGAACTCTGCCCGTTCATTTCCATTTGTTGCCTACCTCTCCCAGAGGTACGCCAGCCTCTGTTAGAGCTTTCATATAATTTGCCTTATAATGGAAGTCTCAGTGATTAGCATTTAAAATGGTTCCCGTTCAGCCTCATATTGGAGCCATCTGACCTTGTTACTGTAACCACAAGAACTGATAGCAAAAGCTGTACCCTCCCAGATGACATTTACAAAATATTATTTGCATTTTCAAGCCACAGTGGCATATTCATAGGAGGTATCAGTGGAGCACCTCTGCGACTGTGCGTGTTTGATCGTGGTGGGATGTCAGAAGGTGGCGGAAAGAATCATCGAGACAGCTTGTCAGCTGAGTTTAAGAAGCCTTGCAGAAACAACGCTCTTCCCTTCTTTGTCTATTTCCCCTGTTCATTTCCTTGCTTAAATTTTCTCTTCAGCAGAACCTCCCCAACCGCAGCGGAATCAAACACAAGCGCGCACACACACGTCACCCCCTGCAGCCGGCAGTAATTATTATGGAATTAGGAGGCTTCAAATTAAAACCCGGTCTTTGTGCTGGGCCAGCAGATAAAAGCCAATCTGAGATGGCTTCTGCAAGCTCAAAGCTCCTATAGATATCCATCTAGTCATGCACACCTGTGTGTGTGCAGCGTAAGCCCAATGTGTAACTGTGTAAACCCAAGGTGCTAATTTGGCCGGCGATGATGGTAGTGGTGGAAAGAGCCCGTAAAGTGTATGAGTAGGCTCACTTGCTGTGGGCCCCAGTCTCTTGTATCAGCTTTGTGATTCATGCCCGTGAGGAGGGGGGAGTCACTACTTGGAATGAGAAGCATTCAGCAGGGGACAGGTTACATCTCGCCCCCTGACTCTTCAACCCCCCAGATTCTCTCTCCTTCAATCCCGTCTCTCTTTCGTTCGGCACAGATGGACATGCAGGCTGCCAGTGAAAGCAAGTCATGCAACCACAACACACTGGTTTTAATCCAAGATCACAATATGGCACTTTGCTGCTAGACCATAAAGCAGTTTCTACACAGCGATCACATTTCACATCACATTGGTTTCACAGACCCCTGATACTGTAGCATGTGGCAGTTCTTTTTAAATTGCATTTGCACTTTTTATGGGAGAAAACGCAATTAGATTGTTCAGTTGCGTCAATTCATTGCTCTTCACAAGTCCTCTCGCATGGCCTCATGGGATGCTAACGTGTCCACTGGATGTGCACTTTACAATCTCGCTGAAAGTAATAGGTCATTTGGATACATTTTCCCTACTGTTTTAGGTATACTTTTAATTTGTACATTCTACTATTAATATACTGTATAAAACATATTATATATAAGACACTGATAGAATTACAGTTGAATGATTCGTTAAACGTCTTAAATAATAATCAAGAGCATTTGGGCTTGTTTTAATTGTTTGGAGACCCATCATGAAAGCTTGTTTTTGGATTGGCAGCAGTTCTTTTGGCAGCTGGTTTGAGGAAAGCTCACTGATCACTGCTCTGGCACAAAGCAGCAGCAACCACATGCTTACTCAGAAAGAAAGATACTTAGCAGTCTGTCTTTTCATTTTAATATCATCTAAGCCTGTTTCTCCTGATCTTAGTTTTTTTTTTTGTGTGTGTGTGTTATGTATCTCCACAACCCAATCTAGGCACAAGCACCCTCTCATTGACACCAAATCATAAATGTGTAACTTTTATAATGTGTAAGTTGAGTATCATTTAAAAATGTTAAATGTTATGACGATAAAATAAGGTCACGAAAGATTTCAGAAAGTCACTTTTAAACTGTAAACAATCAGGTAGCTTCCTCTTTAAGGAGACACCTGAGCTCTGTTGTGTTTGACAAGTTTTAAAAGTTCTGATGGCAGTCATGGAGAAGCTTTATATATCAATTCTATAGATTTTTACATAAAGTTTTTTTTCTTTTTTTAGAATAAATAGAGGTCTATCTGCTGTTGTAAGTATTAAAATAAAAAATTAAATTAAATTAAATAATGTCAGCATTCCCTCACCTCACTTTCTTCATAACATATTTGTTTTTAGTTTTTTCCCCCATGCAATGATAGTCAGTGAGGTTTAAAGTTGTTTTGGACCCCACTGGCTTACATTAAAATGTACATTTGTCAATTTTGAGTGAACTATGTGGTTTCAAAGATTTCGTGCAGGCTTAAGTTTTCCGAAAAACAAATGATTGTTTTGGTACAACTGAAATTGAACTTTTGAAGTAGACTTAAACGTATCGACTGATCTGAGCCACAGCAGTTCAGATGCTGCTGCAGATGTTGCACACTCAGACAAAACACACACACAGCGTTTAATGCTGTGGATTAGCTTTGTCTGGATTGCTTCTGTGTTTGTTAGTCTCTCTCTTTGTTTTTAGTAATGGCAGTGCTGTTTGTGATCAGTGGGTGACCATTGATGTTTTGGGTGATTTACGGTTGGTATTGTACGTGCTCCAGCATAGAAAACTGAGAAGTTGACTGGGAAGACAGACAGTGTGTCTATAGATTCTGTGCTGGCAGGAAATAATTTATTCATGCAGACCCACTGAGTTCTTTCACTCAGAATTTATAACCTGCACTACTGATAAAGTCATTTCTTCAAAAAAGAATGCAGTATCCCTCCATCACTCGTCCCTTCCCTCTGCACTCAAGACCCCCACCAGTCCTCACGAATTTCATGAAATCCTTCAGCATTCAAACACTCTTCCCACACTACAAAGTATCCATGCAAGGCAGAAACAGAGATAGAGGAAGCCCAGTAGCCTGCTGCCCTTTGATTTCACCAAGGCTGCAGCTTCAAGGCTTTTATTAGTGGCATACAGGAAACAGAGTATGTGGAAGATATTTTGTGTGTGCGTTATGACTGTTTTCTGAAAAAGGATGTTGAAGTGGTCTGATACTAAAGTGGGAGCAGAAGGATATGAGGCACAGTGAAAAGCTGCTTCTGTGTGTTGGGCTATAGTACTTTGAAGAATAGGCCCTTCGGAGGCTCTTTGGGGAGACGAGGTTAAGAGCGGCTGATCCATTTAGCTGTGGAGATCGGCAGGGTGATCGGCTGACGCAAATCCTGATGCCTCTCTCAGGCATTCCTAATGGATTCAGGGCTGATGGGTTTCCTTTTGGGGAAAATTTTTGCTTTTTAGCGAGGAACTACGAGGTCATGCTACACTATCGTCCATCTTGTAGTACATTGCCGCATCTCCCTTAGCTCTATTATACACGTATCGATTTGGACATTAGTTGTTCTGAATTGATTTGTTTATCCTAGCAGTGTTTGGGGATTTGGCTTACAAGAAATGCTTCATCTTGACGCACTTCTACAGCTTGTTTTTTTGTCATAGGTAATCTGTTTTGTGGTGTTATTAGGGCTGGGCAATAAAAAATAACTAAAAAATCCACATGTAAATGCATTTTTTTTACAATATATTTTCCTATATTGTCACATATTTGCCTTAAAATATGTATATATAAAAAATATCCAAATGTAATACAAAATGTAAAATAATTCATTTTAAAAAAATTTGTTAATTTAAATAAACTAAACTAAATAAACTAAACCACCCTTCGGTAGATTTTAAATGTTTTAAAATGTTTTCAAATGTATTTATTTATTTAAATGGACAAATCATAAATAATCAACTCAAGCTTTGCACATATTATTTTATTAAACGGGCCTACTATAGGAAACAAACAAATTGTTGAATCAGAGCTGATTCACAGATATTAGTTCACACTTAATTCTGATGTCTTCTGAAGTTTGAATAAGCGTCTTGAGTTGTGAGACAAGGAAAAACTTAAAAACTTTAGGAAACAGTAGCCAAGTAAAGCAAAAATTTTTGATGATTTTTAACACTGGTAAAATCATCACAGATATTTAATGAACATTCATCACAGGCGGCTTTCTTGCTTTTAGTCTCAGTCATTTGCGTCATATCTCAGTTGGACCTCCACTGCAGCTGGTTTAAACTGTGCCAGCTTTACCTGATGTGCCTGAAAACACAGTCATGTTGAAACAGTGCTTGTTTAAGAGCTCTTCAAACATCCTTTTCTCCACACAGACTATGCCCATTGTCCTCTTACTATCAGCTGGCAAACATTCCCTGGAGAACAGTCTACTGACGCAAGGGAGAGAAAAGCCTTTATAGCCTTCAGCTTACGGCTGTTTGGTTAGTCGAGCGCACCCCTGGGCTGAGCTATTCACTGTCCCGCACTCGAGAGACCCTTCAAGATGTGGTCTCACTGGAGATTAAAGACACACACACACACACACACACACACACACACACACACACACACACACACACACTATATATAATCCTGACCCTTTGTTTGTACTCAATCTACCTGAAAAATATACACACAAATAGTTTAGTGCGAGAAATATGAAAAAGTGCTTTTATTAAACAAGTTTGGTTCTTTTTTGATGGTCACTTTTGTATCACTGTTTAAATATTGTTGGGGTGAATCATAGATCAGTGGGTGAAACTAAATGTCTGCCTAGGTTGTGTGTGTATGTGTGTGTGTGTGTGTGTGTGTTTGTTTCCGATCAAATCAGCAATCTCCTTTACTATCCATTTGCACAGCGTGTGCCTTGAACATGAAGGACCCTTTTTTCCCTTGAGATGGTAATTTGTAGTTTTTTAATCTGGTTAATGGTTAGCCGAGCATTGTTAACCTCTTCGACGAAAATGGTCATTGTTTGACGAGCTGCATTGTTGCTTTAACGATGCTTGACCTGTGAAGCACCGCAAGACCCTCTGCTGAATTTAAAATGTCCTCACATAGATGGATGAAATGAATGCATCTGGACTATGTCTGTGTTTTAGGTGCATTGAATTGCTTGAATGAAAGATGCTGTAGAGGAACAAGGTGGTGTCTATCTCCTAGTGCTGTTCATATTCAAAGTCTTATTCACACAGGTTTTTACAACATACGGGACAGCAGAGTGTGTTACAGAGACAGAGCAGGTTGTGGGGGCTGAGGTTGAGTAAAGCGAGAGACACTCTTCTCCCGCAGGTAATCACCTGAACATGTGTCTCCTAAATGAAATGTGATCTGACACCCAATCTCAGCGTGTGAACAGGGAAGCCCCAATCTCAAATACTCAAACCTTCCTTAAATGTCTGTCTGACTCTCATAAACACACAATCCCTCTGGCCACGTATGTTGTAAAACCTGTGTGAACATGACTTTGAATATGACCAGCACTGGAAGTTGTTATAGAGCGGAAGATTCCAATTACTAACTTTTTGCTCTCGTTCTTCAAAAAAATCCCTTACTTAAGCAGTATATTTCTTATTTTCTAGTGACCATCATAATTAAAACAAGATATACGATTACGTAAGATTTTTCTTTTTAATTTCCACAGTGTATGTATTTCTATCTATATCTATATCTATATCTATATCTATATCTATATCTATATCTATATATATATATATATATATACACACACACACACACACATACACACACTGAACAAAATTATAAACACAACACATATGTTTTTGCCCCCATTTTTTCATGAGCTGAACTCAAAGATCTAAGACTTTTTCTATGTGCACAAAAGGCCTATTTCTCTCAAATATTGTTCACAAATCTGTCTAAATCTGTCTTAGTGAGCACTTCTCCTTTGCCGAGATAATCCATCCACCTCACAGGTGTGGCATATCAAGATGCTGATTAGATAACATGATTATAGCTACGGGTGTGCTTTAGGCTGGCCATAGTAAAAGGCCACTCTAAAATGTGTTTTACTGTATTGGGGTGTCCGAGGGGGCCCGGAAACCAGTCAGTATCTGGTGTGACCACCATTTGCCTCATGCATTGCAGCACATCTCCATTGCATAGAGTTGATCAGGTTGTTGATTGTGGCCTGTAGAAAGTTGGTCCACTCCTCTTCAATGGCTGTGCGAAGTTGCTATATATTGCCAGGAACTGGAACACGCTGTCGTATACGCCGATCCAGAGCATCCCCAAACATGTTCAATGGGTGACATGTCCGGTGAGTATGCTGGCCATGCAAGTACTGGTTGTTTCCAGCTTCCAGGAATTGTGTACAGATCCTTGCAACATGGGGCCGTGCATTATCATGCTGCAACATGAGGAGATGGTCATGGATTAATGGCACAACAATGGGACTCAGGATCTCTTCACGGTATCTCTGTGCATTCAAAATGCCATCAGTAAAATGCACCTGTGTTCATTGTCCTTAACATGCTCCTGCCCATACCATAACCCCACCACCACCATGGGCCACTCGATCAACGCTGACATCAGGAAACCACTCACCCACACATGCTGTCTGCCACCTGCCCTGTACAGTGAAAACCGGGATTTATCTTTGAAGAGAACACCTCTTCAAAGAGCCAGATGCCATCGAATGTGAGCATTTGCCCACTCAAGTCAGTTACAACGATGAACTGCAGTCAGGTTGAGACCCCAATGAGGACAACGAGCATGCAGATGAGCTTCACTGAGACGTTTTCTGACAGTTTGTGCAGAAATTCTTTGGTTATGCAAACCGATTGTTGCAGCAGCTGTCCGGGTGGCTGGTCTCAGATGATCTTGGAGGTGAAGATGCTGGATGTGGAGGTCCTGGGCTGGTGTGGTTACACATGGTCTGTGGTTGTGAGGCCGGTTGGATGTACTGCCAAATTCTCTGAAACACGTTTGGAGATGGCTTATGGTAGAGAAATGAACATTCAAATCAAGGGCAACAGCTCTGGTGGACATTCCTGCAGTCAGCATGCCAATTGCATGCTCCCTCAAAACTTGTGACATCTGTGGCATTGTGCTGTGTGATAAAACTGCACATTTTAGAGTGGCCTTTTATTGTGGCCAGCCTAAGGCACACCTGCAGTAATCACACAAATCACCTTTGCAATAATCATGTTATCTAATCAGCATCTTGATATGCCACACCTGTGAGGTGGATGGATTATCTCGGCAAAGGAGAAGTGCTCACTAACACAGATTTAGACAGATTTGTGAACAATATTTGAGAGAAATTGTTTTTTTGTGTACATAGAAAAAGTCTTAGATCTTTGAGTTCAGCTCAGTTCAGTTTATGGGGGCAAAAAAAAAAAGTGTTGCGTTTATAATTTTATGTGTGATAAAAAAAATACAGTGAAAACAGTAATACTGTGAAATATTATTAAAATGATTTATATATATATATATATATATATATATATATACAGCACAGACCAAAAGTTTGGACACACCTTCTCATTCAAAGAGTTTTCTTTATTTTCATGACTATGAAAATTGTAGAGTCACACTGAAGGCATCAAAGGCTATTTGACCAAGAAGGAGAGTGATGGGGTGCTGCGCCAGATGACCTGGCCTCCACAGTCACCGGACCTGAACCCAATCCAGATGGTTTAGGGGTGAGCTGGACCACAGACAGAAGGCAAAAGGGCCAACAAGTGCTAAGCATCTCTTGGGGAACTCCTTCAAGACTGTTGGAAGACCATTTCAGGTGACTACCTCTTGAAGCTCATCAAGAGAATGCCAAGAGTGTGCAAAGCAGTAATCAAAGCAAAAGGTGGCTACTTTGAAGAACCTAGAATATGACATATTTTCAGATGTGTACACACTTTTTTGTTATGTATATAATTCCACCTGTGTTAATTCATAGTTTTGATGCCTTCAGTGTGAATCTACAATTTTCATAGTCATGAAAATAAAGAATACTCTTTGAATGAGAAGGTGTGTCCAAACTTTTGGTCTGTACTGTATATATATATGTATATTTATATATATAAAAATGTAATTTATTCCTTTGATGGTAAAGATGAATTTTTATCAGCCACTACTCCAGTCTTCAGTGTTACATGAGCCTTCAGATATCATTTTAATTTGCTGATTTGGTGGCCAAATAACATTTCTTATTATTAATACCAGTGTTCAAAAAACATAATTTATTAAAAAAAAAAAAAAAAAACATTAAACATGATTAATGTCGTTGCTTGTAATATATGTATTTAAAACAAGAAGAAAAAATTGTCATGGAGAATTTGCAAATAGGGAATTTGACAAGTCTTATGCAATCTAATGCAACTTTGCTTGTTTAATTTATCAGATTTTAAAAATGTTTATATATCTTCACTGGAAAACATGACAAAAAAATTATTTTGGGTTTGCTCTTTTTCTCTCTCCTTCCTTTGTATCGAAACCCTTCATCCCTGTAGATTAGCGAGCGCTCTGCTTTCGTTCGTGGTTAATGAGTGTCCCTGGCTGATAGCTAATCAGCAAGGTGGTCTGATGGACCCCAAGGAGGGCAGCGCCAACTCTAATTCTGCTGCCTTGCTGATTGACACTCAGCTTGATAATCATATTCAGGCCTGCGGGGCCCCGGCATTGGTTCCCCCTGCATAATCTCAACCAATCAGTGATTTCCCTGTACAGCACGAGCCTGACTGACAACTAGCATGGCTACACTTTCTACTGAGTTTCAGGTTTCGTACCTTGTCATTTGTTAAAGGTTGTAGCCATCCGTTTGTTCTGAAATTAAATCTTATTAATGGCCAGTAATCAGTCTTGGATGTAATTTTCATTTTGCAGAGAACACAGATGAAGTTTGTTACATTCACATTATGCTTTATCTCCGATGGGAAGGATATTTTTACCAGCTCTAGGATCTCAGAAGATTATAATATACTGGTTTATCGAGTTTGAAGAACTAATATGTAGCAAAAATGAAAATCTTGTTATGTATTATCAAAGGAAATGGGCTTTGTGCGATCAAATTAAGCTTTCATGTGGGCCAGTCATTTTTTGTTTGCTCTCTATTCCTCACAGAGTCCAGAATCTCTTAAAAGACTAATATGCAGACAACGGTGGCATTTGGCTTATGATGGATTAGTTTAGTTCGTTAAAAACACAGAAGCTAATGAAATGGTTCTGCGCTAAGACACACAGGGCTTTAACTCTTTAAGACAGACTTAATTAGTCTGTTATTTTGGGATGAGGTCGTCACGTTGTGGAAGATAGAATCTGTTGGGCATATGTTTGAGGGACTTTGTTTGTGGTGTTGGTGTGTTTGGTCCTCCTGGTGACCCGTATGGGGTGTGGGACGCCCGCTAACATCGGCGGCTGTCACTCCCCACCTCGGCTGAAATTTTTTGGGACAACGGTCAGGCTAACCCCTGTGTTCCTCACCGAGTTACCATGACAACAGGAACGTGGAATTCCCTAGTCAATTAACAGTGGGAGTGGGAGTAGGAGTGGGTGTGTGGACGCATATTGACTGGTGCGGTGGGGAGGGCTGACACAGCGAGAACAGAGGACACATGTTCATTAAAATCATCCATCCTGGATCAGATGGTGGATCTGGAGATTTTTCCCTCCCTCCCTCCCTTTCTCTCTCCCAGTCTCTTTGAAATGCTTGTGTTGCTGGTTTGGGAGTGTGATACTGTACCTCAGTGGGCTGAAGGCAACTTTCTCACACTGCTCTGCCCTTTCCTTTGTCCTTCATTCATTCTCACTCGCTTTGTTAGCGTCTCTCTTTTTCTTTTGGGGAAGCCCCTTGTCTCTGTTTTCTTTAGCTGCTCAGTCACTCTACTCTTTAGACAGTGACGTCATACTGTAAAATAAGTGGAAGTCATACATACAATCCAATTTTATTATAATACAGAGAATAAAATTCAATAGAAGTGGTTGTCAAATACAGAGCAAAATGTATTGTGCTCTGATAAAAAAATTATAATTAATTACTTTTTAGTTCAAGTTTGGGGTCAGTATTGTTTTTTTTAATTTAAAGAAATAATATTTTTATTCAGCAAGGACCTATAAATCGATCAAAAGTGACAGTTAATATGTTTATAATGTTACATTTCTTCAAGATTTCTCATTTAAATAAATGAGATTTAAAATTACTGAGTTTCCACAGTTTTATTAAGCAGTACAGCTGTTCTCAACATCAGTATTAATCAGAAGTTATACTTGAGCACCAAATCAGCATATTAGAATCGTGTGACACTGAAGACTGAAGTAATGACTGCTAAAAATTCAGCTTTGCCATCACAGGAAATTTTACAGGTTATTTTAAGTTGTAGTATAGGTTTTTTTTTTTTTGATCAAATAAATGTAGCCTTTATGAGCACAATAGACTTCTTTCAAAAACACAAACAATTGTACTGAATCTACATTTTGGATGCCAGTGAATTGTTATTTATACATTTTAGTTTGGTTATGTTGGGTCCAGGGCATCTAAATCCATATCTTCTCACTTTCTATCTGCATGTGGTCACACAAGCACACACACATGCTCTTGTACCTGTGCAGCAGTTAAAGGACAAGGCTACATTGTTAAGACATTCCTGGGGCTGCTGGAATGCAGGTATTAATGCGAAGTGATTAGACACAGCGAGAGAACAAGCGCAGAGAGGAAGGAGAGTAACAGAAATGAAAAAAAGAAAGACAGAGGGGCTGGATTGGAGAAAAAATAGGGAAGAATGGAGTGATGGAGTGGGACAGATTGAGGTACAGAAAGGGAACATACTGCAGAAGGAGAAATTGTTTTGAAGCAGAACTGAGGAGAGGATTCAATGGCCACATTGATTTTCTATACTTAAAGGGATAGTTCACATAAAAAAAGAACATTTTGTCATCATTTAATGACTGTCATATTGTTCCAAAACTGTATGACTAACTGTGAAGGATGAGGCTGTACTTTTGCTGCACTTACTGTAATGAAAACTAAAGTTTTCAAGCTTAAAAAAGGAAACACACACAATATAAAGTTTCATACAAGTGGCCCATGTTACTGATAGTTCAAATCTTCTGAAGCCATACAGTAGCTTTGTGTGAGAGTGCATGATAAGCACAAAACCTGCCTCAATGATTTGTTCATGAATCTGAATGGTTCAAATCACAGACACAGTGATCCAGTTGAGTTAACATCAGTTTTGGTCTGTTTATCATATAAAGCCAAAATATGACTTCAGAAGGTTTGTAATGTAGTGCATAAATTGCATGGACAACTCTTATGATGGGTTCACAATCCTTTTTGAAAGCTGCATTCCCCATAGACTGTAATTGTATGGAAAGTCTTAAAGTCTTATTTTATGTCCTCAAAAGAAAAAAGTCACAGGTTTGGAATGATACGTGGGTGAATACATGATAACAGACGATTCATTTTAGATGGAACTATCCTTTTAAGTTCATGTGTTGATTGTCAGGAATGTGTTTTTTTTTTTACTGACAGAACTGATATTGACATTGGAGGTGGAAATGTGTGTGGGGGGTGCATTTCTATCAAACAGGAGCTTGAGAAAATGCCCTTTTCATTCCAGAGAGGAATTTGGATATAACTGCATTTAAAAATAGGAAGTGGAATGACTGGGAGGTCCCAGCGTAATGATAGCAGTACCAGCTGGTGATCGGATCTGCCATGGATCTGTGTGTGAGAAAGGGAGGATGAGAGCAGGCGGGGAAGGCGGGGGTTGCCTGTTGGTGCTTCCATGGTGAGGGCTGCATTGCCAACCAATGTCAGCCGTGCCATCTCTGCTATATGGCCAGGTGGCTTCAACCAGCAACATGTCCTGGCATTAGCTACTACACACCCCTTCCAACACACAAGGTGGTGTAATCAATGTCAAAGTCAACCTCCTCTACCCATGATCTGCCCTCACCCCTCCTCGAATCCCCACCCATCTCTCCATCTGCTTCCTGTATGTGCTGGGCAAATGGGTTGAGGTTCCATCTAACATTTGAGGGTGTCCCATATAAAAAATGTACCAATTCCAGAAGCTTGCTGTTCAGAAATTTTTCCTTACCATAGCTCTTAATAAAAATATATGACACATTTAACATCAAAACTAAATGTTAATGGTTAATGTAAAGCTGAAATATGTACTTTCTTTGCAATTTTTTACTTTGCATTTGTTTTGTCTCACCTGCCATTGGTTGACAAACAGATAATTCATTTTATTTTATTTTTTAATAAAAAATATAGTTCATACTTATTTATTTGGTGAAATCTTCTTTGATTATTTGGAATAGATATTTGCTGTAATTTAAGTTAACAATCAGTGGCTGTTCGGTTGAAATGGTGATTCCGCTGATCAAAAATCACTACGTTTTAAGTCATTTCAGAGCAAATGCATAAATATCTGTATATACTGAATATCATTACAATTCTGGAAAATACTGACGCTTCTTCAGATTACATGTGGCATCAGAAAAGTTCTTTGATTGGAAGAACTAGTTAATGAACAAGCAAGATTGTTTACTCTTACTCTTTTTTTATTGCATTCCTCTGACTCTCTCTTGATCTTTCCATCTTTATGAATCATAGTTTAAAGTGTTGTGTTGAGCTCTGGATGGAGTGACAGAGAGGGAGAGAGACAGCTGGACACTCATGGCTCCAAAGATCAGCTTACACAAACTCACTGGCATGTCTGGTTGCAGTCTCCCTCTCTTTCTGTCCCTCGTCTCTTTCGTTCCACTTCTCTTATTTGCTAGCTCTGTTTCTGTCAAACAAACTCCCTGCACACACATGGTACTATGTGTTACGGTAGAGTTGTCATCTTGTGTTGGTTTATCTGGAGTGGAGCTCAAGCCTAAAATCAAACACACAACTAAACAATGAAGTCATGAAAACAGGATGAAACTGCTCTGGGGCAGTAACCATGAGCCCGTCTACAAGCACACACACATTCAAATGGAAACACATTTTAAAGACATGACTCCTCAAGCCCTTGCCGTGTCATTCATTGATAAAGAATGGAGTGATTTGCACATGGAAAAATCTAGAGGGTGCAGACTGAGTGACAGGCAGGCAGAAACTGCCCCAACACACCCTGCCCCCTTCTCTCCTTTTGCACCCCGTTTTTGAGGTGACAGATGGCTGTGTTTTTTACTCTCTTTCTTTTCTTCTGTTACTCCGGTCTATTTTCTTCATACCTGCCTGGACATGGACCCTGTCTTCACCCCTCTCCAGCCTCGTAAAAACCCCCACCTTCAGCAAACTTACTAAAATCCATGCTTTACCCAAGAGTTCGGACACAGCCTGGGGCCGTGCAATCTTCTTCAGGTGTGTTCTCTAAGAAGGGAACTTCTTCAACTTTGTTTTGGAACATAGTATACAGTAGCTGATTTCTAGCTCTTCTAGCTCTTAGGTCCAAGCTGATTTAAGCTAGTTATTTGTTGACCAGCTTAAGATGTTGGCCAGCCAGAAGAAAGTTTGTTGTGTGCCCGAGATGGTATACCAGCTTACACCAGCTAGTAATGCTTAGCAGTGTTGTCATTATTAAAAAATTAAAGTACAAAAATTACTACAATGTAAAAACAAACAAACAAACAAACAAAAACATATGTTTAAAGATATTTAAAAATAATAATATAAAAGCAGATGACAAAATTACTAAAATGTAAGCTAAGTTGTGTAGTTGTGTAGAACTGATGCTGGTAGGTCACATGGAAACATGTTGGATGTAGTTATGACCAAATTTCATTCATACCACCCATATTCATACAATATAGAACTATGTAAACTTTTTAATGGTTGCAAAGTAAGTTTCAAACCAAACTAAGTACCGACTAAACATTATGCGATTTCAGATGCAGCTGAAGTCTGAATTTTCTGTATACTTTAAAAAAAGAAAATGTATTTGTTATCCTTTCCTATCATAATGTTTGCCACGGATGTGAAAATGTAGAAAATCAAACCTGATCTGAATTGTTTTTTATGACAAGCAAAAGTTTCGCAGGCAGTGTGTAAACATGACTGACACAACATGAAGTCGTATTTTCTTTTTTTATGTGCAAAAATGTCGACTTTGTGTTCAAAGACCTTTAAGGTCATGACATCATGTTGTCAGTCACGTTTGAACACAAATAAAACAAACAGATAAGGTTAATTTTTCATTACCATAGCAAGCATTTTCAATGCAACGGTTTGGTGCATGTGTGTCCATACCTTAGACATACTGCCAGTCTCTGTTCAGGAAAAATTGGTTCACAGAAATGGGTGGTCTTCTTTTAAATATGTGGCTCTAGTATTGCTACTAAAGCTTCAAAATCTTAGTAAACTTTAAGCTCCTTGAGGTGGAACTCTCCTTCTTCTCCATGCAATATCCATGCATTAGATGGACCCAATAGTTCCTCTTTCTTTTTATCTTTGTAAGAAGAGAGAGGACAACAAAATCATCCTCACTGCTTGAAGAATCCATCTTGTATTGTTTTGAGAATTTGTAATTAATACGCATCAGACCCAAGGTGCAAAGTTTCTGTGCGTGACAAATTTTTAGGATGACGAATACAAAAAAACGCATATGAAAGTGACCTTTAGAATCATATATAGTGTTCAAGTTTTTGTTGTTGTTGCACATAATAGTATAAGATCGAAGTATATATTGTGCTTTTTGGAAGCTAAATCATTCATTGCCGCATACCTTTAGCCTATTAGTCTGATAGCCTAACTTGTACCATACACAAATGTTTAGTTCTATCTTTCACACATTTTAAAAAGTTTTACATATTTTTTTGTGTTACTTTTTGGGTATTACAAACAGCTACCCCCGGGGGTCCTCGGCAGATTCTTCATGATACAGTAGCTCTTTAGGGATTTATGTACAGGTCTAATAGAGCAAAGAAGGACTAGTTTCCATATCTGAAACTTCCCTCTCCTTCTGCCACACACTGATCCAGTTTCAGTCACCTTGACAGCCAGTGTGTTTTTGTGATGTTTAGCAGATAAACTCTGAAATGTCTTTTCACGTCAGATGTGTGCGTATCGCCTACCTCACCAGTCAGACAATGAGTCACAGCGCCGAAGAAAGAAAGATATTACATCAAGCTCCTTTAATATTTGTTTTTATCATGTTTTTTAAATACTTCTCATATTTTGCTTCTGAAATGTTATTGTGTTTGCGTTTGTGGAAGGTTCTCCATTCTTAGAAATTAATTTCGCTAAGAAGGATTTGTGCCCACTGATAGTGTTGTTTATTTGCATGCTCTGCCTGCTTTATAGTACCACTGTTCGGAATTATGCAAATCAGGTAACATGGCACAAGAATTGAAATACTGCAAGCGAATGTGGCGCAACTGTTTAGCGACTTCACCAATCTGATTTTGTGTGTTTGAATTACAAAAGATATAATAGGACACAGAGGAGGCAGCAGTAACCTCTGTTCTTATCACTTTCTTTCACTCAAGGTTCCAGCTCACTGCTCTTCACTACGGCTCTCTCCAACTATCCCTCCTCTTATCTCCACATGCCCGAGGTTCTGTCCATCCTGCCAGAACAATTGAAGCACAGCAGTCTGTGTTTAGTTTCATCCATTTTTCATAGCTTTTCTCCTCATTGTTTTCCTTTTACAATTAGATCTCTCTCCCAAAGTCGCTAGAAGCCATAGTTTTAAAATGAGCTCATTACACAATGACTTTTAAGGGTTTTTGTGATGGGGGTTGGAGGGCTGATGTTTTGGATGGCTGCCCCCAAACATAAAAACGACTTGTTTTGTCTGTTTAAGCTTTTACTTCTTAATGGTTTGCATATTTATATTCACTTAAAGTGTGGTTTGTGATCTTAAATTTTTCTTAAAAATTCAATTCAATAACTTTCAAGGTGGACTTCATGAGTCAGTTATATGGTAAATGTATTCATGACATGCAATTCAATTTAGCTTACAAGAACTAATTTTAGTCCAGACAGGATTTTTATGCTGCATTATTTTAAGACCACCCCAACTTTTGATTTTTGATAGCCTCTGAGGAGATTTAAGCTTAACTGAAGTCAGACCACCACAATGTGAAAATCCTCCCTCTCTGTCTCGTGCTCTCTTTTACTTCCTCCCTCCCTGTCCAGCTGTAATTCTGATTAAAGTGATAATTTGTCACCTGCTGCCCTAATGATAAACATCATATTTTTTTTAATCATGCAATGCTGGTTCTTCCTTCATGTCTTTGTTCTCTCTGCACTTTTTGTCTTTATACTTATCTGCTTCTCAGCAGACCATGAACTCCCGGCCTGTCTCTCTCCCTCCGCCCCAGTCCTATTCATGTCCATGTTTATAAGTCTATTTTGTGGGCGTATGCCTTATCGGCAGTTCTATCAGTGCTGTATTGTATCTGTTTTCATGTTGGTGTCTTTGAGGCAGTGATGGATTAGTATTCTAGCTAACCTTGAAAGTCAGACATCTAATTATTGTTCTGCCCTTGTCTGTCTTTGTCTTTGGTATGAGCAGACAAGACATGCACATTTCATTATTACATGCCACACTTATTACATGGAATAGACCTTAGGCTAGTGCCATATTAAATTTTTAGTGCGTTTCACAACATACAGTTTGAAATGTCTTTCTGAAAATAAACTTCAAAAGACAAAACTCAATATATAACAGTTTTGAAAGTTGTGAAGTTACATGAGCTAGGACCTTTATAGTGCATGACTTTGTAAAGACCGTAAGCCTTGTTTTCATCCATGTAAAATTCAGTATGAGTCTAAACTTATTGATCAATCGCAGCATGCTAACATCAAATATTTATATATTTTGGTGTTAAACATTTGTACATTTGAAAATTGTACATGACAACCAATTTGCCAGGCTGTGCTTTTATATGTAATCTCAATATTAAGTCAAAGGGAAAGAAGGTAAAAATCCAGGAGTTCACTATGTTTTCAGCAGGTAGTGGAATGTCTGAGTCAGATCTGAAAGTCAAAAACGAAGAAAAAAGTTGTGTTTACTGAAGTCAGTAGCACTAGAAGGTGGCGTGAGCTACAAGAACATCACAGAAACAATAAACCTCTTTATATGACCATAAAAAGAGAGAAAGATGCAATAATATGTACATCCGATCCTCATATTGAATCCACAGCCTTAAGGAAGCCCTGTCTCCACATCCGACATCCGACATTGAGTGACGGATTTTAAACCGCTATGAGTGTGTGTGTGTGTGTGTGTGTGTGTGTGTGTGTGTGTGTGTGTGTGTGTGTGCGTGTGTGTGTGTGTGTGTGATTGTCTCAGTCTGGGATGGTGTCATAGATTCCATGTGTGGTCCTCAGCAGGATATTTTATTCCACCTCCCCTTACTTTTGTGTGTGAGTGTGTGTGTGTGTTTACTGACACTCCATTTTCATCTCCATTTTTTGTGTTTACAGACTTTTCTGGCTCTGCTCATTAATTATAGCGCTTTATCCCTGACTCGTTCCACTCTCCACTCCCCATTCTATCTCTCATTTCTCTAGTTCCTGGCTCCTGCAGGTTGAGACGTGTTATGTCTGAAATGCAGATAAGGGTGATTCTACAGTTCACACTGCAGATCCCAATCTGTATGCTGCTCGCCCAGGTTGGGCTGTGCTTTGTTGTTAAACTTTACAATGCTTTTACTATTCACTAAGACGTAGGTGTTTTACTGATGATTTTGGAAGGACAATCTTTGGAATTTCATGGATTGGCTTTAAACCCTGAAGCTGAGAGGACTACTAGCGGAAATCATATTTAGCCAAAATAAATAAGAAATAAATACACAAGTGTTATGCTTCGAGCTCATGATGGGTGTGCAAAGGCTGTGGTAATGTGTGGCTTCGTGTGGAATCCTGCAGCAAAAGCTTCCATGTGGATCTACTCATAACAGTGTTTAACTATTTATTAACGGTTTTATTACTCACAGATTTTTTTGATCACTTATTACTATGTCCCATCGTATATTGCTCCTCTTTATGGTTTATATGATACTAATTTTAACTAGTTTCATGAGACGAAATCAAACATTTTTCATTTTTTGTAATATCGTATAGACCAGTCTTGTGGGGTGTCACATTATTTGTCCTTCCTGTGATAACTTAACTCTGATCTCAGATTTATAACCTCCAGCAGTGTCAGATTGAATCTAAAGCAATCAATGAGGACAGACCTGCCTGTGACCTGACCCCACCCTAGACCCTTAGTCCTCCATCCCGCCTCTAAGGGGACCCCCCCCCCCCCCATCTATCTCTGTCCCCTTAGTGACCATCGTTACGAAGACAATTACCCCCTGCTTGTAACCTTGTTGACATTCCATTGTTGTCCTCTCCGCCCTTCAAATTTTAGGGGTTTTCCCACCGGATTAAATACGGGAAGCATTTATTTGTTTAGATTTCTTATGTATAGATATAGCTGAACTCTGTTCGTGACAGGGATGGAAAGGGCAAGTGAATGTGTTGGTTAAATGTGTGTGCGTGTTAACAGACTGATAGATGCCAGGTGTCTCATAATTAGACAGATTAGCTTTGAATGTTCCACACAGATACACTGGGGAAATGGTTTGGGAGGCTACTCATGTGTCTGCACCCGTCTGTCCTATTGGTTTATCTGTGTCTCAGTGCTACAGTCCTATCCGTTAACATCAATCTATACATTTATGTATGTTGTTTGTGGAATGCTTCTGCTCACATGAAGCAGAACACAGAACTGACACAGGTAATGAAAGCATGATACAAACACATGTCCTAGTAACATGTACAGTAACATTATCACATGTTTCTAGTTAACATGTGAGTTCGTTATCTTGTGTGTGTGTGTTGCAGATTTGGCAAGATGTTAAAACGAAAGGCCTTTCTGGTGCTCAACACTGACATAAACACAAAGTCATTTTTGTGTTATGTAATTTATAAGAGTACACGAGTAGAATAATTCGTCAATTTCACTCAATCACACTAAAAGCATTCTGTAGTCAGTTCACTTTAACACTGCTCCAGGTTTCCCATTTCCTCTTTACCTCTTGCTTTGCATTTGTTCCTCTGCAATTTTTTCAGTCCATTTTTTTTTGGTTTTATCAAATATCATGGGCACCAGACATATTATCTAAAATCATGTTTGTGCAATTTCCGTGCATTTGCGAGAGAGATGCATTATTATAGTGATGAAACTGCTCCATTAACACTGTTTAACCTGAAGTGAGTTTTTGCTTATGTGCAATTCCATTATAGGCTGTTAAAGTGGTAAGCATGTGATGGAGAGGTTTCGAAACAATTTTAGAGTGAGAGACAGATATTTCCATTTATTACATGGCAGTCTGGAATTTTTTATTCTGATTAGTCAATTGCAGCATTGGGATGGCACAATTAAGCGACGTTCACTTGCAGAATGCAAGCTTCTAGAGGGCACATAATTCTGAAGTTATGAATTTAGGTAAATGGGTGCCGAGCCAGTGGTGGTTTTGTAGCAAACATCAATGTCTTGAACTTTATGCGAGCAGCTATTGGAAGCCAGTGCAAATTGATAAACAGAGGTGTGACGTGTATTCTTTTCAGCTCATTAAAAGTTAATCTTGCTGCCGCGTTCTGGATTCATTGTAAAGGTTTGATAGAACTGACTGGAAGACCTGCAAAGAGAGCATTGCAATAGTCCAGCCTGGACAGAACAAGAGCTTGAACAAGGAGTTGTGCAGCATGTTTCGAAAGAAAGGGCATGATATATTTATATTTATACTTATATTTCTAAGTATACACTAAATACCTGTTGTATTTCTACAGTGTGTTTCTTGCAGCACGCTGTGGTCTATTTTTCTTGTATTCAAATTAAAATGTTAACTCATACTCATATTTTGTGTCAGTTTATATATTAATTTAGTAAGGTGTTATCTAATTTACAACATTATGAACTGTCAGACAGTCATTAATTCTCTGATCTTCAAAAGAAACACTCCAGGCAAAATCTCAGAATTCTGTTTCCACTCCACACCGTTCACATGCCCTCTTGTTAATATTTAGCATAATTAAGTTCAGTTCACAACAAATTTTATTTCCTGCCAAAATGAATGTTTTTTTTTTTACCTGTAAGGACCCTTCTGTTTTAGCGTCCTCTGCACTAGGTGACCCTTTGTTTTAACCAATCAAAGCTCGGCGCAGACAGGAAGACAGAAAGTACAGTAGAAAGATGAGGAAAGATGTGAATCTATGCAGTAATTGCACAGGAGAGAAGAAGTGGAATCATTAAAGTTAAAATGCGCTGCGATAAGGGGGATAAGATGGATTAGCCGTCCATGAGCTGCATCGATCCTTCTGTCATACTCTCTGACTTGTTTACACACTCGATACCTTGAGTTACAGAGCTAGAGACGTGCCTGTAAGACTGTGACTTGTTACCCTCCACTTACTCATGGTCATTCAAGCATTATAAAGCTAATCCACCCTAATAGGGAAAAGAGAGAGAGAGAGAGAGAGAGAGTGAAACAGAGGGTGTAGTAGTGAAGGAGAGCAAGCAAAATAGAGGGATAAAATGGAAGAGTGGTTTCAAACTAGAGGCTTAGTGCTGTGTTTTTGCTTTAAGACACTGATAACCTGTACAGACAGTCCCGAGTGATGATGGCATGTCATGTTTTGTCCCGCCAGTCTAAACCCAGCCATAATCATACATAAATCCCCTCCAAACACTGAAATACACTGATAAAAAAAATCACTCGGGAAAGGAGAATGGCAAGGACACTAGTAATAAAGTGCAATGGTACTGTATTACCATGTTTTTTTGTTTTATTTTAATTAGTGGCACCATACCAATACTAATTCCATAGTACTCTTTAAGTACGTTATACATTATATTCTTTTTAGTATAAGCCTATTATATCGGCTGATACGACAATCATGTTATGTTACTGAAAAGTTAAGTGAATTATAAATATTTACTCTAGCATATTTATTTTTATTTATTTTTTTACATATGGTGTTTACAATAAAAAAAAAATCTTTTATGTTTATGTTGGAGTTTTAAGTGACCCAATGCAGTACCAAACCTGTTTCTCATATTTTATGTAATTTACATGTATAGACATGTTACATTTTTAAAGTCAGTATTCATTTAACTCTCCTTAATGCATTATTAAATGGTTTATTGTGTATTCTTTGCATATATTTGTTTCTTGCTACCTGTTTTCAGATCTAAAACCAGGCATCAATACATTGTAATGTAAAACAAAAATGTTTGATACTATTTGTAATCTATATTCCAAAAATCCTACATTTTCACCTTCAAATATTGTCCATATCAGAAAAGTGGCGATAAAAATAATACAAAAAAAACTATTATGATTCTGATGTGGTCCCCAATATATTATGCGTTCCTACTGAAGTCTCTTAGTCTCACCATCTAATAGTATCTTTGTACCACGATACCACCACAGTATGCTTTTCTTTTTGCAGAAGAGTGAGAGAAAACAGTGGAGAGGAAACATGAAAGGGAAGGTAGAAAGTGTGTGTGTAATGTGTGTGATTCTGACCTTTAGCCCTCTGTCTGCTGTTAGCACTGTCGACATTGTAAACAAACTCACTTTATACCGGAGACAGGCTTAGAGGGGAAAAAAATCAAATAAGAAGGAGAGGCAGAAGCAGCAGGAAGAAAAGAAAATCTGGAGGGAGAGATGTGAGGCAGAGGAAAAGTGAAGAGAGAGAGATTGAAGGGAAGGGGGAGAGCAAGCAAGGCAGGTGCAGGACTAACTGTAATAGCATTGTGCTGGAACCAGCAGGACACAAGCATTCCCTGACCTGCTCTCCTACTCCTCTCGCTCTGTCCTTCACCCTCTGTCCCCCTTATCAGCCCTTCATCCTCCCTTCTTCCACTCCTAAACTTTAAACTCGCCCTCCGATTCTGCTTTACTTCATCAGAGCTGAGATTTACACAGCTCAGTGCGTTTTGCTATCTGTTCTTCACACACACACACAAAGACTCCGGTCACTGCAGCAGCGGGCCTCCGGTAAGTGGACCTCATGAGATCACCCTGGTGTTTTCACGGGCCTGGTTCGACAAGACAACTCTTATTCTGCTTTACCATGGAGACGTGCAATGTTACGATAACACTCTCCCTTAATCCTATTGGATTAACACCATATCATTTGATTAAATTTTCGCTCATGGCTGAAGCTGTTAATATACGCATTGCAGATGTAATTATGCATAGTCATTCGACGTTTATCTTTCGGGCCACAACAGATGCTCATTTTTTATATGCTTCCCTCATTTCCTTCTCTTCCCATTCTAACCAACCTGGAAACGGGAAAGGAAAACTACACCATCTTAACTATATGCTGGTTGACAGGGAAGCAGGCCTGGGGATGTACAGTCAAACATCAGCAGCCTCAGGGATTGGAGTCACTCGCACTCGCATCTCCCTCCCTCTGCTCTTCTCTGCTGCCAAACCGAAGCTCATTAGAGGAAAAGGGATTCCTGGCTAAATAGAAAAGGGCTCCTGCCAGACTGGGTGAAAGATGAGGGAGAGAAAAAGAGAGAGTAAAAGTGTGTTGGGTTGAGGACAAAATTGTTAATTAAAATGATCGGCACTTTTATTAAATTAGGATATTTTTTTGTGGTGGGAGGTTAGGGGCAGGGTTATCCCAAAAAATAAAATAATAATCATAATAATATATATATATATATATATACTGAAAATACTGTAATCCATGGTTAATGTATTCATGTTATTTATATACATTTTAATAACAATGTTTTAATAACATTGATTGGACAAATACTGCATGCAACAAGCATATAACCTGTATTCTCCATTTGTGAAATGTCATCCTCCCAGTTAATATGTTTGACATTTTGTACAGGTTTCCTCAGACATTGAAACTAAACACAGCGCACGGAAGTTTCTGTGGCTGTACAGACCTCATGAATTTTTAATGAGGCATTGTATCATTTATGATTGGCTGTCTAACACTCTTGTGCCGCATTCTTTCACACTGTACAGTTTTGGCAGCGCAATTCAGCAGAGCTTCATACCCCAGGGTAAGAAATGCTGCCAACCCCCTTTCAAAAAGACAAATGTGAAAAATTTCTGAACCCAGTGTTAAAACTGGCCTTTAACACAAGGTTATATGTATTGTGTAAAATGCTACTAAAACAAAATGTGGTAATAATTATCTCCATATCTTTAGTTTTACTGAAAAACATTTCCCGGTCTAATTTAGATTTTCAGTTCTCTGTTCTCTGTTAAATGAAATGAGTTTCATGGGCTGAAGGGATGCAGTTCTCTTTGTTTGAAGAATCCTCCTCAATTTACAGTAAAGCTAGTAAAATTGACTTGGACTGGTGTGTATAAATGGGGTTTGTGAGCCAGCCACCCCACTAGTCCCCCCAATAGCCCCTCCAGAAGTCACCCGCTCCATTGTCCAGTTAATAAAGCACCTGAGTGTGAGAAATGTGGAGCTTACGGAGGGAAGGAGGGTGAAAGAAAGCGCAAAAGAGCAGACAAAAGGAGAAGTGTTAACTGAAGTCAGGAGACTAGAATTAAGGCTGACATAGGCAAAAAAAAAAAAAAAAAAAAAATTTAAAAAGAAGAAAGTTTTTGTGTGTGGCCTGCTTGAAAGACCTTCGATTGAACTTGATAAGTTCATAACAAGCTGTAAGAAAACTGAGAAAAGTACTAAAGAACTAGTAGAAAAGGACATCTTTTAATATCTCTAATGTTTCACTAAAGCATTGGGATTAAAAGAAGGTCAAGGATTGTTGATAATAAAGAAAAAATAATTCTTCTTTAATTATATTTTCTTTATAAATGTATTTCTGGAGAGACAGCAAGAGACAAAGACATAGTTGGTTCTTCAATAATAGATAATTGACAATAATGTCTGGAACTTCAAAGGGACGTTCAGGTGTTATGATATCATCGTTATTTTCATTCTTCAGAAATGTATTTCCTGCTAGAACAAAGCTCTGTTGATATGGTCTCATTTAAGCCAGGATAACCCCTTTTCCTTCTGGTTATCTTCACCCTAAACACACCACTATGTCTGCTCAATATTTATAAATGCAACTTACTGTCATCCCTCAGAGAAATGTAAGCTTCACAGAGGGAAGGCTGGGACAGAGAGAGAGAGAGATGGAGTGGAGAAGTGGCTCTGGATGGAGAGAAAGAGAGCGAGGGGGCAGCGCTGGCTGTCCTAACCCTTTTAGCGAGATTAACTCGAGCCGTAATGTCTCTCTCACATGGCCCTACTATTTATCTTCTGACTCAGCTCTCTCTCTCTCCGTTTTTCCCTTATCCTTCTATCTCAATAATGAGGTTGGGTGGTACGGAAGAGCCTGCATTGTGGATGCAGCAGCTGTAGCATTAAAACACAGCAGCAGTGTGGCGGCTCTCGTACAGTAACTGTCAGTGCTAATACAACCCCTTCATCCACTCCCACCCCGATGCTGTCAATCAACTTATTTGTTTTATTGCAGCCTGCTCCCATTTTCAGTTTTTATTCCATTTCTTTCTCTCTCAGAGCTCTCCTATTTAATTCACTTCATTTTAGATGTCCATTACTGGCTGTTCCACCATTAACTGCCATCTATCCCGACTGATTGCGCTGCCAAACAATGCATATATCTGGCTCCTGCTTTAGACGCTCAATTTTTGCTAAAATAAATGGGGGGAGTGCAGACAAGCACTCAGTTGGAGCGTTTAGACTCTTTCCACTTAGACATCTCTGTTTCTTTCTGTATTCCCCCATTTGCATCCATTTTTCATTGGGTTTTTGCACTTTAATGTAACCGCCCATCCCCCAACGTGTACCCCATTTCCATCCCCAAATTTCATTCTCACATTCAGCTTCACTCTGGGAACTGGAGTTATGAATACGGGGCTGTAATTGCACCGCCTGGGGGCCGGTGAGGTGATCAGGAGAGCGAGAGTTGTCCCTCAGCATTAAATATTAACTCTTTTTTTCATCCCTGCCTCTTTGCTGACATGCCCTAATAAGAATCCCATCTCTTCATTTTTGTCAATGTCATGTGAGTTTCATTCCGGTCCCTTAGAGGCGATTTCAAATCGAGTTTCCCGAAACGAGTAATTTGAAACTTTTGAGACGGGCCTTAAGATTGCGCTCCATCCTTTCTTGTTGACCACATAACAAACTACAATCGGATTTATATGACACACGTCATATATATTGATCGAATTTGTCATTTCGGCAAACAGATACGCTTCTATATTTAGTTTTGTAGTGCAAGCTCACATTTCTAAGATAGAGTGGGATATTTTAATCTCTTAGGCATTTGAACCTACTTATAAACTAAGTAAAAAAAGAATAAAACATCAGCTGTGTTGGCTGCAGAGGCTAAATGCACCAGCCTAACTAACTAGACTATAAATTATAGATGCAGAACAGTATCAGATAGCTTTTAATATATCTTGTACATAGATTTTATGTAGGATGATGAAGTGCATGCTTAATAAACTCTCATCTTTTATTTATTCATTGTACAGATCATCCTAATGCGATCTGCACACTGCACCGTGTTATTTGTGTAAACGTAGTTTCTTTCATGTCGTGTAGTTGTTGGCGCCGGCCCTCAGATTGAATTTGTTTGACTCGTGACGCTGTTGTCAGGACGACTGCAGCAGCGGGGTGGATTGCCAGTAGAACAAAAGAGTGAGCATGAACTGACCTTGTAGCCTACTTCACACTGTTTATCCTCAGAGATCAAGACACAGAGACTCTTTACCTATTTATAGGAAAACTAGTGTTTATCATAAAACATGTCATCTAGAGAGCGTGAAAGGGCATGCAAAATATTGACTCAAATCAATATTAAATCATGTTTGTACCTTATTAGATTGCATTCTTGCTATTTTTATGTACAATTTATCAGGTATTCCAGAAGTTTCTCTTTTAATTATCATTGGTTGGAATCATAGTCTGAAACTAGAAATTATGTAAACAAATAGCAAAATAATTACTCAGATGTTGTTTTAGCAAACTCTCATTTGATCTGGATCCATTTTATTCCATCATTAAGTTCCAGGTGGATATGGGACAAGATGGAAGTCATGGAAGACATATTTATTTCATCAATGAATATTCTGTTTAAAGGTAAAATAAGTAGTTCTTTATCTAGCATTAGCATCAGTGTTCTGTGTGTACTTTATGCAAGGATACCATGGTTGAGCAACTTAGGCATAACTACTCTGAATTTTCCGGTCATCAAATCTCTCCACCTTGTGTATGCCATACTGATGTTATGCTCGGTTTTTGTTTTTGTGTGACTTTCTGTCTTCTGGCTTTAGGACTTTTCTGCTTCTTCAGCAGTTGAGTTCCTAATTCTCCCATTGTCTCTTCTGGTAAAGCACAATAATGTGTTCTGTTGTCTAATTTTTGTTCTTCTATCAGTTTTATCAGCATTTCTACAGAAACGGCAGCCAGTAGCACTGCGGGTCATGCTGTTTTAAAATTTTAGTTTTGCCCCCCTTAACTGTTACTGTTATGAATATTCGTGGGTGTACAGCATCCAGATGACTTCACAAAAACTAAACTTATTTTTAAATTAGCACCAAAATACTGAATGCACCCTAGATTCAGAAACACATTGGTTAACAGAGGTAAATGTGTTGCTAAACCGCAATTCACAGCCGTTTTAACCAAGCAAAGGTGAGAAAGAGGAATGGGAGGATATTTGTTTACCAGAGTGAAGTGCAGAGAAGTGTGTAAGGCTAGTGAATGATATGAAGCATTGCTGAATGTTTAACAACCAATAACATTCCTAAATCATAACAGCATGACTGTTATTATATACTCTAGTGTCATTTGTCACAGGTCCGCGGTCCCAAAATGAAAACAGAACGGCAGGGAGAGATGCACGAGGCTGAGGAATGTGGCACTTGGTGGTAGCCAAAAGATAAATTCCCACGCTCTTTTGATGTCCTGTTTTAGCAGAAGACTCTGACCACACACACAGAGAATGTAAACCTCAGTCAGTTAAACCTAAATACTTAAGTTAAATATTCAAACCTCAGTTTTATGCCAGTGAAAAGTGTGGTGTAACCATTTTCTGCTTGATTGAAGACATGCACTTGACTCAAACAAGAATTATCATAAGCTGAGTAAAATATATTGATCTTAGAACGGAAGCTTGAAAATTAGAACACCTCTATTTCTATGTAGTATAATGTCTGCGTTTGTGGTTCGTCACTGGTTCATTCCCTTCAAGAAGTGTATGTAGCAAACAATGCTCTGAAGGCCTGACTAGGGTAACTGAAGTTCACACATTTTCACAGTTTCACAGCTTCACATAAATGACTATAGGGGAAATGGAAACACTTTATTGTTTTTCTACGTATTGCTAAGCAATGATGGATCAACCAATTGGTATAGGCTAAACAAAGCTGACCTTTTCAATTTTCCTTTGAGTCTTTTTGCTTTTAGCAATTTCCTGCAACCTTTAGGTCATATTATTACTCAACTCCATTTTCACTTCTTATTCTTTATGTGTCTGTCTGTCTGTCTGTTTCTGTGGCTGAGGGTGTGAGAGAGCCAGCAGATGCTGTTGGTGCTCTTGCACCTGTTCTTGTCTCATCACGGCACTGATGATTGATGTCAGGCCGTACATGGGCCCATCATCCTCCTCTCCACCCTCCACATCCATTAAACACACACACATGCTCACAGCCGGCCTTCTTTATCTACTGTTTGCTCGTTTTGTATTTTTTCTGAGCTTATTTGAAGATGTCAGGAAGGAAGTACTAAATTTGCCTCCTGTTCCTGTCCTGAAGTTACTTTACACTGTATATTTTTCTTGAAGTCCTGTGAGTCTGCATGCTGAATTTGATTATATAAATCGGTTTTGTTTTTATTTTAGTTAACAAAAGTAACAATATTGCAGAAAGGTAGTCTAAATCTTAAGTTTTTCTAAGTCTCATACATACAATAACCCAAAAGGACTGCAGTGGAAGTCTTGAAGTCTGCTATCAGCATCTGCAGTAGTGAATGTCATCCAGCTGTTACCACTGATATTCCCAATTCCTTCCCACTCACTTGTATTCCCCTGGAGGTCCTGCTTCCCTGTTGCCATAGCAATAATGTTCAGCACAACATCATCACCACAAATTACAGCCCTCCATAAAAATCAGCAAGGTTAACACTTTTCCTGTTTGTGTACATGTGTGTGGGTGGATGTGTGTTTTCTCATGAATATTCATGCACGGTTTGTGTCTGAATGTACTTCTGTATTTAATTTAAATATAAGCATTTGTATGCTTGAGTTAGTAACCAGAAGCCATACTCAAGGTATTTTTTATTTATTTATTTTTTACATAAAGTTATTACTAACAGTCATTAAAATTCTGTGGGTAAAAGTATATCTGCTTTAATAAGCAATTATTAATGAAGTTTAACATTAAACCAGAGCTTATTAGAGAATTTAAATGCAGAATTCTGAGTACATTTAGATAGATTTATTCTTAAGAAAAAAAGCATACCAGTGGGGTATGAAAAAAATGAAAGTTTAATTCTCCGAATTTTTTCTCTGAAAAGTTAAAGGTAGTATCTTATGCAGTTTTGCTTCTCAAGTGATTTTTTTTTCCTTTTTTTAACATGTGTTCACCAGAAAAAGTAAATGTACTGATTTAGAAAGTTGTATTTTGATTAGAGTTTTTATTTCAGTTTGGCTGTGCATAAAATCAGAACTTCTCTCAAGGGTTGATTTCAGCCTGGTGTTGTCTGTGCATGTTCTCCGGTTGTGTAAATGACAAATAGAGGCAGTTTTTATACAGAAACTTTGGATTTAATGAAACTGCTCAGCTGTGCTGACCTACTGTCACAAGCAGTTAGACAGACAAGTTCATCCATTCAGTCTCCTCTGAACAGGGAGGTTATTTTGAGGACTGACAATAATAAAGGTTGTCAATAAAAAATGAAATGCGTAAAAGGTCCAGATTTGTTAAAAAAAATGGAAGCAAACTGAAAGTATCCAAGCAGACATAGAAAAACTGTAGCAGGGTGAAGATGCTTTGAGAGCAGTGATAGGAGGACAGATTATTAGCTTATATTTTATTTATACTGTTGTGAGCAGGAGTGTTTCTGTTTATGTGACTTTTTTCTACTATCATTAAGATCAGCCACAAGGCTCAGTTGACAGACTTTGGTTTCGTTTCCAACCACACTTGCACACAAACACTGCATGTCAAATGTGCTCTCTAGAGACACACTTTTCTGTCTTATAGTTCATAACCTCTGTGTGGAGCATCCAAACACCCAGTACTATAAACTCATCCATTGTTAATTCATAGTTAGTTTTTTTTTTCACAGCATAGCTTTAAGGAGTGTGAGAGTTTTCTTCTTCTATTGGCTATTTTGAAATGATGAGGGACTAGGATTTTGCAAAGCAGCTGTTACGAGCCGGACTCAAACATGCTTTGCCCATTTGAGCAGCATTCGGAGCGCATGCGATAACCACTGCTTCTGTTGTTTGAGCACTCAAATGAATGATGATGACAGGGTGTTAATGGAAAATTGAGTTTACATTTGAAGCTGTTGGCCATGAGGGAGCGATCACCTTTCCGCCTGTCAGATCTGTGTGTGTGTGTGTGTTTGTATGTCAGTGTACAGTATGTCCGCTCAGTGGAAAGCTACTGTAAACACACCATTCATCTGTATGTGCTTGTGTGGCACCAGCCAAAACATTAATGAAAGCAGGTCATTAAGTTGAGGGGAGCGTACATTGTTAGATTAAAAATTGCACTGACTCACTCACTATTACTTATAATAGTATAGTATCACAAGAGACATGGTGATTTTTTTCTATTCTTTTTTTTATGATATATGGCAAAAACATAAAAGTAAGAAGATAAAAAAAATAGAAAAGGCATTAAAAGTTGAAGTGGAGCGGCTGCTGGCTCTTTTTTACAGCGGCGTCTGTTCTCCAACTGTGTGTCCATGTGTGTGAGGGACAATATTCAGTTTGGGGCAGAACTTCAGGCGGATGATACATCTGCAGCCTTTGACTGTGGTAGCTCTCCGTCTTTCTGAAGTTGACTGGCCCAGTTCTGTCTGTAACTCTCTTGCCAGAAATTGGTGGTACTAAAATGATTCATCCGTTTGAAAACTGCCTTGAGTTTTCAGAATGCAGTGTGGCGACCTGATGCGCTTCATAAATACTGAATGCGTGTGTGTGTGTGTGTGTGTGTGTGTGTGTGTATGTGTATGGTCTCCTCTCAGTGTGAGTGTCTGTCGATGTGTCTGCTGCTCACAGTGAGAACGTCTCCTGTCCATCTGTTTCATCACGCGTGCTCTCTTTCTTTCTTTAAATCCGATTATCTTAACCACTCGCTATCACTCGCACCCACCCGCACGTGCCCTTGACCGCACCCATCCAGCCCCTGCTGAGGTGGAGATTGAACAGAGGAGGCACTAATTGCCCTTTAATTGCCCCTCTGTCTGTCCAGCTGCTCCCCTAGCAGAAAAGACGAGTGGACAAGTAGTATTGTTCAGATCTAAGTAGTGAGAATAAAAAAGACAGGTGGGAGTTTTAAACAGATATTATTATTTTTTCCCATCAATCGCTTGCCTTCATAAAACAAAAAAGATATTAAAAAACAAAAGACATCAAAAACATTCAGTGGGTTTCAGTTTTGTTTGGATAACAGTCACAGTCGTGTGATATTCAGGGTTATTATACTAAAGCCATAACAAATATTTTTGCTATTTATAATAAAATAAATAAATGTTAAAATGCTTAAAATAATAATAATAAAAAACTAAACTTATTTTATATAGCTAGGTGCCAAGGCAGCATTCTCTTTCATTGATGTGCTAAAATAAGTAAAATTTAAATAAAAATGAATAAATCTATATTGGCATTTAAAAGAAAACTAATAAAAAAGTACTAAAACTGTCAAATTAAAACATAAAAAAAAAAAACTAATTTAAAATATTCTGAGACTTGCTCTGAGGTGATGTCATCTGGCTGTTTTCCCTGTCATGTGGACATTCATAGTGCCTCGCCAGAAAATAACCGACATCTCAATATGTAAATTCTGTATATTTAGAGGCACCAAAGAAAACTAAAATAAAGATTGTTTTAACACAGGTTTCTAAAGCAGGATTTTTTTTGGTTTCTGTGGGAGTCATAAGAATCTTTTAGCGGGTGTGTTTATGTGTGTTGTCTATCAGCCAGAGGTATCTAGAGATAAAGGAGGATCCTAGAAGAGATTATTGTCTGTCTACTCCTGTGATCTTTCTAAACAAGTCAGCTCAATGCTCATATTACACATATGCACAAAGGGACTCTGGGTTTCATTACACAACAAAAAGTAGTCTGAGATTGAAAGTTTTTTGAAAAACATAAATAACTACCAGTATAACTTAGTTTGGTGGGTAGCTTTAATATTTTATTATTTATTGGCAGTAAAAACATTTATGTTTCAAAAGTGTTTTAACAGCAGATTTTTCTTCTTTTGAACTTCTTTTGAATATCTTTACGTGACATATATTGCATTTTACACACACACACACACACACACACACACAATCTTAATGAAGATATAAAAGATGCATTCAATTCTGTTAAATATTCATGATGTCTCTAAATGTGTTGCTTTCAAAATCATTGAAAATATATTGAAATATAAGATATATCACCCAGCCCCACGTGGACTCCCTAACATGCTCCTACTACTCAGTTTCACGAGAGCAAAGGGTTATCAACAGTCTTTTTTCTTTTTCTCTTGCACCTGGTTCTGTGCAGCTGGGCTTCATGTTTGGAGGCAGCGGGAACACAATGGCTGTTTCAGACTCACAGCATGTGGATCATTTCTCACTGCGTGTGACTCCGAGGCTGCTGCAGTAAAAAGCCGTCTGGCAAATTATTATGAGTGTTGTTCACTGCCACCTTCCAGCCCTCGATCCTTCCCGCCAAATCCAAGTCCAATTGTCAAGTAAAATAACCATCATTGCTATTACAGATGTAATTTTTTTGTCTCTTTTCCCTTTTCTTTACAGCATGTCTGGCTTCAGTCACGGTCAAGGTGACTCCAGAGGTGGAAGTGATCAAAGGAGAGACTGCCACACTGCCTTGCAGCTACACCACCTCTGCACCGGCCTCTGCTGTTGTGGTCCAATGGTTGATTGTAAGTACACAGGTGACTTTATATTATAAGAATATACCACTTTTTATCTATTTTTGTTTAGCATTTCTTCACGTAAAATGCTGTACTACACTGATGTAATATGTGTTTCCATCATCCCCAGGAGGTTGCAGGTGCAAGAAAACAAATTGCTTTCAAGTCTCCACAAGGTATTGGTGTTGATCCAGGCACAACAATGACAGATCGTCTAACCATGGAAAACGACCTGTCCATCACCATCTCTCCAGTCATGGTGGAAGATGAGAGAATCTACATCTGCCAAGTGTCTGCTGGAGCTGTAGGGTTCTCTGAAGATAAGACCCAGGTCAAGGTTTTCTGTAAGTCTGACTGAAAATGATTGCATAAGATATTTATTCCCTCTATATTAGCAAAGCTTTTGACCACTCCTCTACGATTTCCATAAACTAAATGAGACATGTGGCCAGCCACTTTTACCCCTATTCATTAGTCTTGGGTGTTGTTTATGAGTTTGCCCTGGGTCAATTATGGCTGTACAGATTGCATTTGACATTATTGATTAATAGAGTGATTGCACTTGTCATGTTTGATGGATGTCATTTTATAAGGTTATGAGAGCCATAGAGCTCCATGTGCATTAAGCATTACACTAATGACCAATGACCTGAGAGCAGAGCTCCCTGTCCTTGCCTAACTGACCCCAAATCAGAGGCAAAGCCTTGGGAGTCTGATCTTACACTGAGAAGACATTTAAGGGAGGAACATTTAATCAGTGATGGGGTGAGGTGTGTTTTCTAAAGAGGTACTTGCACTGAAATTAAGTACCAGCACAGAAGTAAGATGTAAACCGTCAAGCTGGATATTCTAAACATGTTCCTAAAATAGATGTCTGATGTAAACTGAATTTTTTTTTCTTTCTTCAGAACTATAACTGGACATTTGCAAGAAAACTGTAAAATTCACCGTAAAAACTATTTCCCAACCAGTATTTTGTTTTCCAGTAAAATATTAAAACATTTGTCAGCACGTGTTTTTTAAAGACATTAATACTTTTATTCAGCAAGGATGCTTAAAAGTGACAAAGACGTATAATGTTTCAAACGATTTGTTCTGTTTCAAAAAAATTGCTCTTTATTTGAGCTTTCTATTTTATTTCTATGAACAAAGAATCATATTATGAAGGTTTCCACAAAAAAAATTAGCATCATGACTGTTCTGAAAATAATGAAAGATAATAATGAGAAATCACCTTTCTAGAAATAAAATTTATTTAATAGAAGGTGAGATAGAAAGGTGGTGCAATACTATGCATATTATATATTATAGACCTTAGTCAGGGTACTTGGTGTATTTATATCATGATTTGTAGAATATTTAATTTATCACAGTTTATAGATTTATTTTAAATTACTCTGCGTGTCTCTAATTGGCCTGCATTATGTTGTATTGAACTTTCAGCCCCCTGCTCTGCAATTCATTATTTCTTTAGAGACCCTCCCCCAGCTGTGTGTGATGGGGTCACTGATGGGGACACTTTATGAAAAACTAGACAACTGTTTGTGTGTAGGAGGGCGTAGGCTGCGTGGGATAGTGTGTGTATGTGTGCGCACAGACCAGAGAAAACAGCAGAACAGACTCTTTGTTCATTTCCCACCCCAGACTGCACGGAGCGAGAGAGGCAGTAATGGCTGTAATAATTGTGAATGAGAGCAGGGGGACTGGAAAACAATGACATCTCCTCCCAGGAGATGAATGCCGCTGCCTGCTTCATGGCTAATGGCTGCACCAGAGGGACATGTCCTTATGTAGAGAGAGAAAGAGACATCCATCGTTGTGCAAACTCACACATGTTCTCTCCTTCTTTTAAAGTGTCTTTCAAACACATTTTGAGAAAGATTAAGACATGAGAGAAATGCTTTGGTTCAGAAAGATCATGCGGCAAGAAGAGAGACTGAGAAACTAAGCGCTCTTGTAAGAATGGCATGACTGCTAATTTTATTAAAAATGATTCAGTTTATTTTTATACCAGATGACAGCTGGGAGCAGTGATATGGTGACCTTGTGTGTGATTTGTTGGGTGGGGGAGACCTTGCGGCTCAATTTGAAAAAGGAATTAGAAGTGCCATAAGGTTAATGCATGGCTTTTTTATTTATTTAACAATTTTTTCATGCATCCATTTGGAAAATTTTGGGGCAAATTCCCTAAACAAATTTTTGCACAGACTATTTCTGTTGTAACCAAACATAGCTTTGGACCCAAAAGCAGAACACAGATTAAAAAACGATGCAAATAAAAGTCAAGCAACACGATCCATCTCTCATTTGCTGTTAAAGATTGTTGGCTAAGGTGAGCTGGAAACCAAACAGGTCAAATATATGTTGGTAGAGCAGAGAGAGTAGCCCGTTGATCAGACGTGGCAGGCAGAATTCAGGATGAACACAAGTGGAGTGAGGTCTAAAACACAGGAGAAACAGAATTAAAACTCTAACAAAACACATGACACAAAAACTAGTCTAAACACTGGGAGGCCTTAGCACAGTATACCACACAGACAGATTGAATGATCTGGCCGAATGACGGAAGACCCAGGTTTTAAGTTGATTGACAGCAAGTGATTCACATTCAGTAGTCACGCACAGAGAGGAATGGATAGCCACGCCCCCAGATACACCAACTCCCAGACACGCAAGCACAGACACGCAAAAAGGAAAAACACTGCTGGCCAAAAATCCAAATCCCTGACAATTTCAGTGCAAAAACCTGATGTTTATTCACTAACTAGCTGCAATCCGGTTTTAGCTGGAGAACAGCTTTTCAGCACAAACACACCTTTGCATGCAAATTAGGCTCATTATATTGTGCCTTATTCACGAAATTCAGCACAATTTGCCTGGCACATTTAATGTTATGCTATTACCGCCCACAGACAGCAGGTGGTAAACTGGATTTGATTTCAAATAACTTTCTTAGTCTTTCTCTTGATCATGGCAGCAGTTATTTACAGTTATTTACCTAGGCATCCTGGGCTTACATTCAGTGTAGTTTAGGCAAATTATTTAAAAGATCATGTTATTGGCTGTCATGATTCCTTGAGTGACTTTAAGTGTGTTTGTATTTATATGGCCAATTGTTTAGGAAGCCATATTTCTTAGTTATTAATGCACTTTTATTTTCCTATCACAGTTGCTCCAGAAAAGCCAACGATCACAGGAAATAATCAGGCTATTACTGTCACTACTGAAACTGGCACCTCCTCGGAGGTGAGTCTCGCATATATTCATAGCTGTACATGATAGCTGTAAGCCTTTAAATGTAAATTCATTTCGTGCAAAGTTACAGTGACTTAATTTAGTAAAAGAATCTGAAATTGTGTAACAATATCCAGGATGTGTGGTATGTTTGTTTAGGTGGGCAAGTGCATCAGTAGGAATGCTTACCCTCAGCCTCGTATTATCTGGTTTAAAGATGCCACTCCTCTGCCTGAAGTAAAGGACCTGAAGGAAAGTAAGTGCAGAATCAGAAAAGTGCACTCTTTTCTGCCCATTGAGAAGACCAACAATTTGGGATTTAGTGTATATATATATCAGGGTATCTGCAGGATTTTTTATCTCAAATTTAAGATTTTTAAGACCTGAACAAATAAAATGAATCCCATTTGAGCAGGATAGGGCAATGGTAACATATTAAACTATAAAACTGACTGTAAAAAGCGTGATTTACTGTTAAGATACAGGTTTTCACAAAAATGTTTTTTAAATAAAATTAACTCAAGTGAAAGGTATCAATTATTAAATTAATTTAAACATTTATTATCAATAATAACATATAAATAACATATAAATACATTTAACTTAATGTCTTAATTATTTATTCTTTTTTATTGCATTATCCTTTTGTTTATTCACCAACTTACTTTTACAGCACTGCATGTTTACTGCGATTCCTAAAACAAAAACAAAGCAAAAATATAACATAAAAAGCTTAGGAATTACAAACATTTTAACACACAGTCCCCCCATTTTCAGGGGCTCAAATGAAATTGGACAAATAAATATAATCATTAATAAAATGTTCATTTTTAATATTCGTTTGGACCTTACGGACATCAATTAAGACAGGGTTTGTTTGTTTGTCTTTCTGCCTTTAGTTTTGTTTTCAGCAAGTGAAATGCATGCTCAATTGAGTTGAGATCAGGAGGTTGACTTGGCCATTGCAGATTAATCATATTTTTTACTTTCAAAAACTCCTGGGTTGCTTTTGCTGTTTGTTTTGGGTCATTGACCATTTGTACTATAAAGCTCTGTCCAATCAACTTTGCTGAATTTGACTGAATTTAATTGCATTAAATTTGTTTAAAATGGACAAATATTTACATATACCGGTAACAAAAAATATGCTTCAAATAAACACTGTTATTTATATGAATCTTTATGTTAATCAAGGAATCCTGAAAAAATGCATTACAGATTCCACAAAAATATTAAACAGCACAATTGTTTTCCTAACTGAGAATAATAAGAAATATTTCCTAAGCACAAAATCAGCGTATTATAACGACCTCTGAAGGATCATGTGACACCGACAAATGGAGTAATTTATTTTTGCAATCACAGGAACAAATTATATTTTAAAATATATTAAAATAGAAAAATCTTTGTAATATTTCACAATATTATTTTTTGTGTGTTTAAATAATCTAAAAGATATTTAATACTTCCCAATACAATACCCAAAAGTCCCCTAAAATACTGAAATGTATTCAGTACATTTAAGAATATATACATATATATGCATTTTTTATTTATGTTTAGCATTTAGTATTAATTAGCACGGTAGCATTTCATTACTCTTCACATACCTGCAGACATCTTACAGGGAAGTTAATCTTGTCCCTCTCTCTTTCTCAGAAACATTTATGATACCTAGTGTGGTGAAGGAAGCCTCAAACCTGTACACCATGACCAGCACGCTGTTCATGCAGCCGGTTAAAGCTGATGCTAAATCTGTCTTCCACTGCACGGTGGAGTACAGCATGCCAAACAACCAGATCAAACAGGAGAGCTCCGATAAGTTCAGCCTCTCGCTGCTCTGTGAGTCCGACGTGCACACACTCACAATGTGTCAACTGTACACTCATTTACCTCAAACCCCTCATCCTGTGCTCTCCTCCAATCAGATTCAACAGAAACTGTGTTCTTCAAACTGAAGAATCAGGGGCCAGTCAAAGAAGGGGATGATGTGCTGATGGAGTGTGAGACTGACGGAAACCCTCAGCCAGAGTTTGATTTTTATAAAGGGGTGAGAGACCATTCATGCCAAATCACAACCAAATGATCTAGCTGACGCTATTATTCTCACTCATGTATGTACATACTCACTCATAAGGACAAACAACTGGGAGGATTGAAAGGAACGCTAACAGTGAAGAATGTCACTCGAATGGATGCTGGAATCTATAAGTGTGAAGCTCTGGATTTTGATGCCGAAGATAGTGTTGAGCTTACCAAAACTCTTAGCTTAAATGTTCACTGTAAGTATCAGTTCTAGTCACTATAATAAATACAATAAACTGGACGAGTTGCTAAATAAAACAGAAATCATCCTTTCTTAACCTCTGCCCTCCTTCATCACCAGTGCTAATTTAGACAGGCTTTACAGACCATCTCACTGGAATTAAAAATAGACTTCAATGAATTATGTGATTAAATACTGTGGCGAAGGCAAATATTTAAAATATATTATATATAACAAATGTATACCTCTTTCATCTTCTTTATGTATTGTTAAGATACTATTATATTTGTTAATATTTTAAATTAGATTTTATTTTGAAAGTTTTAGATCTAATTTAAATTTTTGTTTATTTAATTTGATGTGCTTTAGACTTTTTTTCTATTTAGCTTTAATTTATTTTTTGTTTCAGTTTACATTTGGGTAATTTTAGCATAAACTTTTCTCAGTTGCAAAGGTCACATTTGTCATTTTAAATCTAAGATTTTTATTTTATTTTATTTTATTTTAGTTTTTAGTTTTATTTAAAATTTATATATAATTGTTTTTTTTATAGCATCAGTTTTAGTAAACAATAACACCACTGCTTCTCATCGTCAACTTAAAAGACCTCTGAGCTACATTCATTCTTTTGTCACTCTGTCAGATCTTGACCCTGTGGCAGTGACTCCAGAAGGCCCATTGCTTGCTGCTAAAGGAGATGCTGTGGAGCTTCAGTGTAAGACCAAGTCCTCTGATGAATACACCCTGCAGTGGAAAAAGGCATGTATCGAATTTCAACAAGCCTCCATCCGTGTGCCAATTTTTCCTCACTTATTTTTCTTTACTGTTATCTTTCTTTCACTCATGTATTTGTTTTTCTCTGAATAATGTTCTATTAGCTCTTATGGTTCTACGCTGTATCCACCATTGGAGGTTTCAGTTTTCTTTGTTTTTATTTATTTATTGTCATTTTGGCAGATAGTTCTCCAAAAACTAAAAGGTCTGCCATCATTGTCTCACTCTCTTGTCAATCCAAACCCATAGGACTTTAATCTTCCTACGGTGAAAATCCAGGAAACCAACAGCCAATAAGGCCATAAAGTCTTTGTAATGAATCCAAATTTATCAAGTGGTTTAATACAAAGCTTGTGATGAGATGTGAATTCAATGAGTGAATTCTGAGATTTTAAATAAAATATCTTAATTTGTATTCTGAAGCCTAATGGGTTTGGAATGACACAAGTGTGAGTAAAACAGTGGAAATAGTGATCTCATTTGACTCGACATCTCTTTTGATCTCACTGTACGTCATAGGACTCAAAGGAGCTGTCGCAGACGGGTGTGTTGACTCTCCAGTCAGTGACTCTGGCTGACGCTGGCGTGTATTTATGTGTCGGAGCTGTACCTTCAGTGCCAGGTCTCCGAAAACAAGCTAATGTCACCCTTACCGTCACAGGTACTAAGTGCAAACACAGACACACACAGCTTTATAGTGGTTTATCAGTGCAAAGTGTCAATACAAGCTGTCATCAGTATCAAAGCAGCTTGCTTTCAAGAGATAGAACTAAACTATGGGCTGTCAACAAATTGTCGACTCTTGTTGTTATACCAGCTGCTCTCCATAGTGCGGATATTATGTTTGGATACATGTAGGAGTTCAGTGCCATAAGAAAACAGTAATGTGTGTGTTTTCTGCTCAGAGTAACCAGTCAAGGTCAAATGTAAGTAAAAACACAATTCCAAATCTACATATAGAGTAACATGAAGTGAAACAAGATTATAAACTTTTAAAGACATATCTCTTAGGTTGTTAAACAATGGTACATTACTGTTCGATAAGTCAGGACATAAGTCATCTATTACTACGAAAATGAGAACAGATGTTGTTTCGAGTAATTTTTGTCAGTTTCATATTCATCACACTTTTTTTTAATTCCCAACAAAGTCAGGAATCGTTTTAGCACTAATGCGCCGTAATGAAGAGTAAGGAATGCACATTAGGTCTGTAATTGATGCTGATCTGGTGTTTTATCATTCTCTTGCTGCCGTAGTGGATTATGGGAAATGTTAGTCTTCTCATAAACCAACTAAATTAGTTGGGTTGTCTGGCAGTAACAAAATGCTTACAAACTAAATGGCACTGTCAACATTCACATTTACAGCTTATTATGATCCATAACAATTTGCTTTTACCATACAAATGTAATTTATACACCCCCAACTCAGGGTGTAAACAAAATAACAAATAAGGTCCCGGACTTTAACTAAGCTGCTCATGTACGTTCAACTTGTAAATACATTAATTCTGATAAGAATTTCTAAATTTGTAAAGAGTGGTAGTAAACTTAGACTACAGTAGATTAGCTAACTAATATGGGATGTTGTCGCATTAAAGGATGAAAGAGATGTTTTATAATAAGAAACGACATCAAAAGCACATCTTTTTTTTATTATCTTCGACATTTTGCTTCAAATCAAACGTTGCGATTCATCTCAGAGGCCACTAACAATGTTGAACTAATTCCTATAATAAAAAACAAGCTTTTAAACACTTTTTCACCTTGCAGTATGAGACTGTATACTGTAACACCAGGGCAGGTCTCATGTATCTTATGTGTACCATCGGAAAAACGTTCATTCTTGATTTCCTGGTTTTGTTCTACAAGCCATCATGGCATTCAATGTATTCATGGGTGTAGTTCACACCTTTTCCTGGTTTCCAAGAAAGGATGGCGAGGCATTCATAACATGGTCCATAAATTCTCCCTTTGTTCTGAACACATGAATATGATATCACATGAACATGATGTTTTACTGAATCCTCAGTAAGATGTCAAAAGGCAGATGTCAAACTTGTTAAGCTTGTTAAACTTGTTAACTCTAGCCTTAGGTTTAATTTAGAATCCTTGTCATCATTTGACAGAGGAATTTACACCTCAGAGACTCAACCCAAATACTGGCCACTGATACTATTCATGTGTTTTTGTTTTGAAGGTGCACCTGAGATTGCTGCTCCACTGAATGGTCTTGTTGAGAAGGAAGGAGGGCTGGTCACTCTCAACTGCTCTGCTCTTGGTTATCCTCCTCCACAGTTCACCTGGAAACCTTCTGGCAAAGAGGTGCGTGAATGTGCTTCAAGTAGATTATGTTTGATCTTAAATCAGAAAACTGTATTCGTTGTATTTTTCATCTGTGTGTTTGTGTGTAGTCAGTGAACGTAGTGGGGAATAAGGTTATTAGCACAGTCACTCTTGAGGCCTCGGCGGCAGTTCTGAAGGATGGTGTGATTTGTGAAGCATACAACAAGCATGGAAGAGACAGCAAGAGCTTCAAGGTGTCCATCAAATCAGGTTAGTGCATCCTACTCTTACAGACTATGTTGGGACTGGAATACTACACTCTAAAAATGACTGGGTTAAAATAACCCCACTGGCAACCCAGTGCTGGGTAAATATCAGACAGAAAACACTGGGTTAACTTGCAGTTTTGTCTAGTTTATACATGTAAACTAGCAACAGGGTTTGCACAAAAGCAGCCCAGCATAGATGCTTTATACTGCTTTCTGGGTTTTCAGAAATTAGTATGCAGAATGCAGGGATATAGATGTCAGATGCTTTTGTACATTGTCACAAGACCTCATTATGTTGCATGGTTTATTCAGGCAGTAGCAACCAGATATCTCAATTATATAGGAATGCTGTTATTATGAAAATTTTTAGTCCATTTTGTATAAAAGTGTCTGAATTTTGGAAGTCTGGTTAAAAAGTAAGTTGAGAAGATTTCAAAAATCAAGGATAGTGCTTCCAGTTCATTTAATAAACTGAAAACTGAAGGTTAAGTGCACAGTGGATTGTGGGATACCATATCTTATGCAGTGTGCTATGGCTGTATGCTGCACATTTTAGAAAATCTAATTGGTCATCCTGATCTGATACACAATTTTTTGGAGGGTGGGATTATGGGCTAAGGGTTGTGACATCTAGAAACACTGTGCTCATGTGTATGAACTGTGCTCATTCAAATCTGTAGTAATGTTACCTAATTGATATTCATGAGCCAAACTATTCACATTGATAATATTTATAAAACTATTAGTGCTTGAGTTGCATAGCCATTTATGTTTTTGAAAGAAGTTTTATTTTCACCAAGGCTACATATATTTGAGCAAAAATACAGCATAAACAGTAAAACTGTAAAATATTTCAATTTAAAATAAGTTAATTCTATTTAAATGTTCTTTAAAATGTAATTTATTCCTATGATGGTAAAGCTGGATTTTCGGCAGCCATTTCTCCAGTCTACAGTGTTGAAAATGGTTATTAAGATTTTTTGTGGAGACCCTTTTTTCAGGATTTTTTATAAATAACAAGTTAAAAAGACCAGCATTTATTTGAAAAATCAATTTTCTGCAGCCAATTTAATGAATCTGCCTAATAAAAATATCAATGTCTTAAAAAAAACTGACCCAAACTTTTGAACATAGTGTATTTCCTCAGATTTACTCAACATATCATCACAGACTCTCATTTACTCTCAAATGTTACTTATTCTCTAAATCTTGTTCTTTTATTTCCTCTGTACAGATCCAGACAAATCATCAAATCCCAATACTGCTAACCGAGGTAGACACTTGTCCCAGCTCTCTCTGCTCCTCCTCTCCCTCTCAGGACTCTTTCTTGTACATACTCCGTGATCTAGCTTTCCAGCCCTTTACACTGTATATTATGTACTGGTACCAATCACTGTGTATATTGTATATTGTATTACGTGTGTGATCTTTGTATGATGTCCGTCCTCTATTTTGTTGATGCTACACCTTTAACTTTTCCCTCATTTGAGACAATAAAGGATTCTGTTCTATTTTACTTTCCTCTCTTTCCTTCTTCTCTGTGTCTGGGTGTTTGTCTCTTAATACTGCCGTCCGTTCATCCTCGAGTGTGCTGTCAAGTGTTTAGCTCGTGCGGTCACTTCAGCGTGTGTATGTGTTTGTCTTCATCTTGGGGATGGGCCTCGTTGTGTGTGTGTGGGTTAATGGTACAGTGTTTTTTTCCCTCTGCACTGTTCAATTGGACTCAACTTTCTCTTTCCCATAATGCTGCTAAAAGGAAACCCAGTATTTAAAACAGGTCTGTATAACCCCTGTTGCTTTTCCGTCTTTGCATGAGAATAAAATAGTGCATATGCATGTATGCAATTGTCTGTTTGCACACAGCTGTGAGATTGTGTGTTTGTGTTATCATTTGTCAAACTGTGACATTATTTATCACTGATTACTTGGGTCTCATTTTAATTTAGACGAAATAACAATTGCTTATTGTTCTGGTTTACTTCCTCCCCAGCCTCCTCAACACGCCCATTCCACCTCTGTATTCCCCTTTGTCTTTCTCTCCCACCCAAACTCATCACTTCTTTACACTCGCCATTAACCTTCAACTTCTTACCAACTCTCTTCTCATTCGATCTTCTCAGCGGACAAACAGCAGGGAGGTCCAAGCGCGGTCGTGATTGCCGTGGTAGTGTGCGTTCTACTGCTTCTCCTCCTGGTGGCTCTGCTCTTCTTCCTTAGTAAGAAGGGCAAGCTGAGCTGTGGGAAAAAGGAAAAGAAGGATGTGTGAGTAGCCTGAACCATGATAACAAACATTTACAGGTCATGTGTTCACATTTCCATTTATTCACTTCATACCTTTTGTCACTTTGTCTCCTTCCAGGGCATCTGGGGAGGTGAAAGGTGGTATTGTGGTGGAGATGAAGTCCAATGAGAAAGGCAATGAAGAGGCTGGTCTGCTTAAGAAACCAAATGCAGAACAGGTGAGGGGCCAAAGGTGGTTCTCAGCTGTACCACAGTACCAATTTTGTTTTTGTAAAATGTTTATTGTACAACAAAAATGTAAAAACGGTGGGATAATTTTCTATCATCATTCAACATAACAGATACATGCATGTAAAAATAGACTTAATCTGACCTGTACTTATTCAAATACATAAAGGAATATGTGATCATACAACATTTTATTGTATTTTAAAAGATAAAAATTCTCTAAATGATAGAAAACATTTTGCTGACAAATGGACAAAATGGGAAAGAAATTGTAAAGATTTAAAATCACATTTAATTAGTTCTTGAGACGTGGGCCTCCACTGTGATCCCTAAAGGGATAGTTTGCCCAAAAATTAAAATTACCCCATGATATTTTTATTACACAAAACATTGCTTCACTTCAGAAGGCCTTTATTAATCCCCCGGAGCCAACTGGAGCACTTTTTCTGATGGATGGACGCACTTGTTTGGGCTTCAATATCTCGACCCCATTCACTGCCATTATAAAGCTGGGAAGAGCCAACACATTTTTTTTATATAACTCAGAATTGTATTCATCTGAATGATAAAATTCATATACACCTATGATGGCTTGATGGTGAATAAATAATGGGGTAATTTTCATTTTTGGGTAAATTATGCCTTTAAATGGACATATAGTCTTTAATCTTGAACATTTTATTACTTTATGCAACTAAATGATAGCCAGTAAAAACAGTATGTGTTCATTAACAATCTTTCCACTTTTACAGTGATAAAAAAAAACGAAGAAGAAGAGATACAAGTAAGAACAAGATCTCCAGAGACGTAGGGGATGTTAGTGAATTAAGAGTGCTCTGATGGAGGAGAAGAGAGGAGATGGAGGAAAGAGAAGATGAATTCATTTTAGCTGTACAGTTTTCTTTTTTGAAAGATTGTGGGAGGAGCTATGCTGTTGAACAGAGGGTGGGTTTCAGTTTAGAAGTGGGAGGGGCAATAAATGTAAATTTGGCATTATTTTGATAAGGTTACATACTGTGTCCTGATTGTGTAATCAAGCCAATCTTTGTAGTACAACTCTATTAAATAGAGCACAGCTTAATGCAGAGTTTTTCTACCCAAAACAAAGCAGAAAATTCACTGTGGACACTGGATGTTGCTCTTCATGCTGTGCTGCACCCTGGTTATGTTGATTAGTTCATGTTGTTGAAATAGTGCAGTACAGCCTCTTTTTGCATTACAAACTGCACTGTGTACATTTTTGATTGTGAACTGCACACGTGCCATTACCCTGATTAGTGAACCCTACTGACCACTTTATGCTTTGGCCATGATCTGCATGGAGCATATGGATGTGCCATTAAACACACTGTCCAGCTGTTCCTTTCAACGCCTTAGATATTTTAGACCATGCCTGCATGTCCCAGACCTGTATGTTTTGAGCTATAACCAAAAGCCAGAGGTGATGGGAAAGAAATAGCGTGTGTGAGAATCCCATTCAAACCATATATCTGACTGCATGGACCCATTCAGCTCAAGTCTGAGAGTTGTGGGGGAGTTACAGAACTAACTCGATCATCTCATTCCTCTGTACTGCACTGAATTCCATTCGACAGCCCAAACATGTTCAAAGACTTTAACCTAACTCTGTAATTATCACACATAGGTTAGTAAGAGAACAGGTCTATAGTATTTTAAAATGCATCCTAATGGGATTAATCATTCACTTTTTTATATATATAGTCTAAACTTCACTATTCTTTTTGGATTATTAAAATACTGAGCATTATTGGAAATTATCTACTCACTGAGCAGAAAACATAATGAACATTCTGTCCCAATATGCTATTCTGTTTGAAGTTTTTCCAACACTATTGATATCCCTAAGTTTTTCATTATTTATATTTAGAGAAACGTATCAAGTTAAACACTTTCAGCCTTTTCTTAAAGCTTAAAAGTTTTTGCTCTGTTTAGTTATGTGAAACCCCAAGGCTTTATACATTCATAATTCATACACCAACGAATTCTATCATCATTTACTCATCCTCATCATCGTTCCAAACCTAGATAGCTTACTTTCTCCTGTTGAACACAAATTAAGATATTTTGAACTGCTTTTGTACACAATGAAAGTCAATGGAGTACAAAACAAAACGAGATCCCATTGATTTTCATTCTAAAATAAAAACACTGAGAATGACAGTGAGAAGGGTGAGTAAATTGTGACATACCGGTAATTTTCCTTTTTGGGAGAACTATCACTTTACATTCTGAGAGCAAGGAGATGAAAAACTTGGTAAAAGTCGAGGGGCAGAACTATGACACTGTTGTCACACGGTGGTCATCTTTTTTGTTATTTATCAATACTGTTGCCAATTTCACTTTGTTTTTTAAACCAAAAATATGAGTGAACATGGGGTGTAAAAATGATTTCTTTAAACTTGTATATGACGTTACAGGTTTCTGTGTTTTGCATATCTATGTAGTTTGTATCTTTCTCAGTAAAAGCACACTGTTGTTCAGGTAGCACAGCTGGAACATTCTAGAATCAGTATGTTGTTGGAAAACCCTGTCATTTCCAGCCCAAGCCCTACTGTTAAACAAAGCTCTGAGCCTTGTTATTTGCTTCAAATAACAGATTCACAATCTGCTGTTCTTTGAGTCGGGTCCTCTGCATGTCAGAGCAACACCCATGGACAGTTTTTACACAATTTCTGAATATGGTCACACACACTTATACAGTAAAGTGCTTCTCTGTACCAACAAAACAGTGATTCTAGAGTCTCTATGCAGCAGGTTTGGTTGGATGAGGGTAAGAAGAGGAGAAAAGAGATGCATAGAGAGTGGGAGAGGGCTTGGTTTGAATATAACATTATAATTTTTTTTATCTACTGAGTCTTTGTGTGTAGTTGAGAGTATCTTAATGAATCAGTATGTATTAATTGTCCAGTAGACACATGGAGCATGAGCTAAAATATCGCTGAAAATCTCAAACACTGGAAAATGTATGGTGGCCCGTTTATGAAGGCCTCTTGTCTTAGACTCCTCATAGAATATTTTTTACTTTTATCTTGATGCTCTTTTTTACATTTACTGATTTCATTTTGCAAAATGTAGTCATATGTTCTGTCAATGTAATGTGTGATTTATAGTTATGGTCAATATTTGCATACAAGTTATTTGAACGCCCATTTTCTAAGACAATGAGTAACAAAAAAAAAAGTTTTCTTAAGGATACGCATCTTAACTACTGAATGATTTTGCAGTTTTGCTAGTTTTGCAAGAAATAAGAGTGCTGTTTTGAATAAGATGTCATACTTTATGGATGTCTGCAATTGTTTGTGCCCTCCAGGTATTCTGTATATTTGTGGTACGCATTTGTGAACTTTGTAGCTTGTCTTCTGATTGGAACTGTGTAAAGTTTATACTGTCAAGCAACAACAACAACTACAACAAATCCCAAGCTGTCTCTTTTGTGTGTGTGTGTGTGTGTGTGTGTGTGTGTGTGTGTGTGTGTGTGTGTGTGTGTGTGTGTGTGTGTGTGTGTGTGTGTGTGTGTGTGTGTGTGTGTCTAAAATTACTGTAACCCTCAGGTAACTTTATAATTTAAATAGATAAACCAGTTGTGTATGTTAAACATTTTTACTTACCTTCTTAACATTCATCTTGAGTTCCCGTTTGGGGTTTCAGTCTTTGTTCTCTACTTCTAATGACAGTTCAGATTTAATAGACATTAATCTGTTGGAAGCGTCAGGTAAGTGACTATATCATGTATGATCTTGTTAATCGTTAAATGATAATGTGAAACCCCTGTAAGGGATTTCAACATGCAAAGACAGTAGGCTATTATCTTTAAGGACAGATACAAGCTTCCAAATTGAATGACATTTAAGTACGCTCATTACATTATGTAATTCGATAGGTGTGAGTTTTGGTTATTTTATATTTGTGAGAATGAACCATCGTATTTAGTGATATTTTGCTATAGGAACCAATTGCCTGATGATTGTGTTCACACTGTAGTCGGTGAGCGTGGAACAACACAATGCGACCTGGAATGCCCGTTCTTAACTGGTTTAATCTTTAAACCAGGATTTGTTTTATTTTCTTCGAACTGTGTGGTTTGTGAACATGTGTAATTTATGTGCTAGAACAAAACGTGAAAGTCTCAAATCTCAGCGAGGTCAAATCTCACGGACAAACACAGGCGGTGCACCGTAGCTTGATGATGTACAGTATTTGATGAATTGTGAACGCTGGACACTTCCTACACATTCTCAAGATTGTGTCTTAAAATGTAGGAAGCTGCCTACCTACACATTATGTTTGGAAAGATGACACAGCCAGAATGTCATCAAAACACCCACAGGCTGGTTCATCCTTGCCCCGGCCTGCCAGGTGTCAGTCAAGGTGGTGAAATTCCTCCTGTGCTGAAATTTGCATGTAAGGCGATCATTTGAAAAATACATACTAAGCCAAATCCTCAGGTGTGATCAACATTATTTGCTTGCACTGTCCATGTGAATTCGAGGAATGAGAAATAAGCATCTGTGGATCCCTTTTAAATAATTGTTTCTGACAGTTCAATCACTAAAGGAGCTCATTCACCTGCCAGACCAGCAGCACAGGAACAAATACATGTTAATGCACTTGGATATTGAGATGACAATAAGGATGGGAAATTGAAAAAGAATTGAAATCCTAATTGTTAAAGATAAAAAAAAGACATTTACTGTAGGAAGAGAAAAGATGTGTCACAAAAGGCTGCAGCTGGACAAGATCTGTAGATGGAGAAAATTAGGAAGGATGCTTGGAGAATGATGTGAATAATAAGAGAGAGAAAGAGGGGATGAAAGTGAGCCATCAGATGCTCTCAAGCACATTATTATGCATTTGTATTTAGTGAATGGAGACACTGATGTCTGGATCTATTCCACTGATTAATGAGGATTTTCTCTCATCAAAGCAAGTGGCTCTCAATCTTTCCCCAATACTGATCCACCAAGTACTTATTGTTAGTATGTGAGTGAGTGATTAAGATAGAGCCTTTGCTTTAGTGGTCCAAAAAATAGGTTTAAGTAATTTAATAATTTTATTTAAGCATTAATTACTGTAAACATTTTAAAAGTTTTAATTGTAGTTAACAATATCAACACTGCCTGAAACTGAATTATAACACTTAAAAAGGTACTCTCAGTTATTTTTTACATAATTAAAAGAGTACTTCTCTAGTACTTACAATATATATTTTTTAACAAATAAATAAGCCGTCTTATTTTACGTGGAACTGCTGCCATGTTAAAATCGCAAGACTAACTGAATACTGACTTAATCTCATTACCAGCCCTGTTATTGGGAACTCATAAGCGTGAATGTTGAAACTGTATGTTGCTGTAACTGAAATGTCAGTTTAAAAGGGCACATTTAAAGTTGAGGTGTGTCATTTCTGTGCCACTGGGGCCTCTGTGGACAGACAAGAAGCTGCAAGGCATTTTAAGTGCTAAAAATATGCAGGAGTTACTATGAAACTGAGGGCAGGTGTAAGATCTGCCTGGACATGCCAACAGTCCTGCTGTTATATCAGCACAGGTGTAACAAAACACCGTGCCAGGTATGAAAGAGAGTGAGAGAAAAGTTTATTATTGCCTAAACATTTGGATTTTCAAGGTCAAATTCTTGTAAAAAAAAAAAAAAACAGTCCTTCTAGACAAAAAATATCAAGATGAAAACAGCAAGATGATGATTAAAAGTGCATCCCACACTCTTCTGTTCTCACAAGCTTTCATGCTCTTTCCACGGACTCATATTCTCATACCCACAATCCCTTTCTGTCATCAGAGGGAGTTTTGTGGCTTGATTTCATGGGGATTTCTCCTAGAAACTGCTAATTGCACGTCTGTGTGTGTGCGTGCATATTATATGTTACATGTTCACTCAAATTGCTCTTTAATGATGCAGTGAAGGAGACCTCCTCAGTTTGTCGTTATCCTCGGCCCTCCATTACAGCCCCTGCTGTGTTCGGGTTCAGAGCAGAATGTTATCAAACCAACCTTGAAGATTAGCTAAATTATCTCGCTTTGCTACTTCAAGTGAGACTTTTTTTTAATTAGCCGCTTTTTTGATGAGTTTATTTTGTTTTAATTAGATTCTGTGACTGATGAGAAGAGATTTCAGTGACACCACAACCAGCAGGCGTAATGTGGCTGTGTTATGGTTGTCAGCCTTTGGGAGGGACTTTCTCATGCATTAAAGAAGAGATAGCAGAAAAGCCTTGACATTACTCACATAGCTGAGCCCTCTGTTTATCAGCACTACTTGTGCTTTAGTTCACCGCCGAACACTCGATGCCGTCTGGCTCTCGAGGATGTATGTGTGTGTGTTTGTGCGTTCCTTTCATATTTCTTCTTGAAGAACAAGTGCATTACAAGAAGATTTGTTTGAGGATATCTCTACTTCCATTAAAGATTATTTATAGGATATGTGATTATTTTTATGCAATAGGCGTGTGAATGAATGAATCAGTGAGTGATTTTCTATATCCGCTTGTTTAGTTTGCAGACCCTGGTAGTGCCTGGTTAGCTTCTGTTTCCTGAGAGTAATGGTAAACCTCGGAACAGTGGCTCTGAATATTTTTCCTAAAACAAGGGACAGGATGTAAGTAGCTATTAGTCAACATTCATTCTTCCCGTGGGTTTACAGCGTGCATTGCAAAAACAATCCCTCTGGAATAACCTGTGGTTAAGTGGTTTTCTTTAGAGTCTGATAATGATGTCTCTTCAGGCTCAGTCAACTAAGCACTGGTATTATTAACATCAATCTCGCTGTTTACACCTGGTATTAACATGCTTCTCAAATGCATTTCCAGGGACCATATACATAACTCACAACATCAGCTGGGGTTATGTATGTTAGGGTCAAAGGTTAAGGTATGTATGGATGGTTATCCCCTGCTGGTAAATGCTGCAAAAACACTCTGTTTATAAAAAGCATCTCTCTCAGGCTGATAAATTTACTTTTTTTTTTTTTTTTTACATTTTGCTCATATATGTTTAAAATCCAAGCAAAACAAACAAACAAACATGCAAATCAGATTTCATATTTGCATTAGATGATGTTTAGACAGGCTGCAGCTATCTGACCCAAGTAAGAAAAGTTTTAAGTTTTGCAAGAACCTTTACTGCAATATGTAACATAGTGTTATCAATCTACCTGTCCCTCCATGCATTATTTTTTCTATCTGTCTGTGCATGGAAAGTGCCTTAAGATCTAAATTCCTGTAAGTGAATTGTAAGAGTAAGACAGATAATGTCTGTCAGTCTATTTATTTATTTATGATGCTCTTATGTTAAAGATATTTGAATAACTTTGTTCACGTCACGTAAAGTGTGCTCCTTGACTCTCGGGCTGTGTTCCACCCCAGGGGTCTGTAATAGTAATGCCTTAAAAAGTGTTTTTAAGATCTGGATTCCTGTAAGTGGTGTTATAAACAGCTGATGACAGGTTTTGTCTGTTCTTTGCACATTTTCAAGTACTGTACACACGTGTAAATGACCTGAATCTTATTATTCCTGACTTTTTCTTGAATGCTTGTTTTGTTATGTTAGATCTCTAAAAAATATTCTGGATATTTTAAGTTGTTGTAAAAAGCATGTGACAGGTTTGTTTCCTCGGGCTACAAGTTCCCTTTGGCATGCTTTCACGGTGTACACCAGATAAACAAACGCAGTTGTTGTATAGGAAACTCTGGTTCTTTTGAACACACTGAATGTGTGTGCACATGTTTCTATAACTAGCACTCATGCAATCGTGCCTTTTAGCAATGTGTTTTCATATTGGCACACACAAGATGCAGCTTGTTCTACACAATACTGTGTAATTTTGTCTCAAAGGTTGCTTAAGTGTAAGCAAACATGTCATTTAAAATGCAGTGCCAAAACTGACTTATCGATGTGTTGTGGTTCCCCATATTTACTGGCAATGGCTCAAATAAATTGAAAAAGAAATTAGTTTTAAACTAGAAAGAAGGAGAGTTTTATTTGTACTCGAAATTTGAAGAGCTGCCAACTGTCCCGATCGGTGTTACAGAGAACACAGGAGAGAGAACCAAGTGCAGGTATGTGACTTTATTACAGGGCAAATCCAAAGGGTTAAACAGTCCAGGCAGGGTCAAAACCGGTAAATCCAAACATAACATAAACGAGGCAAGGCAAGGCAAGACAAGGCATTGACGGACATGAATTAACGTTTAACATTAAACAAGGACTCCGTGACTAAGACTCAGACAGACCAGGTATAAATACACAAAAGGATGATGGGGAAACAGGAGACAGGTGGGGAACAATCAATTAACTAAACAAGGAGGAAGGTGACCAAATAAGGAGACAGGAAGTGATAAATGATAAACACTGTGGGAACTGAGGACACCTAGTGGAAACCCAGGGAACACAACCCAGACACTGTGACAGTACCCCCTTTCTAAGGAGCGGCTCCCAGACGCTCCAAGACAGACACAAAACAGAGACCAGGAGGGAGGCGGACAGGTGGAGGCTCAGGGGGAGGGACGGAGGGCCAGACTAACAGAAAGGAACAGGGACCGACATTAACACAAAAACAAAAGGAGAAAAAAAAAAAAAAAACATGAAGCCCCCCAGGGCGGAGCAGAAGACCACCACACCCTTGTGGTCAAGGCCAGAGTCCTCCAGGGCGGAGCGGAAGACCACCACAACCGTGTAGTCAGGGCAAACGCCCCCCAGGGCGGAACGGAAGACCACCACGTCCGTGTGGTCAGAGCGGAAGCCCCCCAGGGCGGAGCGGAAGACCACCACACCCTTGTGGTCAAGGCCAGAGTCCTCCAGGGTGGAGCAGATGACCACCACGCCCCTGTGGTCGATGCCGGAGTCCAACAGGGCGGAGCAGCAGACCACCCAGTGACTTGACTTAACTCTGAAAGTTCAACGGTGACTGGCCCTGACTCTGGAGAGGTCACTGGCACCTGCCTCGCCTCTGGAGGGTCAACTGGAACCTGACTCGACTCTGGACTGCCTGTGGAGACTTGAGACGCCTCGGCTTCGGGCACCGCATCGGGAGCGGCCTCGGGCACCGCATCGGGAGCGGCCTCGGGCACCGCATCGGGAATGGCCTCCACCTCGGCATCGGGCACCGCCTCGGCCTCCACCTCGGCATCGGGCACCGCCTCGGCCTCCACCTCGGCATCGGGCACCGCCTCGGCCTCCGGAACAGCATCGGGCACCGCCTCGGCATCGGGCACCGCCTCGGCCTCCGGAACAGCATCGGGCACCGCCTCGGCCTCCGGAACAGCATCGGGCACCGCCTCGGCCTCCGGAACAGCATCGGGCACCGCCTCGGCATCGGGCACCGCCTCGGCATCGGGCACCGCCTCGGCCTCCGGAACAGCATCGGGTCCCGCCTCGGCATCGGGCACCGCCTCGGCCTCCGGAACAGCATCGGGCATCGCCTCGGCATCGGGCACCGCCTCGGCCTCCGGAACAGCATCGGGCACCGCCTCGGGAACGTCCTCTGGGCTTTGAGGAACGGTAGACGCCTGTCTCCTCCTCCTCCGCCCTCTATTTTGGCGAGTCGGTGACACCTTGTCTGGAGACTCAGGCGTTGAGTCGGCCATCTTGTGCTGTGGCGCTGGGCTGGCGGCCATCTTGTGCTGTGGCGCTGGGCTGGCGGCCATCTTGTGCTGTGGCGCTGGGCTGGCGGCCATCTTGTGCTGTGGCGCTGGGCTGGCGGCCATCTTGTGCTGTGGCGCTGGGCTGGCGGCCATCTTGTGCTGTGGCGCTGGGCTGGCGGCCATCTTGTGCTGTGGCGCTGGGCTGGCGGCCATCTTGTGCTGTGGCGCTGGGCTGGCGGCCATCTTGTGCTGTGGCTCTGGGCTGGCGGCCATCTTGTGCTGTGGCGCTGGCTCAGCAGCCATGACGTCAACCGTCTTGGGAATCTCTAGGATCTTGGACAGCGTAGCGAAATAGTCCAAGAATGAGTCAGCGGCCCTCTTGGGCGTTGGCGCTGAGCTGGCGGCCATCTTGCACGGTGGCGCTGGACTCGTGATCGCCTTGGGTTGTGGTGCTGTGTTGGCGTCCATCCTGCCTCGTGGCGCTGGACTAGCGGCCATCATGGGCAGTGACGCCACTGTGGCGGACGTGCGCTTCCTCTCTCCTCTCCGTCCGCCATGGTGAGACGGTGGCTCTAATCCATCCCACACGAGCCCCGGGTCGAAGGGCGGCCCTGGTTGAGAGCGGTGCTGAGTATCCTCTCGACCACTCCCTCCTCGGCGACCTCCTCTGGTTCCCCGGAAAACCACCAGGCGAGTTCCTTCAAATCCACTCCTCTCCCGCACTGTGGCTGGGGAGGAGACATAAGCCGACATACCGCTGGCTCTTGCAGTGACGGAGTCCTTCTGTCCCGATCGGTGTTACAGAGAACACAGGAGAGAGAACCAAGTGCAGGTATGTGACTTTATTACAGGGCAAATCCAAAGGGTTAAACAGTCCAGGCAGGGTCAAAACTGGTAAATCCAAACATAACATAAACGAGGCGAGGCGAGGCGAGGCGAGGCGAGGCAAGGCAAGGCGAGGCAAGGCAAGGCGAGGCGAGGCAAGGCAAGGCGAGGCAAGGCAAGGCATTGACGGACATGAATTAACGTTTAACATTAAACAAGGACTCTGTGACTAAGACTCAGACAGACCAGGTATAAATACACAAAAGGATGATGGGGAAACAGGAGACAGGTGGGGAACAATCAATTAACTAAACAAGGAGGAAGGTGACCAAATAAGGAGACAGGAAGTGATAAATGATAAACACTGTGGGAACTGAGGACACCTAGTGGAAACCCAGGGAACACAACCCAGACACTGTGACACCAACATTGTCTACTGCTTTTGGTATGCTGTTAAATGGTGTTGGTTAAATTGGTGATGGATAAATATGTGTCTGTTGCAGCTGTGCTGTTATCACAGTGGTCGATTTGAGATGAGAGGATGCTGTTTTCATTAAAGGTCCGCTTCAGCTACATTTGTAGTAAAACTGTTCTGTCTCTCAGGGCCTGTCAACCCTCTACCAGCAAAAATCCAACTGAATGTAAAACAACACGACTGAGTAGCTTAAAATTCCACTCAATCCAGAGGTGAGCCTTCATTTCCATTAGATTGCTCAAGCATTTTTGTGATACTGAATTTTTTTGGATGATGATAAAGTCTGAAAAAACCTGTAAATACTACTACTAATAATAATAATAATAATGAGGCCCTAGGAAAATATAAAATTATCCAAAACAATTCTGTTTTGATTACTAATTACTATATTAGCTATGTATTTATTTGTAATGAGCATTTATTCATTATATTTACAGTTTGCATTTTAATTCTGCTAAGCTTTAGTCAATTAGTTTTGTGCTCTTGTCATTTTTATGCATTATCAACTTATCACCAAATTATTTTGGTAAAGCTTGAATGAATGCTGTTATTATGAAACACAGGTGTACTTTTATCTCAACACACTTGAGATCAATATGGCGGCTGTTGAAGACTCTGGATCACTCAGTCAGTATTAAAAGCCCTTCAATGAAACCATTAGAAGAGAGAATCAGCACTCACTTAGCGGCCTGCCTGGGGAAACAATGGAGGAGGAAGGGGTGGCATGAAGCAAATGACCACAGAGAGTTTACACAACCACACGATGAACAATGAGGTGGGCAGTCTAGATGCAAAGCAAAACAGTGCTACAGCACTATTATACTCTAGTCACTGTTGCAAACGTTTAACATACTGTAATATATCTAAAGTGAAGCATATATGTAATCAGACAGAGGGAGAATACAAATACTGTACTTGTAGCTGATTTAGAGGAAATGAGAGAAGGTGAGCAGATGGAGAGAGAAGGTAAAGTGAGATGAAAAAGCACTCTGATACAGCAGAATGTTTTATGGAGAGTATTTACGCACTCTTTTAGTCTGAGATGGCAAAGACAAATATAAAGAAAAGACCATTTATACTTGCAGAAGCATTTACTGTTCATGAAAATCACTTTCTGGCTGTGAGAAATCTGTTGTTAATGTGCTTCAGTTTATTGTTAAAGACCAGATAGCAGGGGGTTATAGTTGGACAGAGAAAGATTAATGGAAAAAGAGAAGTAACTGCAATGTGTGTGTTCTGTTAAATGATGTCCATCACTAGCAGGGGAATGTGCGTCCTGGTACAGTGTCTGCTTTCCATCTCTATTTTAGCTTAAAATTCAGAAAAACAGAGAGGAATTTCAGTAAATGTGTGAGAGAGATTGTTCAATAACTGGAGTGGGTAAAAAGCAAGTGCACTGATCTGTGTAAATGACAATAAATTACAGACATTGTGTAGATAGATTAAAGCAAACAGAGTGATAGAAAAAAAAAGCAAAAAGAAAATTGTCTAAGAATGTACAAAAAACAGAAACAAACCCACTGCCAGTTTCTGGCTGGTTTGAAACACGAACTAAATATGATTTTGTTTCAATTTTACATTTTTGTTCAACGATAATAAAAACTAAAACTACAGAATGTTTTTTTATTTATTTATAGCGATTTTTTTTATTGTTTTAAGAATAAATGTAAAAGTAATATATATTTTTTTTTTTCTTTCTTTCTTTTTATTCACTAGAAAAACAAGAAATAAAAATAAGACAGTAATTTGCTGAATATTTGACTGTTGAAACAGATGCACCTATTGAAAGACAGATGAGGGGAAATGATGTAGAAGGCCAAGAGGGATCTGTTTGGATGGGTGATGGGTGGAGAAGAATGAGGTAGTGAGAGAAAGAAAACAAGAGAGATAGATGACAGTGGAAGAAAGACAGATGGTGGAGTGAGTCCAGTTTTGGTAGAAGTATTAATGGACACAGCTGCTACTACACCATCTGGGTGCAAAAAGCATCTTTCTTCATTGACTGCCATTTACAATTAGCCACAAAATATAAATATGTGTAAATATTTCATTGTATTAAATTAGATGTAGAATCAGCAACTGTATTTGTTTGTTTGTTTGCATTTGCATGTACATGTGAAATGGATTTATATATTTTGCCTGTCTGCTGCCTTTGACATTACAGTTCGAGGCTTGGAAAAGTAATGTAAATATATGAATTCTTGAGACTTTTATAATGAATGAATGTAGTGTTTTATTGTTATAGATAAAAAAATATATTGGTAAAAAATTTGAATGATTACTATAACACTCTATCTTAAAATAATGATTATGTTTAGGCTATTATAATAACATTATAATAGAATATACATACACTGCCATCTAGTGCTGAAAAAGAAAACAGCAAAGATTTGTTAAAACATGCTTAGGTCATGTATTCAATACTGGCCAAATGTTTTAGTGAGATTATTAAAACCCAAGATTCATGCAGTCCAGATCATCAAGACCAGAGAAACAGCTGCGTGTGTGTGTGTGTCTGTGCGTGTGTGTTCTCATGTACTTGTGTGTGTGCCTCATGCAGTATTTATGGCTTTTATCAAAGTGAATTAGGCATGAAGGATAGAAAAGCTGAGCTATCCCAGTGGACCGCGCATCAATGGAAAAACGGAGAAATGGAAAACACTCGCTCAACACCTGAGAGCAGAAAATTAGCCTGGAGACACTCCTCCAGATAAAAAACCCATTAAAGAAATGATAGCTACATTAGCATAATTTTTCTGGTTATTATTTATAGATTTTTCAGGTGCGAAGAGAACGTTTTTATGTATACGTTCACATATATCGCAGTATGTCTCAGAGAAAAAGAGCAAGATCGATGAAGACAGAAAAAAGGGAGAAAGATGTGCGTAAGAACAGATCTGTGAGATTCTCAGAAGGCAACATCGATCTGAAGTCTTCTTGAATTTGGAAATATAAAGCATTGTGAGTAAATCTAAATAAAAGACTTTATTTCTGTTAGCCAAGCACAGAATGTTCCATAGGTCCATAGTAGGCCACAGGTCTACTGGCCCCAAGAAGTATTTAGATGCTTAAGCCACACTTAATTATGCATGAATGTTATTGCATTAAATATAAAATGTCAACACAATCAAATTTATTTAAAAGGAATATAGTGCAAACACTCCCTGAATTAAAACAGATGTAGTGTTTTTTGTGTGTGTTTTTTTTGTTTGTTTGTTTGTTTGTTTTTATGTCTGTATCTGTCACACTGTTTTACTGTATAGGCTGAAAATTAAGAGGTAATAGTTGGACATTCTGTGGATGGCAAACATTAGTCTGTGTCTTATTGTGCTAGGGCACCTGTTTGAACACTGGGGGAACCCTAAGGGTCATAATCCACTGTTACGGCTGTGTGTTGTCCTCTGCACTCAAGCCAGTCTTTCCTAGATGCATCACTGTGACCCGAGCTCTGGAATCAGACACAGAGCAGCCATTAAAGGGTTTTAACCATCCGGACAGAATGTGAAGTTAAGTGAGTAATAAATGTTACATGGGTTGTATTCAAATTTCAAGGGTGTGTGTGTCCATGTTGTACCCAGAATTTTAAGCTAAATCTGAAAACCTCCTTTTAGGAATGTCCTCATTCGTAAAAATGGTGTAAAAATGAAGCAAGCAAAAAAGATACAAAATAATAAACAATAAAATAAAAAATAGTTGTATATATAGTGTGTGGGCATTTTGGAGATGTCCTCATTTGTAAAAAAAAAAAAAAAAAAAAAGGATTTAGGCATTGGCTAATTGCACTCAAAAAAATTTTGTGAATGCTGAGACACAGACATCTGTTTTAAAATTAAATGTGAATATGAATATCATATCAGAATATTATTTCTTTTTTTATAAGATATTTTAATTTTTTATAGTAAATTATTTTTACTGGCAATTTGTATAATGAAGAAAAACTAGGCATCACTGGTATTTTTTTACATTTTATTCTATATGAAAGGCAGGTGGTGTTTTGCTAACAAATGGGTCACTAACATTAGTTAATAATTAAATGTCACTGTTGCACAATTTTATAAGAGTGCATTCATGTTTGTTTTTTCTTATCAGGTTTAATCAACAAGTTTAAAAATCACTTGTGTCCAAACACTTTTTGGAATCTATTATTAAACAAATTAAAGATTTTTATAGAACTCTTGAACTAATTGTTTTTGTGATATTTGTAAAATATAGCTGTATGGGTAAATTAAATTGCTTTAAATATAATTTCAATCATGAATATAATCAAAAGAATTGTGTTAATAACACAGTTGTATTTTTGATATGGTAATTGTGATAATGGCAATGACAGGAGGTCTGAACTAAATCAAATCCCAGTTGGCATGGAAGTTTGTGTTTCGAGGTGGAAGGCTGTTGGTTTAAACCCAGTCAAAACTCTTTTTATCTGAATTCAGCTGTTGTTCTGGAGCAGAGTACACTGTGTGCCAAAGCAGACCCCTTTCTCTTTGTTTGTGCAAACCTGATGATTATAAATATTTAAACCTAAAAAATCTGTGTATGGAGAGCATAACTCCAGCATCACATATGGAGCAAAGCAAAGTAAATAGTACTGAAACAATTTATTCACCCTCGTGAATAACACTTTAAACTTTAAAACCAATTCTTATTTTGAAATTTTTGAACAATACTGTATATAAAGTACACACAGATTATCTTATATAAATTGTCACTTGATGTAATGTAATGTACCCATAACTATATAAATAAAAATAATCCTCAGTCTTGAATATCCATTTTTGTACACAGATACAGATTACATAAGGAACATTTTGCTGTTTCATTCCCGGCATAGTTAATGGTTGAAAATCTAATCTGATGTTGCATAATATTTATTTGTTATAGCTTATCGGTTTCAACATTGTCTGATGCCAGGTGACTGATGTATAGATTTATTTTGTGTGATTTTTACATCTACTATTTATTAAACCAAGAACATCAGATCATGATAATTAAAGGTAATTTCATTCAAAAAGCTCATTAAACTGAAATTCCTCAATTAAAGTCAATGACAAATTGTACTTATTAACTGATTAAACAGTCTCCTCCTCCTCAGAGAGAGAGAGATTGTTTGTATTCAGTCAAAAGACCAAGCGTAAACAGTTGCTAATAATGGTTTTGATCCCGCTTATATTTGCAGATACCATGGAAATGAATCCAATTACAAGTAATTCTTCATGGAAGTGTTCAAACTTGCATATTTTGTAGCACTTAAGCTTCCAGATTATTGGTATTTAGTTTCCATATGTTAGATATGTTTGGTATTGCTAATGTAATTGCTCAAAAAAAAACTTCATTTTATATAAATGTGGTGTTTTATTGCAATTTGCTAATGCTCATGGACATTGAACCACTAAAAGTTGATATAATACAAAGATTTATTTAATCTGTACAGATAAACTACAATGAAAAAGTAGATGAGTCTGTTTTAACCTTGACGTACAATAGAGGGTGCCGGGTAACAGTCAGCAGCAAAGGGTCTCTGATCTTCATCCAAAACAGATTGTGGTTGAGCATAATATTTGATTTTACCCCAAAACTTCATATGATATTTATCCACTGATGTTTGTCAGGATGTTGTGTGCTTGTGCAGTATTTTTGGTAACAGGCCATTGGAGCCAACAGTCATGCTTTCACCTCAGTGCCGTCTTCTTCTGGGGTTCATGTGGTTGTAGTTCCAGGGTGGTGATAGACTCAAGACCAGAAAGAGATGGAGTTCTGTCAATGTGTGAAACTATGTGATTTAAGAGCTTTCCTGAGAGTAAAACATGTGGTAAAGCTGGTCGTAGGAGATGCCGGCATAGGTGCTGACAGCACGAACTGTGTCTTCATACAGGTTCCTTGATGAGGGAGGAAAGACAAGATGTCAAAACAAAATGGATCGGGAGTCTTCATTTTCAGTGTATCATGAACTTGATCACCCTCAGGCTATCAAAGATGTAAATGAGTTTGTTTCTTCATTGGAACAGATGTGGAGAAATTTAGCATTACATCACTTGCTCACCAATTGATTCCTCAGCAGTGAATGGGTGCCATCAGAATGAGAGTCCAAACAGCTGATAAAAACCTCAAAACAATACACAAATAATCAAAAGTACTCCATTCCATCAATAACATCTTGTCTGGGGAAAAGCTGTTTTGGCCAGAAAAGTCCATAATCCATAATAACGCTTCTTCCAGTGAAAAAGTCCATTACCTGTTCCTCTTCAAACAGTGCTTGATCTGTCAATATTTTTCTTCTGATTCAGATGAAATTGCTTTTTCACTGAAGAAAGCGATATTATGAATGGTTGATTCATATTTTAACCCAAAGCAATGGGTTGAAGTTTAAAATGCCTGGATGTTTACTTCTTGCTAACACACATTCATTGACTGACCGGAGTCATGACAGTTACTTGTGGATTATTGTGATGTTTTTATCAGCTGTTTGTACTCTGACGGCACCCATTCACTGCAGAGGATCCATTGGTGAGCAAGTTATGTGATGCTCAATTCTTTAGATGAATAAATTAACTCTACATTCATCTTGGATGGCCTGAGGGTGAGTACATTGTCAGTAAATTTCCCGTTAAATCTCATCATTACACATGTATTGAAATTGAAAGCTACGCCTGTTCCAGTGTGTAAAAGCCCAGAAAGAAAATGTTTTTCAGTACGGGTAATGTATAAAATTAGATTTACTTGGCTTTCTCGTTCAGCTTGTAGCCCTTGATGGTCTCAACATAACCGCTGGCAGTGTCAACACTCTGGTCATAGTAGGACTTAAGTGTGTCCACCACAGTGGCAATGGTTCCTTTCTCCTCCTCAGCTTCCCTGGGCACACGGAAGCCCTCCGCTCCTGCAGGGGGCGAACCAGATTTTGAGGGAGTGAGATGAGTTTTAAAAAATCATTCTTTATTTTCATGTTTTATTGTCATTTAAGGTTACTTAATTAGCAGCAAAGCAGATATAATAATAATCCATATTGAGTATGTTTATGAATGTGTCTGTACATACCCAGAGCAAGGAAAGCAATGACAGCTGTGATAACCAGTAGCTTGTTCATAATGACAGTATTGCTGAGGGGTTTAGCAAAGCACTGGTCAGATGACAGCAGCACATGTGTGAGAATATAAAGAGGGCATTATTGTTATTATTATTATTATTATTATTATTATTTAGTGCATGCAATCACTTAGTAAGTCATTGATTGGCTATTAAAAGCATACTGTATATGCTGTTACACCAGATTATCCTTTTATAGATCCTTTTTAGTGGCATAAAAACTATTTAATATAATGTTTATTTAATCGATTATTAGTTTTCTTTGTTGAAAAAAACCACAATGTTTAAGAAATGTGCATGTATTTTACCTATTATTTTTGCAATAACATTGAAGCTTTTTACAGAACATAATAAATGCATCAATATTATGAGTACGGTCATCTCTACAGACTAACATCATGTGCATTTTAGGAATTAATCAGGTATATGTAAAAGTGCTAAACAGACAAGAATCATAGAATCTGTCATAATATTCAAACATTTTTATAATGCCTTTAATACAAGAAGGGAAAATATGGTTGTACTCACAGTTTCTCCTCTGCAGAAAGTGTGTCAGACAGGTTAGCGGGAAAAACTCCTTGGCCTATTTTATATATGGGTACAGTTTTATTGACATGATCTCAAGTGCCAAAGTGCACGCTTCTCAGATAAATGATATGTGAGTGTGTGTGTGTGTGTGATTGTTGTAAGATAAGGGACTAAAATGAGATTACGTGTTAAAAAGATATGGCTCTTCACATAAATAGACATACTGATTGATCACATTAAACAAACACACTGACTTTGATCAACAGGCTGACATTTAAGATGAAGTAAAACTCATATCTGAGCTCTTAATATGGCAAAACACTTGTTGTAGCATCTTTTATATTCTGTTCTCCATCCACCAGCAGACAGATAAATGCTCAGAAGCTCTTGTCTTGCGTAACTGAACTTCAACACGTTTCCAAATAAAGTCCTAAGTCTGTTTCACCAAATACACGTCAGCCTGTTGAGGCTACTTCAGGTTATTTTTGCAAAAGTGTGAATGTGTGTATCTAGATCTTTCTCTGTGTCTGTACAAGATGGGAGGTTTTTGAGATTGTGAAATCAATTTCTTCACTAACACTTTCTTTAAAGGCACCTATGGCACCACGAAGATGAGTTCCTTAAACAAGGTATAGTTTAAAGGGATTCATGCAAAAAAAAAAACATATTTTACTCATGCTCATGTCCTTCCAAACCTTTATAAGTTTCTTTCTTATGTTGAGCATAAAAGTAGATATTTTGATGAATGCTGGTAATCAGACAGTTCATGGTCCCTATTGACTTCCATTGTAATTCTTTCCCTACTACTGAAGTCAGTGACAAACAACTGTTAGGCTCTTCAAGAGAAAAATGCAAAATAAAACAAAAATAATTACTTTGTACTCTTTATAATGGAGGCAGAGGTTGAAGCACAGGAGAAGAATTTTTTTTATTAAGTCATTGTTTTTGTTTTCTTTGCACACAAAAATATTCTCATAGCTTCGTAAAATTAAGATTGAGCGCCACTGATGTCACATGGACTTACTACGTTTTCTGTGCCTTGACTGTGGTAGTTTCCTTGCTTTATATAGAGGATCAGAAAGCTCTCAGATTTCATCCAAAATAACTTAAGTTGTGTTCCAAATATGAACAAAGGTTTTACGGGTTTGGAACAACATGAGGGTGAGTAATTAATGTCAGAATGTACTTTATGGTGAGCTATCCTTTAATTATTAAAATGTTCAAATATGTTTTTTGTTTGTTTACTGAAATGTTTTTTGGAGAACACAAAATCTGATTTCTTTGAAACCTTCTTTTGAAACTCTTATTTTTTAGGAGTGTAGAGTTGTGTAATATCATGGGCCAGCAAGAAACAAGCCACCAGTTGGTCACTCCAGGGGACACAGTCAATTTAGAACACTGTGTTTGGTCAACCAGCTAATAACCAGTTTCCATACTAAAAACAACTGCTACAAGATTAAGTAGGATTTCCGGTTTTAACTCCCACATTATCAATGTAGGTAAAGCACTCTTGTTGCACACTTGAGGTTATTATTTCTTTTAAGATCGCTGGCAGAGCTTCAGTCATTAGATCGTTCTCCACCTTAACATTGATCGTTCTCCACCTTAGCATTGACACTCTAGACTGTTATGGTGCTCTTTACGGTTGCCTTTGGCTTGCTTACAAGGTAAAACTATCCTTAATATTCAGTAGTTGTACTTTATAATTTACATTTTATAATTGATGAACTTTACAGTTATTGAACTAATCTGAATCAACACTGAACTCACGCTGAATAAAAACACTAATAATAATTTGCCATTAAATTAATGAAGCTTGCATCCTTGACGTTATTTTCTTCTTTATTACTGTGAATCTGCTTATTAATGTCTTGACAATCTAATGACTTGACGTGCTAATGTTGCTAGATGGTTTCATGGGTGTTCTGGGTGGTTGCATATTTGCAGGTCTCTTTGACATTTTAAATGTTGTGGAATTTTCTTTATTCTTTTAACATAGGGTGAAAATCACATCCCATTGGTAATATTATATACTCTACATCTCCTAAATGCGCTGCTGGATTTGAAACATCATTTATGTGTGCATTATAAACGCAGGAAAGATTATGCTCCCAGTTTTAATGATCATAATTTGGGATGTTTGCAAAGTATGAGCAAATATAATAATAATATCTGCCTTACATTATTATAAGTAGTGTTCTTTTTATTCACATTCCCAAACAAAGCACAATTATTATTGCTCCTAAACTACTTTTATAAAACTATTATACAATTGCATTAGATATGACAGAAGCTACATTTACATGTATTATGATCCAAATAACTAAATGTGAAAACTGTATGAAACTAGTTATAATTGAAAAGCAGAGAATGAGTAGCCATTGTGGCTTTCTAGCATATTCTTTAATTTCTGTTTTGTTGAATTGCCCATTTCTTAAACCTATTTGCATTTCTGTTCAGATTATGTGAATATGTACATTAAGGAACATAACTCTGTGTTTAAGTCAGACAAGAGAGGAACTGTAGAGCTCATTGGTCATTAAACAACAGTGAAATGCACTTGCAAACAGTGACCTTTCAGGTCTGGAATAAACAGTTTAAGTGAATACCTTACATTGTTGACATAAATGTACCCATGTTTTTGCAATGCTATAATACACATTTTAGTTCATCACAATCAAAACTCGGGTTTGCATTTTCCAGATGTTTTTATTTAGAATGGGTCTTGTTGTTTCTTTATGAGGCAAACAAAATTACATAATTCATTCTCTATTAATGCTGGTCTGGGTGTTATTTATTTTTCCTGCACTGAACAGAATGGTATCAAATACACAGATACAGTATATACATGCAAAATCTGCACCAATGTGCTGGACACACAGATAGTTTCAGATTTGGATCCATTATTGAAGCAATGAAAATACATGTTTGCTGGGTTGAAGGAATCAGGGGTTGATGAGCTGCAGACTCTAACCCTCATGAGGCAGGACAGTATCCAGCACTGGCTTGATGTTGGTGATTGCTCTGTCCAGGTATTCTCCAACGTAGGGCCTCAGAAAGTGGCCATAAGCACCAAGAAGAACCATGCGAGCATGGTTGACCATAGGCTCAAGATCACTTGCCAGACCACTGGAAGAAACACACAAAACATAATAGATTTACTCACACAGAATAACTGGTCTTTACTGCATTAGAATGACATGCAGTAAGGGCCGGCATGACTAGCTTGAGGCAGCCCTTACCCGATAATTTTGACGGCACTTTCCACTCTTGGCCTTTTCCTCAGTTCTTCAAATATTTCTTTGGCTTGATCTCCTGTTGGTGAGCCCTCTAGTGTTGGTTCAATGGCAGCTTTGGTCTTCTCCCAAGCATTGATGATCCTCTTAAAGAAAACTGCCTTCAACCCTTCATATTTATCAACTAACTCCTTGTCAGGCTGGAGCCATTGCTGTGCCCAGACACACTCTGACACTACAAGAGGAAGAAAAGACATTGAGAATGATATGAACGAGTCATCTTAAACCACATGTTTACCCACATTTATTGAAGAGTTCTTGGTTACTGTGTGTATGTAGTCTGGCTTTATCATGGAGACATAGTTTGGACCAGATAGTTTGGACCAGATAAAGGTCTGCATGACTATGTGTGTTTCTTGTAAATCACTGTTGCCCTTAACATCAATACATGCTGAGATGCCACTTACATGTCAGTCATTGCTTTATAGAATTCAATCAGGATAAATGGAAGAGTCTTTTTTTGACAAAAGTGTCCCAGTTCATCCTATAAAACTAAATGTAGATAGCCTGGTGGCTTCTGTTATTTTATTGCTCATTTAATCACTTAAAAACAACAAAATCTGCCTCAAATGTCCAGTAAGTTCATAACCTGAGTAAAAAGAGATGAACAGGCCTCGGGCCTGCTGTTCTAATATGCTAATATGTCTTATTCATTTTGCAGTTGTGCACCAGTTAACAAAGAGAGACAACATTTCAAGAACTAGTTTTTACCTTGGAGTGCAAGAATGAGAGCAAATGCCAGCTTCATCTAGGAGAGGACACAGAAATTTAGACATGATATGTTTGCCAAACATGTCAGTGAATGTAAACATCACAGATTCTCAATATTTAAAGTCATTTTAAATATGCACAAACCAAGGATTTGACTGCAAAACAGTCATGAAACATATTTAGTGCATTTTTAATATGGTGTTTTGCATTTGGAAAAAGAGAGAGAGAGAGAAAGAAAAAGAGAGAGAGAATGCATTTAAATTCTCTTTAAAATAGCAATGCATTTTAAGTAGTTTTATCATTAAATGTTATTGCATGCATGTATAAGAGCAACTTGGTGAAGACTCACTTTACCTTGTGCTAGTGAGATTCCTGTAGAGAGAATTAAAGGACTGGAGTCAACATCAGTTGCTGTGCCTGCAGTTATATTGTCTACCGTCCACCCCTATATCTGCCTGACCGCTTGACCAAACAAACGTCATCACACATACACATACACTCAATAACTCGAAATCAATCACACAGCCTGGCTGCATGCACACACACACACACCCACGCAGGTGGACCTACTGTTCCTACAGGGCAAACATGTACACCATGGTTTGCCCACTCAAAGTCCATTCTTCCTAAGGCATGAGAGGATACTTATGAAACCACTAATCAAGAATATTCATGTGCTCTCTGTGTTCGTGGTGCAACATTAAAGATGCATTTAGGATAAAATGCTAAACAGGAACTTTTATACAAAGAATCCCATGGGGCATTCAAAACACGACCCCCAAATATAACATTCCCCATTCCACAATATAAAAGCATTTACATTTTTGGGATATAGTATAGTATGTGTTTATGTATATGCATAAGGACCAATTCTGGCTGTAAAGAAAAAGTGTGATATTATGTTAAACTCTATAATTGGCTTTTATATTGTTAATGGTCCAATTTTCTGCTGATTAATAGTTAGTAAGGTAGTTGTTTAGGTACTGGGTAGGATGGGATGTATGGTCATGCAGATTTTGTGCTTTTTAAACTCTAATAACCCATAAAACCTAATATGTTAATAAAAGGCATGCTAAGAAGCAACTATTTAATATTGAGAATTAGTCCCTATACTAAAGTGTCACCAATTATTCATATATAATATGGAAAGTATTTACCTTTTTTATTAACAATATCTTTTTTCTACCCACTAATATAATTATATTAGATTAGATCTAATTTATTTGCAAATTTCACTGTGCATATTGTTCAGAAGCAATATGTAGTCGCTTACAGATAATTCCAGTTAATATCTGTGTCTCTTCTATACACAGAAATTTTACAATCAAATAAAAATCAAAATAATTTTTTTTAACCTATCCAGCACTAAATAAACTAGTTGTGCTCAGTCGGCCGTTTTAGTTTGGAGTGCCAGAATCAATGTACATAAGGTAATGAGAGTTAAGCAAAGGCTGTCCAAAGGTTGTGAAAAACTTTCCACATGCCAAATTGACAGAAGCAGACCCTAGTGAACTTTCCACTTTGGAACGTAACGTGTCTAATCTACAACCTATGGACCTTTTTTCTTCCTTTTTTACATAATATTAATTAAATTAAATTATTTATTATTTCTGTTTATTTTCCAGCTTTTCTTGTTTTGTCTTCTTCCTTAACATTTATTTTTGTTTACTTCATACACTTATGCGTTTCTTAAGCAAAGATTCCACAAACAAATTTTGTTACTTTACTCACGTTTATTAATTTGGTGTTAAAAGGAAACATACAGAAAAATAATTGCATTATTAATTTATCATTTTATATGCATCTGGGTATGGTGTATTTACACTTTATTTTTAGTTGTGCATTAATACAATGGTATGACTAAATTGGAGATATGATTTGGTTTGTTTATTCCACAATATCTGTACCCTGAAAATTGGGATTGGTCCCTGACAAAGCACATTGCTTATTGATCTTGGGTTGATCTAAAGGTGGGCATTCTGCTTTTCACTCTCTCCCACAGGGAACTTGCATGGTCTTTTGCCCGTTCCATGTAAGGGTCAATTTTAGTTTTGAGATGTTCCTCGTAGTACATGCCAGCAAACCCAGCCACTGTGCTGCCAACATTTAGAACTTTAGTCTTTGTGTCCCTGTAACAAACACACAAACAAACACAGAAGTAGAACAAAATATACAACTAAATGTTCACACTTGAAAATGCATGTAAGGGTGCATTTTATGTAAAAATGTAGCATCTTTTTAACTGTACCTGTACGCTTGCTTTGCTCTTTCAAGAAGCCCAGCATTGTCTGGAGCTGGAGTGGGCAACGAGTTGCATGATGCCAAACACACTAAGGGACCATAGTTTTAAAGATTTAGAAAATTGTTGCATAACAATATTTCTGTTGATATTTTTAGATGAATAAATATAAATCAATAAATAAAATATACATGCATATATAAAGCCAGACCTTGCAATGTCACAACCAGAGCAAAAGCAATTAATCTGGACATCTGGAAGAATAATCAACTGAATTAGCTATTTGGTGATGATCAATCTGGAATTGCTTAATTGTACATTATTACAGCAAACCTTAAACAGATATAGTAAATATTTACCTTTAGAGTTAATGCAGAAGTGAATGTAGTTTTTTTTCTTCAAAAGACCTATCAGCTGGATTTCAGAGACTTTTGTAAAACTGTGATGAGCTTGTCTATGGTTCAGAGTTTTCTGTGAAGAATGAAATCTTGCTGCAATAAGGCTGTATTTGAATCGATTTACATTCTGAGAAACAGGTCACTCATCATTTCTGAGCAGGCACTGCCTGCTGTTTACTTGGATGAAGAGCAAAAACAAGCAATTTTGGAGTTTGGGAAACATTTTTACTACATATAACAAACATTGGGAGAAAAAAAAACTCACAATTATACATTTTAGCAGTAGTTTTGTTTGTGTGGTGTCCACTTGATAAAGGTGGGGTTGGTGTCTGACTTTATTTCTTTATTAATAACGACTATACATCTACACTGACTTTATTTCTTTATTAATAACGACTATACATCTACACTTAAAAGACAACTCTCTCTCTCTCTCTCTCACTCACTCTCTCTCTCTCACTCTCTCTCTCTCACTCTCTCTCTCTCTCTCTCTCTCTCTCTCTCTCTCTATTACTTTATTTTATAAGAATGATTCCTTCTACCAGTTGCATTTTTTCTGAATGTTAAGCACAAATCGAGAATGTTTTAACCTTGATCCCATGAGGCACTGAACAGAAAAACAAATTTACATTTGTTGCATTTAGGCCAGAAAATTCAATAGTGGGATGTAATTCAAGGAAAGGGGGTCCACTCGACTGCTGAACTGGATAGATTGATATTTATCATGTGAATGTACTGATCATTAACTGAGGACAAACAGTGACTTTAACTCATGTGGTCTGATGTTAAAAGCCCTTTGACCTATGACATGCATTTGACTTTACATACTGGTCTATATATCGTATATTGATTGATCCTTTATTAATTGGTACGTTGATGATGCATCTTCATAGTTTTTGCCTGAATATTGCTGTTTATTTGCTTTTACTTGTAGAAATAAACTACCAAAACTGACTTGATTTCATGAAATGATTTCATGTAGCATATTGTGGTTTTGGAGGTTGATACAAATAATAAATATGAATTAAAATCATTTATATTCAAAATAGTTCAATAGTCAGTTGTTGGATTGTTAATGTGAACAAATTTTAAAATAACCAGTCTTGCAAATGATGCAAAAAACAAATTGCTTTTGTGTTTCACCATTTATTCTTTTGAAAAAGTTCAGAATGTATACTTAGATTTTGCATTTTTCCCCATGATATTTAACATCATCCCACAAAATTGTAAACTATTTAAAAGATCACACAAATGACGAGGAGATCATAACAGTTTTTGTATATATACTGAACTGTAACAAATGCACAAGTTGGCGCAACAGGGTGGGGATGGTATCACATATCACACAGCAATTGCATGATTGCAGGGAAGATGGAAGGTCATTGGTTTTCAATTTAACTAAAGGTTCCAGACAGCGTCTGCTTCACTTTCTCATACTGCTCAGTAAACCAGTTCCTGCCAAGACAAAAACAACAATTCATATTAGAAAAAGCTAACTGACAGTTAGAAATTAAAACTGCTTCTATGCCACTGCAAAAATAACATCAACGTGCTGTAAAGACATTTAATACATCTAAAAATAAATATAACATGTTAAGGTAATACATTTTTATGAAACTGAAAAAAGTTAATTATGATCATCTCACTTGGTTTTTTCACCAAATTCGCTATTTCCAAGTTTTTTGAGGTTGGTCTTGGTCTTCTCTGTCAGGTCATCTGCAATCTCCTTCACCTGGGTCTGGAATTTGGTGAAGTGCTGCTCCAGTGTAGGCTCGTCCTGGGCCTCTGTTTAAATGTAATTTAGTTGGCATTGTAAATTCATAAATCTCATTTGTACTTATATTATATAAAAAACACTAAGACTATTCTTGAGAATTGTATGCCGTGGAAGAATCAGAGGGAAGATTTTACCTGTGTGTACAGCAAGTACAAGCATCAGCACGGCTGCAGCCAGGTACAGTTTCATCTTTGCAGTCTTTCCTGTAACATACAGAGAATAAAACGCGATCAGAGAGACAATTGCCATTTTTAGGGTACAATTAGTCTATTTGATGACGTTACAAATAAATGTAAGCCTATAGCTACGTCACATCCAGAGTGTCTAGACAGGAACTTCGAAATGTGTTTAACGAAATATATTGTATTTGTATCATAAAAACCGTCTGCTTTAACAAGAAGTTTAATTCCATATGCTAATTATGTGTTTAAGACACAAAGACGTTCGTTTAAAAAATAAAAATAAACAAGATAAATACATAATTGAATTACATCATGTTTTCGATTATTTCTAAGCAGTTACTGTTCAATGTTAAATGCTTAATGCTCTATTTAATTAACTATAATTAGCTGACGAGTTCACCGACGATGGCAAACAACGACGCCTAGATGTCGCCAGTAGCCTACACTGCGTGTTTACTCAGCCTATTGAACTTAAGACAAGAACGTTATTCTATTGTGTTTTTGTGTTCGCAAGTTTGCTTCGAACTTCGTTTAAAGATTTGGAAAGTTATCACAAAATGAATAAATGTAAGCTGGCATACCTTTCTTGCAGTCCTCAAGATAATTGGGTTGAGATTGTAATTCTCCACAGATGGCTTGGCCCTTTATAGAGGCTCAGAGCTGACGTAGTGTGATAACACCACCTCTGACCTATCAAGACCTCCTGCGATCACTCTCTGTTGATCTTTCTGTGTTTTGCTATGTCAAAAAATGTCTATAGTGAACATCTTTTAAAGGTGAGTGATCTCTGTTTGCCATAACACCTGTATTCCCAGAGACCCTGTTTCATTATTTCTTAAAAATATACATTAATGCGTTCAGTGACATTTGAAACAACAATAACACTCACGAATGAAACAAGTATCTGTGGACTTAATGAATTAAATCAAGTTCAAAACTCAGTATCTACTTCCTATTTTTGCATAAAAAATGTTTAAATTGTGCTATAACCATAAACTAAATTGGAAAGTATTGTGTTTAAGTCAATCCAGATCAGAAAGAAAGGATCTAAAATATTAGTTCCCATTATAGTTGAGAGTAGTTTCTTTGATAGCAATTTCATTAGTATCTATTCAAAGTAGTCAATAATGATCACATTTGCTATTCTATGTAAACATTGTTCAAACTGGAAATAGTGATTGGAGGAACCTCTAATCTGTAAAAGAGACAACACACCATTCTGATTCTAGGATCTGATGCCAGATTAAAAAAAGAGAGGAAGTAAAATGTAGACATTTCAGTGATTTGTGCAATCCGAGTTCATGTGAAGCTGTCTAAGCATCCGCTCACCATCCACTTTACTGTCCATTCCTTACCATGAAACTAAAGAGGATCTTTTTTCTTAATGAAGATTGTATGTGATCACTGTCCATACTGTCTTGTGTCTTCCTGGATACAGTGCTGGATGTCTGAACATATGTGCAAATATTAACCATTGTTGTTTATCCTCAATTTAAAACAATGCATATATTTCACCACACAATGAGTCAATCTGGAGGCGGGTAACTTTGGCATTTTTTGACGTAATGGTACACTGATTTAGTTCGCTCTTTAACCTTTTAGCCACATCATAACATGAGAGACTGGATTTGAGCTAGAGTAAATTAAAGTTGTTTATTTCAGGTCAGTTTCACAACTTTGCCCCATTACTGCCGCTGTCTGCAAGCATAACAAGGATGTTTGGTAACTGCTGATCGCCTGCACTGAAACCACCTTTGGATTCTTGGTCAGCAAGATGATTAGATCTCTTAACCTTTTATTGACCCAGTGTCATGCACTAGCCTTCTTAATAGCATTATAAATGAATATAATTGTCTGTATTTATGAGTGTTTGTTATATATATTTTCTGCTTAAACAAACAGACACATCACCTCTATGCTGTAATTTTATTGTTAATGCACTTCACATTTGTGTTTTTCATGTCTGGTATAGTAGTTAATTTAATTTTTGATTTTTTAAAAATATTATTTATCATTTTATTTTTATTTATGATTTTTTTAAGTGACTTTAAAAAGTAAAATATATACAAAAAAATTAAATATATTAATTTAAATATAAAAACTTTTTAGTTGTATTAATATTTTACATTATTACAGTTTTACTGTATGTTTCATTTAAATTACTTCTTTAAAACACATTTATATACTGACCACAAACTTTTGACCTTTAGTGAATTACTAAATTCACTATATTTATACAGTACAGACCAAAAGTTTGGAAACATTACTATTTTTAATGTTTTTGAAAGAAGTTTCTTCTGCTCATCAAGCCTGCATTTATTTGATCAAAAATACAGAAAAAACAGTAATATTGTGAAATATTATTACAACTTAAAATAATGGTTTTCTATTTGAATATACTTTTAAAAAATAATTTATTCCTGTGATGTAAAGCTGAATTTTCAGCATCATTACTCCAGCCTTCAGTGTCACATGTAACATCCAGTCTATCACATGATCATTTAGAAATCATTCTAATATTCTGATTTATTATGAGTGTTGGAAACAGTTCTGCTGTCTAATATATTTGATGAATAAAAGGTTAAAAAGAACTGCATTTATTCAAAATAAAAATTCTAATAATATATATTCTAATAATATATTTTCTTTACTATCACTTTTTATCAATTTAACACATCCTTGCTGAATAAAAGTATTGATTTTATTTTTAAAAAAAAAAGAAAGAAAAAAAATTACTGACCCCAAATTACTGACCAGTAGTGTGAATTGTTATTACAAAATATTTATATTTTAAAAACATAGCTTCTTTTTTTTCTCTTTTTTTTTTACTTTTTATTCATCAAAGTATCCTAAAAAAGTATGACATGTTCTGAAAAAATATTAAGCAGCAGAACTGTTTCCAACTTTGATAATGAATCATCATATTAGAATGATTTCTAAAGGATCATGTGATAATGATCCGAAAAATTCAGCTTTGCATCACAGAAATAAATGATAATATAAAGTATAATAAATTTAAAAACAATTATTTTAAATTGTAATAATATATCACAATATTAAATTTTTTTCTGTATTTTTGATCAAATAAATGCAGGCTTGATGAGCAGAAGAAACTTCTTTCAAAAACATTACAAATAGTAATGTTTCCAAATTTTGGTCTGTACTGTATATATATATATATATATATATATATATATATATATATATATATATACACTAACTATGTATGTATGTATGTATGTATGTAGTATGTATGTATATAGTGCAAGTAACTATAAAGTTCATTATGTTCTTCTGCCAGTTCACCGGCAACTTATTTGCATGTATTTTGGGAGAAATTGATGTATTCATGTGCTGTAAATCTGGCTGACAGGACTGACAAACATCTCAAATTACAGATCACGATCAAGATTATTTAGAAAGGTTTTTAAACTACAAAACACACATATTTGTGTATCAGAATATCACATTGTTCATGGCATGGTAAGCAAGTTTATGAATATTTTGAATAAAAAAGGAAAAAGGAAATAAAAGTGATCCATATTTTCATACATTGTTATGGTGACAGAGTTGTGTCATTTGACAGGAATGATATGTCGCCATGGAAACACTAAGAAGAATCGTTCTAAATTAACGGTTGCCTAACAAAAAACTCACTCTGGGGGGACCACTAGAATATTTTACTCACCACTGAAAAGGTTAAAGGAGTCGTTTTAGGAGGCCGTGGACGAGTCTTAACTTTTAAAAAAAATAATATCTCTTTGGATTTGAGACTTTAGTCTTTGCAACTTTACAGATCTTCTTTATGCACCAAGAGCTTGTAACAAACCAAACAGAAAGGAAAAAATTAAATCACATCATATGACCCCTTTAAATCTGTCACACAGAATTGACTGTGTGACACACACACACATACTCAGCCGATCATTCTGGGCTATGGCCAATGACCTGTTTATTTTGTAATTTTCTAGGTCAAGAAGAACTCTCTGCCCCTTTTTTTTTTACTTTTTTGCTACATAACATGCTTTGTGCTGACAGTGAAAAGCTGACAACATGCAAAAGTGTTGAAAGCGTCTAGACTCAAAAGAGGGGAAGTGAAGCTCGGTGCAAATGAGGACTTCGTGTTTATGTGGGATCACGCTGAGAGTCAGTGTTCTGCAGTTACCTCTGCTCACATCTGATCACTCACAGTCTGTGGCAGTGGGGGCTTGTGTCTTTTGTCACTTAACAGCGGTCTTTGTAGCAACTTTCTTGACAAAGTCTTACTAACCACTTACAGATTTCCTTCTCATGCATGCATAATTTGCCACCTCTATTTCTTTCAATTTCATATACTTAGCCAATGGCCCATAGCTTTTCATGTAATGTGAGAAGAGAAGGCTTCATCAGCGTGTCTAGTCAGTGCATGCTGTGCCATCTCAGGTTCATTGTTTGACCTTTTAAACAAAAGGTGTGTGTAAGAGCGAGTCATTTTTAGTTTATGGACTTCTGAATTTGTAAAAAATCTGGGTTTGCTTGCCAATGACAGGAAATGTTAGCTCCTCAAAACAAAAACTAACATTTAATAACATTTAAAAACTTGAAAATAAATAAATACAAGGTTAAAATGGGTTAGTAGGTGTGTATGAAATATGGTAAAGATATTTTCATCTCAATAGGAACGGAAAGGCCTGGGCTTTTTTTGTAGATGTTGGGTTATTTTCTACCAGACACCTGCATGATTGAAAGCTGGAGCTTCGGATCAGAGGACCATGAACGTTGTGGTATTTCAAGCTAACCAGGATATTTATCAGACTTTAGTGAAGAAAGGGACTCTTTCTTCTTGGAACAGGGGGAGTTACCAGAATTACGACAGATGTTTTCAGAAGTGACAGTCAATAACACCTGGTTATGTAATCTTTCTTTCTTTCTTTCTAACACATAACACATTATATACAAATAAAGCTGAGAATTTTAGTTAATATTATTTTGTTTTTAAATCTATTATTATTTTTATATATTTATATATTTTTATATTATTTTTAATTAGTTATACTGAGATTGGAGGACAAAGAACATTAAGAACTTGCAATTAGGAATATAACAAAAGTAGGTTACAAAGACTGTAAACTATAATTCTTTCCTAAATTATGAAAAAAATATATTCAAAAATGAGAGAGGGAGGCATTTACTGATATAATGTACTTCTGACTGCTAGACAGATCAAACTCTGGCTGCTGTGATTGCCCAAAATTTGCCATAAGCAATATTGTGCAGCAACATTTTAGGTTATTTTAATGAAAAGTCATCAAATTGTCACACAGAGAATTCCGGGAATGACATGTTCCACTATTCACTGTAAATTGTAAGACGACTTGTTTTTTTAAGACCCCCCCCCCCCCCTGCTACAAGATAGCAAAGAGTAAAAAGGAAAAACAAAGACATGACCAGAGGCACAGCATGTTCCTTATGCAGCAGTCCCGCAGGCAAGCAAATGGAATTTGGAAACAGATCTCAACATGTCTTCCTTAAGATTCAAAGCAAAAAGAGAGAGAGAGAGAGAGAGAGAGAGGAGGAGGGGGGGGGGGGGGGTTAGAGAACAGGTTCTTTGATCCGGAGACTATCAAAGCTGAGAAACATGGATCTGATCTTGAACAGTTCTGTGCAAAACAAGAGCTTGAAGGAGAGAATTTATACGAAAAGGGTGAGATTAATCACAAGGATAACAGAAAAAAGTTTTTTCTTTTCTTTTCTTGGTCACATTTTATGGGGGCTTTATCCATATATATTGGTGGATATTTTCTCAGATACTCAAGATATTTTCTTGTAAATGAAAAAGTAATGTGTTACTTTACTAGTTACTTTACTTACATTACTTGTATACGGGGGGAGTATTCAGACATAAAGATTTTATACTATACAAATGATCCCCTGCCTGACCTTAAACTTACACCTAAATACAACTCCCGCAGAAAGCTTTTTGTATTTTTACATTTTCAAAAAAACATATGACTCATTGGATGTTTTCTTAATGGAGAGCAACAATCAAGGTCCAACATTTCACATTTTACTATCCTTGTGGAGACTTCTGGGTTTTTCCCAGACCACACACACACACGCACCTATTTCCAAAATAAATTCAAATAAATTTGAGGGTCACAAAGTGTGATTTTATTTGCACCAGATTGATTAAAACTCTGCCAGAGAAGATACTTATTATTATTATTATTCAAGATAAGAAGACCTTCCTTTGAACTCCAGAACTGAGAAATTGTTTAAATCTCAGGTTCCTGGAGGACAAAAGGTGTGACCATGAAATGGGTCTTGTCCACACAAGTCTTATTGAAAATTCTGGAGAAGACAGAGAGGTGCGTGAGAGTGAGCTGAAGTTAGAAATAGGGGGAATAAGGGGATGTATAGAAGTGAAAGTTTACTGCGGAATTGGATCAGTCTTGTCTAAACATACAGAATCTGGTAAATATGAGACTTTTTGCAAGGGCACATGTATGCATGTGTTGTTCCTGACTTTTAATACAGGCTTACATTAATAGTTGTGTTGTATAAAGTCAGTGCATGTTTCAGCCTGCCTGATCCCTTAGCCAGTTATTAAGAGAAAAAATCAGATTATAGCCAGAAATACACTGCTAAATGGGTACAATACTCATGCTACTGTATCAATGTATTGTCTGTCTGTATTAAAAAACAGTAAGAAAATATACAAAAATGTATATCTGGTCTCTACATAATGTTTTGTTTGACTGTGTATATAGTTTAGAAAATTATATTTTTTATTGACACATCCCAAAACCCCCCACCCCACACACAGACCAAAACCAAGAAAACAATCTTCCCCATACATATGTTGGAGATGCATGTATTTGTGTGGGAACATTCAAATGATTGTGATGAGAACAGAAATGCTTTCATAAGTACCATTCAATACTCTTGACAAGAATCAAGAGACAAAAAAGTAGTGAAGTAGGACGAACATTTATTGAAAACAAATATTCAAATATAACAGTGCACAAACATGTAAAGTAAACAAGGATTTAAATTTGGATTTGTGGCTAACAAAGCTCATCTTTGCATATATTCTGATTTAGTTCAGCTAGGCACACAGAAGGCACTTTTTATTGTTTATTTTGAACAGTGCCATGTTGGCCCCACTAACTAGAAAAAACTCTTAGATAAGTTGGTTGATCTTATAATTTCTCTACACTATGCAAACAAAAGTTGAAAGTATATCCTTAGACACTGGATTAATACTAAGAAATTAAACATGGTGAGTACATGGTATTCTTTCGTTCAATAATGGACAGTGCTAAGAGACCAGTTCTTAACCACTTATCAACCTCTCACAGAATGAAAAAGCACATTTTAGTAACACAAAACCTCCCTTCTTGTTTCTGTTTGGTGTTAACACTAGATAAGTGTTGAGCTCTTAAACTTGGGTGGGAAGAGCCACTGAGGCCTCCTTGATCTTGTCCATGACGATCTGCAGCTGCTCGCGGATCTTCTCTGTGTAAGGGGTGAGGAGGCTGGTCAGCTCATCCATGCGGCCCTCTAGAGATGTGCGAAGGTCCTCAGCGGTCTTCTCCAGCTTCTCCTTCAGAGCTTCAGCCTGGACGTCCATCTGCTCGCTGACCTCCTTTGCCTGGGATTTCATCAGCTCACTAAGGACACCCAATTTCTGGCTGGCACCATCCTGGGCCTGGCTGACGTAGGGCTCGAAACGGTCCTTCACGGCTTCAGCGTTTTGGGAGGCACGAGACTGCAGCTCACCCAGGTAGGTTGCCACGGTGCTGAAGAAATGAAAGAGAAACTTATTAATATATTTTACATTGTTTTTTAGTTAGCTTGTTTTTAAGCAACCTGAGAGACCATCCAGACTTACTTGCGGATCTCCTCTGTGTCCTTGTTCAGGCGTTTCTTCAGTTTGCGGGTGTAGGTGTTCACACGGTTCTTCACGTCATCGGCGTTCTGCTCCATCATGGTCTTCAGCTCATGCAGGTACTGAGTGGTGCGTTCTTTAGCGTCGCTCATGTCAGTTTGCAATTTGCCAGCCAAGAGCTGGAGATCTTTGTTGAGCTGACCAGCAGCGTCTGAGGCGTATGGAGTCATCTGGGTTTGAATATTTTCACTGTATGAGTTTAGCTCCGCCATGGTGTCACTGATCAGGGTGCTGCAAAAACAAATCTGGTGAGGAACGGTGTTTCAGACGTATGTATGCTATTTGTTAATGTGAGAAGATGAGTGTGATAGTGCTGTAGATAGATATTAAGAGGAACCTACTCAAGCTCTCTGCTGAGCTGGGAGCCTTGATGTTCTGGACCACACCGTCAGCTTGTGTGTTGA